>NW_026294606.1:97885829-98290128 GCF_007827085.1 Peromyscus californicus insignis
AAAGTAAGTATATTCTAAGGGGAAGGGAGATCAGGAGGATCTGGGAGGAGTAGAGGGAGGGAAAACTGTATTCAGGATGTATTGTATGAGAAATCTACTTTCAATAAAATATTTAAAATATTTTTTAAAGACATGTTATGTAAACTTTGGAAAAGTAACTTTGATACGTATTTCACTTTCAAGCCAATGGTTGTTTTTAAGAATGAACTAAGTTTAACAGAAATTAAATTACAGACATATCTAAAATAAAAACATACTAAACTAATAGCTGTAATTCTCAGGATAATGAATGGATCCTTATGCAGCTGGGCAGCCAATGAGCAGTAACCATTGCTCCCTAACCAATGCTTCTCTGCAAGTCTTCTAAATGTCTTACATGCACCAGCTCATTTGATCATCACGTCAGTTTTATGGTGTTAGGAAGATCATGAGTACCATTTTCCAGGTGACAAGACTAAAACTCAAAGAACTTGCATATTTCCTCCAGAGCTGCAAGACAAGTAATTAACTAAATGATATTGCAGCTTTGGTCCCTATATGAGAAACTGATCTCATCGAACCTTGGAAGTGTTCCTTCCCTCTGACCATTCTGAACAGCAGTATGCTGGGGCTGGATCCTGTGACTTTCGAAAGTCAACTGTGAAATTGTCAAGAGTTTTCGGACATGATCATTTAACACAATCTATTATCAACCAGAACAGGAATACTTACATTCCATAAAATGATAAATGTGACAAATCTGAGCACATTCCCTGTTTCTAAGCTTATGGTAAATACTTCCCAGAATCCCAAAGGGCTCAGGATTCTTGCAACCAAAAGCATATGAGAATTTCTTAAATTCTTGTTTATTTATTTATTTATTTATTTATTTATTTATTTCACGAGTATGAGTGTTTTGCCTACACACACACACACACACACACACACACACACACACACACACAAGATGTTCTAAAACTGGAGTTGGGGATGGTTGTGAGCCACTATGTGGGTACTAGGACCAAACCCAGGTCCCCTGCAAGAGCAGCCAGTACTCTTAAGCAGTGAGCTCTTCAGCCTCAGGAACCTCTTTGGTAGGTTTCCCTTGGACCTGTCCTGTTTTGATATTTCCTTCTGTTAGTTATTCTTTAGTCCTTTCGAATGGGTGATTCCTTTCCTAAGCCATAGTTAATCTATAGCTGAACTAACACCTGTTTATTCTAGATTTCTCCACTTGAAGATGAGGCAATGAAAGGTATTTATAACTCTGGCCTACGATGCTGTACTCGGCCTGACTGCATGACTGCTAGTCTTGGAGCGTCCGGTCACCAGGTCTAAGATGATGGCCCTTCCCTAAGATGGAGTCTGTAAAGTCAAGTCTAGGCCTTCATATTGCCATCATAATACCAACCACAGATCCCCCTCATCCCTCCTCCCACTCCCCCGCAGCCTTCCCCCGCCAGCCCTGACTTCTTAAAGGACCTTTGTAGAGAAGACTGCTTCCTCAGATGTTGGGGTGCTGTTCTCTAGGTAGTCACTTACAAGAGTTTGTCACTGTAATTTTGAAAGGGTGACAACTTAGCTTGAAAACAGATTTTTGTAATACACAGGACATCGATCACTTTTTAAATGAATAAACTGGTAGTTCATGTCCCATCTATACAATTCCAAGGTTATCACCTCAAGCATGAGGAAGAAGCCATTATTATGATTGATAGGCACATAGCTTATAAATATGTTTAAGTTCATACATATATATATGTATTTACATGTAAACACATAAGCACATTTACATACACATATATAAATAGAAGCGTGTGTGTGTGTGTGTGTGTGTGTGTGTGTGTGTGCGTGCGCGCACACGCGCGCACGTGCATAAATATCTTTTTGTCACCAATTTCCACTGACTGAATTTATATTTTTTCCCAGTGTTCTCTATCTAGGTCATACGATGCATATTTCCCAACTTTCAAATGCATACTTGATGGCCCATGGCATATTAACAGTTAAACAGTAAAAGACAAATATGCATTATTAAGTTTTAACTTTAAACAAACCGATCCATACTTTACTCTCTTAATTTCTTTTGTCTCTAAGGAAAAGTACAAAGCAATTACATCACACTCTGTCGCAAGCACATTTCAGAACAGTGGAACAACACTGCTTATGTTTTCTTTATTTTTATTAAGAAATTTTTTATTCATTCCACATACTGTTGTACCCATGTCACAAAACCCCAGAGACCACCAAAAAGCTGGTTTCCAATGCAAGTTCAAACCTGGGCCACCGCCGGGCAGATGGAGGGAAATGTGGTAGCATAGGTGGGCCCAGGGGTAGGAGAGTTTTTAGAGGGAAAAACCACAAGCCAGGAACTACATGTTTTGGCATTTTAGGATTGGGTAGAAGGGATATGGGGCAAGGTGATTTTTTGAAACTATTTTTCTAGACTTTGGGCGTGAAACCACATTTGAAACTATTGGGTTAGACTTTTGGTGTGGAACCACAACCTGCTGACAGGATATCTGGATATCTGCAAGGGCCATAAACCACCAACAGGATGTCTGCAGGAGCATCTGGATCTTGTTAAACTTTACTGCCCTGTTTCTTAATTGGCTGCTTCTAGGGTATCTGAGTTATCATGGCACATTCCTGAGGTTCTTCCTGGAACTGAGTACAGCCGCTGGTCACCAGGTGGTCTAAGATGGTGGCCCTTCCCTAAGATGGTGTCTGTAAAGTCAAGTCCAGGCCATCATGTTGTCTTCACAATACCAACCACAGATCCCCCCTCATCCCTCCTTCTGCTTCCCCCATTCCTTCCCAGCCCATCCCCCATCCCCTCCTCCAAAAAGATATGGAACCCTTGGAGAGTCAACTGCTTGTATTTTCAATGCTTAGGAGAACCAGGCCTCATGCATATCAGGCAAGGACTCTGCCACTGGGCTACACTTCCACAACCAAGAGCAGAAGCAGATAAACTCTCTGTGATTTTTATCTGTTCCTATTCCATTTTCTACTTTCTAGGAGTAAACTGGCCTTGAAAATGGTGTACAACTGAAACTATCCCTTGGTGACCGTAGAAAGCAACTTCTTAACATTATAGTGTCATATAGTTTTAAATATAATTGGGAGGTTTGAGAGAATACAACAGATATACTACTGTTTTTAAAACTGAAGTTGTAGAAGGGCTGGCAAGATGGCTCAGCGGGTAAGGGTGCTTGCTGCCAAACTTGATGACCCGAGTTCAATCCCCAGAACTCATAGTTGAAAGACAGACCCTGTTACTAAAAGATTATCCTTACACCTTATACTTGTGCCATGACTTGCCAACACACACACACACACACACACACACACACACACACACACACACACACACACATACACACACACACACATACACAGTAGGGGGAGTAATAAATCATTTTTTTAAAAAATAAGTTGTATGTAACACTAAAGAGATCACATAGATATTCTGTGCAGAGGCTGGAACTATTATTTCAGTGACAGTATGATGCCAGAATGGCATTCACATTCTCATACCAGCCAGAGCCCATTCCTTTTACAGAGCATTTCTGGAAAGGCTCAAGACCATGTGTTCAAATTTTCATTGATTAGCTAAACAATGCTGTCCTCAAAACTCTGCAGCTTCCATTGGAAGCATAAAGCAAAATTTTAAAGTTATTAAATGATAAGTAAAACCCAACTAAAGCAATCATGAAACATCTGTGATAGCAAGAATGGCACTCAGCTTTCCGCTGGGCAGTATGCATTCCTTGTCTTACACCAACCTTCATGTTTGATAGTCTTTTCAGAAATCAGTTTGTCTTCAGCGATGAAAGTGTTCACGCAAACTTTTATCTTTTGGAATTTTGTACCCCCATTGGAACAGATAACTTCCATGGGATTTGCTATTCCTGCCACACAGTAGCACATTGATAAATTTTTGTTATGTGCACACTAGCTGGCTATCTGGTCCCCAGATGTTTTCTTCTTACTTAAAACAATATATCTCAAATCAACTCAAAACTAAACTAAGTTTAGTTCAAGTTGAGAATTGCAAATAGAATGGTGATTTCATCTTCATTTAGATTCATCTTGCTAAAAAAATTAGATTTGTCAGTAACACAGGATGGCACGCAGCTGATTTAATCAAATCTCAAACACAAATACTTGTTTATTAATCTACATGCATGATTTCAAATTTATTGATAGGATAGATGTTATACAAATGGAATTAATTATTATGAAAGTGTTTTAACTCAAGTGTATCAAAATATTTGCTATTATAAATTGCTCCTACAATTATGGCCTGTTCACTCATTACTGTAGAATTAGCTCAGTTTATAATTACATACCCCAAATTATAGTATCACAATTAATTTTTTCTAATAAATTTACTTAGCAATAGCGTCTAAACTGCATACTCTTCATAGATTTCCAATATAAGCTGTCCACTGTTGTATAGATGTTTCATCAGAATTGAAACATTCCCTGAATGACAGAGGGAAGCTCATGAGACTCAGGAGGTAAACAAAATTCACCTGTCTGGGAAAGCTGAAGAGCTAGGAGCAGACAGTATCTGCTGGGGACAGACTGAACAGCTCAGCTGTGCAGAGGAGGTCTTAAGAGAGAGGATGTCTTTGGGACTATGCAGCTCTCTGCAAATTGAGCCCTAGGGATGCAGATTAGGTAAACCACTACCTGTTTGAGTTTTCCCTGGTTTTATTCTTGTGATTAACCCCTTGCCTGTACTCCTGCTAGTGACCTCCATAAAAACTCACTGTTTCTGAAGCCATGGAAGTTGGGCCACAGGAAAGAGGCTTTCAAGTCAGATCCAGCTTGGATTATTGGTCCCATGTCCTAAATCTGCTGTGTCTTCAACAGTAGGAGCTCACCTTCAACCTCTGAGAGTCAACCGAGGGCAACCTGAAATCTATATTGTTTGGGCAGTTACTTGGACTACTCCAACCAACCATTTGAAAAGAGATTTCTTGTGCTGGATACCGGGATTAGTCTATATTTTTGTGGGGAGCACTGCCAGCCCAAATGTCTTAACTTCCTTTAAGGGTGTGTGTGTGTGTGTGTGTGTGTGTGTGTGTGTGTGTGTGTGTGTGTGTATACTAAAAGCTCCCTACAAAGCTCCACTTCCATAATAACTTTATACTTTCCTGTTTTATGTGGTTTCTGTGCCATGTTCTCATATTGGAGATTTGGAGCTTAGAGACACAGATGAGAAAGAACATGTGACATTTGTCTTTCTTGGTCTGGGTTACCTCACTCAATATAATATACTCTAAGTCAATTCATTTGCCTGTAAATTTCATGTTTTCATCTTTGTTGTTGTTGTTGTTTTTACAGTTGAGTAGTATTCCATTGTATATATATACTGTATTTCCATTAGCCATGCATCTGTTTAAGGACATTTAGGTTGTTTCCATTTCCTGGCTGTTGTGAATAAAGCAGTAATAAACATTGCTGAGCAAGTATTTGTGAAGTAGTATATCATGCCCTTTGAGCATATGGCAAGGTGTGGAATAACTGGGTCATGTGGTAGATTTATTTTTAGTTTTTGAGTATTTTCTCTACCGATTTCCAGAGTGGCTTCACCAATTTGCACTCCCAGTGACAGTGAATGAGTGTTTTTATATCTCCACAGCCTTGCCAGCATTTGATGTTGGTAGTTTTCTTGACCTTAGTCATTCTGACTGTGAAGAGATGAAATCTCAAAGTTGCCTTAATTTACATTTCTCTAATTGGTTGATAAACATTTTTGAAGTATTTCTGAGCCATAATATAAAGACTCATATTTATATTTGAGTCTTCTATTTTATTCCTTGGCCTACATGTCTGTTCTTGTGCCAGTATCATACTGTTTTTATCACTATACCTCTAGGATATATACTGAAGTCTGGAATAGTAATACCTCCTGTATTCTTCCTTTTGCTCGGAATTCTTTGGCTATCTGGGGTCTTTTCTGGTTCCACATGAATTCTAGGATTTTTTTTTGTGTGTGTGAGATTGGGATTTTTGTTTGGTATTTCACTGAATCTGTAAAGTCAATTGGTTTTGGTAGAATGGTCCCTTCATAATATTTATTCTACCAATCCACAAACACAGGATAACTTTTGGTAACTGGGGACAGAGGTAGAGGAGGAAGAAAAGAAATGGAAAGAAGTAATGTAATTCTATTTCAATTAAAACATATTTTAAAAAATTCATTGGTTCACCAAGTTGGACTTGGTGCAGTAATTATTTTGTCTGCCCAGGGTTCCCTACTCAAGGTGGATAGACGTGCATATTGTGCTTCTCCAGGAAAAGTATCTCACGCAACACCACCTCCTTTCTGTAGTCACCCACATATGATCCCACTCCATGAAAATCTCTAGGCTTAACATTTTTCCAAACTTTCTCTAATGATTCCCTACTTAAAGAGTTACAATCATAACTTTGTAAATCGTTTGTATTCTAGAAATGCTAAACAAACCAGTTCCATGATCAGTTTGGGGCTTGATCAAAAGCTGTAAGAATTCTCCTTTGGCCAAGTCCTTATGTTCATTAGAGCCTCATCTTACTCTCCCTATTTCATGTTGGTGAGCCTTTTCTGCTCTTCTGTTGGATTATAAGCCACTGCAGTGTATAAACAAGACCAACTTTCATGTAGGCAACTCAAAGCCATAAACCGTTCTTAATATTGCAGCTGGTATTTAATAAGCATTTTGAGTCAAAGTTCAAATGAGGGAAGATTAGGATTTTTCTATTTAATATCTAATATTATTGGCTTTACTGACATGTCAAAATAAAATCTAGCATGTTCTTGCTAACAGAATGCTCTATAAATATTAATATAAACTCATTTAAACTGATTTATCCACATATCTACTGAGTATATGCTTTATGCCTAGCATTTTTAAAAAGTGCTTTGGGTGTATCTCTGATTCCTGGCCTTATGCCAACAGGTGTCATCAAACAACAATCAAAACAATCAAATAATCAAAACAGTCCTGCAGTATATTAAACACTAGTGACTACTAAGTGAATAATCAGAGTGATAAATCATAGTTGGCTTATAGGATATGTGGAGGGAGTCTTAGATATTCTCCTAAAATTCCAAATATTTTAGACGTAGCAGAATTAATGCAGAAGTAATATTTTCTTAGAAAGAACATTGCAGGTTGGGGAAACAACTAGGTATAAGAACCTTAAATGAAAAACTTTGCTGTTCAAAGACTAGGAAGGAGGCCAGTGTGACTGGAGTAGAATGAGCAAGCACGAGAGTGAGGATTAGTGGGAGTGGGAAGAGATGGCTTATGTAGAATCATGATGCTAATGAGAGTAAGCTGAGGGGAGCAAGGTGGAATTCAGGGTAGACATTAAGCATGTACTATAATAGAGAAGGTGGCTCAGATACTTCCAGTAGAAGTTAGGTTTGTGGGAGGGGCTGGGTACTAGGATTTATAAAATGCTTTCAGAAGGTTTGCAGACAGTTTGAATGTCAGAAATGAGAGGAAAACAGAGAATGTAATGGTTAATCTCGATTGTCAAGTTGTTTTAGAATCACCTAAGAGACACACCTCTAGATATTCCAGTGACAGCATTTCCAGAGAGGTTCATTTGTCGTGGGATTGAGGTTCACTATGATTGTGTATAGTTTATTAAAGTAACCACAAGAAATAGCTGTGATTTCTTGGCTATAAATCGCTTATTAAAACTCTTGAAATTTTAGATTCTAACCTAAAGATTCTAATCTTGAGATGACAAAAAGTAATGAAAGTAATAAAAATTAAAAAGTAATAAAAGTAATAAAAAATAATCAACAAGTATAAATGGGCACAGCAATTCTTAAGTTGACAAGAGCTCGTGGTTGCATTTTTTTCAGAAAAGCTCAGGGATTTTATAGACATTTGCTTTGAGTAACAATTTAAATTTATATGAAAATGTTTACATCAAATTGAAGAGCCTTGCTTGCAAAAGTAATGTGGGTCAGCATGAAGTGATCTCCAGTCATAGTGATGGGGCTTCTAAAAATAAAATTCTCAAGGGTTTTGTATTTTATTGAATAAAAATGATTTAAAATAAATAGCTAGCAATAATAATATAATCTCATTGGGAGATAGTCACAGATACAACTATATAATGCACACAACTAATTGATAAAAGGCTACTATATTTAGAACATAATTTTTCTACATAACAGTAATCTTTAGACATCTTCATTTGAGTTTGCCTTAAGTCTTTTAAAGGAATTTCTGAAAACTGTCTCCCAGTTGAATCTGTTGGTCCATTTCTAACCTTGATGTATCAGTAGGTGGTATATCTTCATACATGCTTCCTAATATATTAAGATTATAGGCACTTTGATATCGAGTGGTAACCAATTTATATTTAGTCTGAAGTTTGGACAAATCCACTTAGTGAATTTGTTTAATCTATGATCGATCACATCTTATTATTATAGTATTGTCATTAACGTTGTTGGGTAGGTACCTATATGTATACATATACTTGCATGTGTATATGTATATGTGTGCATACATATACATATTCCACTTCCTTTTCATTTTTGCTTTGTTTAAAAAGATCAAGAAAATGTATCTTCATATGCACTGGCAATTTACCCAGAATATTTATCACCTAACTAATTTTTGTTCTACTTTGACATTTGACATCTATATGTTTATATAGCAAACAAAAATTGTATAGAGATTTAGATTTCTAGAAGATATTTGTGCACATTTATTAATCTTCTAAGTACAGTGCTTAATACATTCCCTCAGGTCTTAAAACTTTGAGTAAATGCAAAAATCACTCCACTTTGAAATTACTACATGTAGGTATAAAGGAGGAGAAGAAACAAGAGTCCCATTTCAACATAATATAACTCTTAAAGGTATCAATTATGTCTTACATCATCACAAAGTTAAACTACACAAAAATTTAAGGCATGTTCCAGTTTCCTACCTGTTGCTGAGATAAAATATCCTGCTAAAAAGCAACCTATGGAAGAAAAGGTCCATTTCAATCTACAATTCCAGGTCACAGTCCACCATCATTGTGAGGAAGTAAAGATAGGAATTTTTAATCGTCAGTCACATTATATCCACAGTCAAGAGCAGAGTGAAATGAATAGATGCATATTCACTTTCTTGCTTTCTTGGGCTCACCCTAGGTTTTCCACTCATATAGTTCAGGACTCTCTGTTTGGGGAATAGTGACACCCACAGTGGGCTGAATCTTCCAATATCAATTAGTTTAGTTAACACAGTCACCCATAGGTACATACACAGGCTAATTTACATTGGATCATCATATTAACTCTTTGACTGCTATAAAACAAGATGAACCTTCAAAGTTGGGGCTTCTCTTTGAACCTTCATGAGCCATCTGCAGGAGTTATGCTACATACTGTGCTGAGGAGTGCTCTAATATACATTGATAGAATCTATTTCTCTATAGCCATCTAACGACTATATGAAATATGTTTTAAATCACACACCTGGATGAGAGTCTCTACAGGTCGTTGCTATTGATGTAATTCTTTATATGAAAGAATGAATTGGATTTACTGAATTCACTGACTTCTAAATGCTATCTCTAAGTTTCTATCATTTTAAAGCTGCCTTGATTAAGACTTAGGAGGGAATTAAGCTTATTCAAGTTAGATTAATGAAATGCTGATTTGAATAGTGTGTCTTATAATATTGAGTATTTTTTCACACTGACTTCCTTTCCTTAAAATTCATTTTCCTTATTCCTTGTGTTTAATGTGATTGATTCTTTCACAGAAAATATTCAAATAGCATGTTATAGAACTACACATGTGGCTGTGCTCTATCTGTAGCAATATTTTGAAATTATGGTTTCATTTTCCTTCAACTCATTTTTAAGAGAGAAAAAAATGTGTGTATCACCATCATTATAACACTGCAGGTTTTGAAACACTATTGAGATTAAAGTGCTGGCCTTAGTTGAAAAAAATGTGTTTCTAACAAATGGCATGCTTTGAATTTCCCTTTCAACTGAGTTTTTATTTTTATTTTTTTATTCTCACATGGTGTTCTGAAGTAGCTACACTGAATGGTGATACTGAATTCAGCTTGCAAATAAATTAAAAGAAATTTCTAGGCACTAGAAACATCATCTAAGTTAAAAAAAATATACCTTTGCTAGTGGTAGTGTTGAACAAACAGTTGACAGAATCATATCAGTATTATTGATTTCATTTGAGAAGCAGAACATTGAACCATCTCTGAAAGAACTATTTGTAAACATCCTAGAACAGGGTTACCTTTGTATTCATTCCACTAAATGAGTAAATGAGGCTCATAATGTACCAAAGTCATATTGCATAAATAATGAGTTATCATCATGTGTTATGTGCCTTGTTTAAACAGTTACACTAGGGGTCTTGATGGTGTTGAAATACTAACTCTCAGGAATGGGATGGCCTGCCTTCCTTGACATCTGAAGGTACTAGCAATTGTTGCATACACTTCAGATTAACTTTTGGTCAGGGTGAAGTACTCTGGGCCTGTGAAGATCCTCCAGTGTCCCTTCATGAACTGCATGGACAACATCTCATGACAGTGTCTAGCATCTCCACCCATGTGTATAGCTTGCAAATAACTGCTTATCTGTGACATCAAATTCTAAGTTATGAGTCCTCCTACAAGAAAAAGGGCATGTCTCTGTCTCTTCCTAACCACATTTTCTATACTTATTTTTTTAAAAAAAAATTAAACTGATTTTCTATATTGTCATTATCCCAGATAATTTGTATTTTTCCTTATATACAATATTCCCATGATGATCACTGAGTGTTGGTTTCCAAATCAAAGGATGGATGACAAAGGAGAGTAAAATGTAACCAGGACCACTTGGTACCTTGGCTTCAGTTCTGTATGAGGTGAAGATAAACCATTAGCTGTATGAGGTTCAGGAATTACTCATCCATTCGATATATTTTCCATTACCATAGACAGTAAGAAGCCATATTTTACTCTGAGATAATTCATTTTAAATTTGATTTAGAATGGAATATGACTACATCCTACACATTAAGTTCCTCCCGTTTAGACTCCATCATTTCCTTTTATGTATATTATTTGCACATTGTGCGGGTTCAGAGACAATCTCAATGCAAGCAAATTAAAAGATTTATTTTTATTACTATTTTGAATTATGAATATATATACATGGATGTGAACCTGTGTACATGTGCCCACAGATGCCAGAGTTATTAGTTACTCTAGAGCTGGAGTTAAAGGTGGTTGTGAGCTGCCCTATATAAGTGCCGAGAGCCAAACTTGGGTCCTCTGCAAGAGCAGTGTGGGTGCCTATCCCTCTCTTCAGCCACATCAATGCAACAAAATTTAAAGGAATATTCTGCACTTCTAGCTTAATACTTCAAGCATTTGAAATTAACACTTTTCATTGTTTGATTTCTATTATAAGACTAATTTCAGATTGAATATGGAAACATCTACAGAAATTAGTTTCACATTTATATGGGTAACCCTACCCATATAATGTAACCCTACCCATACTTAAGTAAATAGAAAAGACATAAATAGAGATAGGTAGACAGACAATAGACAGACAGGTGGTAGATGAATACAAAGAGGGGGTAGAGAGACACTTTGGAACACATACAACTCAAGCTAAGTACTTGAGTTACTGTGTTAATTCAAATTGTTCAGCATTCAATGGCTGTTAGTGGAATTTCAAGTTTTCCTATCTTTGTGATAACTGGTCCTCTAACTTCTCATGGCAATGAAGGAAAACACCAAGACCACAAGCACACAGGACACTCTCTTCCACTTGTTTCAGGATGCTTATGACACTATGGTTGCAAACATGCATTTCTGCCATGTCTTGAAATAACTGGATTACAACAAATAGACTTCTGGTATTAAATTACCTTCTCAAAAAGTAAATGTGGGGACTCTTTACCTGCATAAATAGTATGAATTTTTTGGTAATGGCCAATTTGCACTCTTTTTAAAAAGCTGCTTTTAAAATTCCCTCTCCTAAAATTGTAGGCCCCTGTGGCATTAAACATTTATTTTCTTCAAGTACATCAAGAATGTCATTTATAGAAAGTTTTATATTATCTTCACTCACAAAACACAACTGGGCTTATTGAATGTGAATGACTTCTGTAGTTCTATGCAGTATAAAATCTTGTGCTGTGCTTTGCTGTAAAAATATCCTTTTCAATGTAACTTTAACTCATGAATATTGTAACAGCTCTGTCCACATCCAGTGAACTGAGACAAACGTCACACCGGTGCATGGAGTCTTCATCCCTGAACTTGTCTCATGAGAATACATATTCAAGGCTGCAGGTCTCTGGACAGAAAGCAAAATGGAAAGCTCGTAACCTTTGCATGTACTTTGGGTTTTATTTATGTATTTTTTAAGGCAAATCTCAAGCCAGAATTCTCATGGCTTCACTTTTGAAAGAAACTCTACAAAAAAAAAGTTCACAATAAGCATGGGTAAGGCTACCATTTTTCTCAACAGAAAAAAATATTTTGGCATTTAAAATTTAATTCCTCTCTTTTGGTTGTTTTTCAAATACAATGAAACTCAAAAGTTGGAGTTATAAGAATGTCAGTGGACACTCAAGAAGGCACATCATATTAAACTT
The DNA here is from genome assembly GCF_007827085.1 of Peromyscus californicus insignis. NCBI lineage: Eukaryota > Metazoa > Chordata > Mammalia > Rodentia > Cricetidae > Peromyscus > Peromyscus californicus. The sequence goes on from NW_026294606.1 coordinate 97,898,458, forward strand.
CATGAAAGGAAGTTATGAAAGAAAGGACCTTACACTTAGTCAGAAATAAAGTACATACATTACACAAGAAAAAGATAGCTAACTGAAATGTTCTCAGTATCACCGTGCACTACCACAGGGGCCTGCTAAATAAGGAAGTAAAGGGAGCTAGGAAATAGCTAGTGGTCACACACACCCTAAACAGACACACACGCCCCCCCACATGCATGCACACACATCTGATAAAGAAATAACTGTTGAGATGTTTCAACATGCTATTTAATGTACTAACGTATTAGTAATGTTCTAATATTTTTAGTATTTATTTTTTAAAAATATTTTAAGTATGTATGAGTGTGTGTGTGTGTGTGTGTGTGTGTGTGTGTGTGTGTGTGTGTGTGTAGGTGTGTGCATATGAGTCCAAGTGTTCATGGAGGCCAGAAGATGACATCAGAATCCCTTGAGCTGGAGTTACAGGTGACTGTGAGCTGTCCAATATGCTGCTGAGAACTGAACTTAGTCCTCCCAAACACTACATGCCCTAACCACTCCGCAATCTCTTCTTCTCTGCATTTCATATTCCTGGTGTGTAAATGAGAATAAACATTTACATACTGCTAGTTTTGCTTCCTGAGAGGATCTAAAATCAATAATATCTTCATAGAAAGGAAAATACAGAACATTCAATCCTTGGGTTTTAGATACCATTTCCTGGTAGTTAGGGACAAAGGATTCTCAGAGAAACAGTTGGTTCTAGAACTGAGACAGAAAACATATGAGATGAGCCTGGAACATCTTACAGCAGGGGGCATGTTCAGAGTATGGAAAGAGTGATTAAAATACAAAAATATATAATATCCTTATAAGGGAAGGATATTAAGACCAACCCAAAAGACATCACAAGAGCTCAAACTGGAACTATTTGTACAACAAAATAAAAAGTACAGTATTCAAGTATAATCCAAAGTATAAAGTAAATTCTCATAATCTATGTGGCTAAAAACAAATGGTTAAATTAATAAATAAGAAAGAAGTGGGAAATGTTTTTGAAGAATTTCAAGCAATAAATGTACACAGACTAGTCTCTTTAATTCTGTATGTTTAATTTCTTTATAATTAAGAATTAGGAAACAGACATGATCATCCCTTTAAAATCATTTTATGTCCCTCAAAAATAAGATCTGGTGCATGAAGATCAGGTGTATGAAGATCTGGTGCATGAAGATCAGGTGTATGAAGGTTCAGAGTAAAGAGGACAGGGCAGAATCTGCATGACCGCAGACAGTAAAGTTTAATTTAGAACATACTCTCAAAGTTTGAACTCTCTTGTCAGCATTCTCTCCCTCCCTCTTCTTTAGGGTGGACCTGGAGATGACTTAGTGAGAGGGTTTATATTTTTATAACAATGTGACCTGTTATGAAGTGTAGGAAGACTCCATTGCATGTGAAACAAAGAACACAGAATCTGGGCCAGGGTCCTAGTGCTCACAGGTAAGGGATCCCTAGGTCACAACCACTAACTCAAACTTTTCCACCAACCCAGTCCTCACTGCCAACATCTGGGAAATGGAAATAAACCCCAGTTGATTAGAATGGAATCAACAACTGAATGAATTAAAAAATATGTGGTACATACAATGGGATAGTGTCGTGTTCCAGTGAAAAATTAAATCAAGGAATTTGCAGTTAAATGGGTGGGACTGAAAGAATTATGTTAAACTAGGTAAGAGAAGCTCAGGAAGACAAACTCTCTCTTTTCTCTCTCATATGTGAATCCCAGCTTCCAATCTTCAGTTTTGTGTTTCAGTTGGGACACAGACGAAAGCTAAGAAACTAGAAAGGGGACATATTGCAAGGTGCATAGTGGGCTAAACAAGGGAAGGTGGAAAACGGGGTACAGAGAAGGGTCTAAGCAGTGAGCGGTGTGGAAGAATGGGGTCAATGGGGTGGGGGTGAAATAGAGGGATGCCCCAAAAGAAAGGAGCATAAAAAGCCATTTGGAAGCCCATCATTACACAACCTAACTCAAAACAGTTGAAAGACTCATTCTAAACAGGATGTCTACATTAATTCCACATCACCAAGGTTTAAGGAATGTTATGGAAGATGAGGCAGAAAGAATGTAAGCCAGAGGATGGAGATGAGCACTGTGAAATGTCGTCTTGGACAAGTCATGGCTGTTGCAATCACAAACCGGTTGTGGTTACTTGCACAAGATCAAGCCAGTCCCAAATCCCAACAGAGATGGGGAAGACTACCTTCAGGCCCCAGTCCTTACTGGGGAGCTATTGGCAATGGATAATTGCCGCAGAGAGGGAGAATCATCCTTTTATGAGGATGTGATCATTAGAAGGTTTTCCACGCTCTGGTGGATGGTCTGACACTCATGTATATATAGACCGTACTAACTGGGTTATCAAAAACAAATGACAAAAAGTTGGGAGGGGTGTGTTGGAGGTATATGGGGTAGCTAAATGAGAAGTAGGAATATATATGATCTTATATCATTACATACCTGTATGAAATTCTCAAAAATAAAAAAAAAATTAAAAAGAAAACACATGATTTGGACCCAAATAATTAGGATAGCTCTTCTCTGTAGCATTATCAGCTATTCAGTATTTGTATATATAGTACGGGTTTGACTTGATGTTTAGACAAATCCTACAAGAATGCTTTGTACATATTTGGTACTCAAATAGTATTAAGTATTTATTGAATGGTTATTTTGTATAAGGCATAAAATAACTGTTTACTTAGTCATATATATTATGACATGAATTAATTATCCTCTTAGCTGTTTAGTCAGTCTTACTACATTAACATAAATAATTAATAGGCAGTTCTGACAGTGTCTTACTCTTTCCTATGATGCAAGAACTACTCCTCCCTTGGGAAAATGAATCATCTAATTCTCAAGAGTTGAGGTCCAATTGATCATTATAAATCTATAATTCTAGATTTCTAACATGTCAATAATTTCCATATCCATATTTAGATTATATGAATTTTCATTTTAATAAATTTATATATAGCATATACAAAAACATTGTTATATGTTTATGAGATCATTCAACACTGCGTGTCCCTTAGTGATTGAAAAATAAAACCATGTCATTTCTATTTTGCTTCAGTGCGAAAAGCACTTACAAGTCTTTTCTAAATGAGAGACGTTACATTTACCCACAAGAGCACTAGACTGGAATCAGGATTTCTGGGCTATGATTTTGGTTGTGTCAAATTTGAAAATGTCATGTCACTTCTCAGGGGCTCAGATTGTCTTTCAGTAACAAGAAAAACAAATGCCACATGATTTCATCTATTGAGAGTACCTACAGTCGTGAAGTTAATGAAAGCAAAGAGTACAATGATGGCTGCCAGGCGTTAGGGGGAGCAAGAAATGGGGGGTTGCTAATCACTAGGCCTAAAGCCTCACTTAAGCAAGATGAATAAGCTCTGCAGAACCTCCCTGCTGCATTGTACCTGTAATCAACAATGACGCATCGCACACTTAAAAATTTGATAAGAGAGCAGATCTCATGCTCAGTGTTATTACTACAATAAAAGAAAATTAATGTAGGTTCAACTTTAGCTTGGATGCCTGGCCAACAGACTCCAAAGACACACTCCTTACAAAGCGCAAAGGAGACCTTAAGCATCAGTTCCATAGTGGGGTGTGTTGTGACCTCCCCACACCTAAAATTCCCTGCAGCCGAGGTGTGCATGCCTGGGTCCTGAAGTGAGCATCCAGTTGAAACAGTACAGGCCCCATGGCAGCTACTGTGTGAGTCTTTCTATTTCTGGTAGAACCATAACAAGTCAGCATCCCTCTATAAGCACTGAGACGTCCACTTCAGATTGTGCACAGTGAACTCTCGGACTCGGCTAGGTGAGAACTTGAGTGCTGTGTATGGCAGGACTGTTTGTCTTCATTAACAGACCCATGCATCTCTTGCAGGAGGAAACTGTCCCATAAAATCCTGGGCTCGAGGCAATTCTGAAATAGCTCTACCTTGCAATGACAGAATTTCGGCACTCATCCACTCCCCGGGCTGGACCCGTCATTTGGGGGATGATAGCCTTAACATTTTTAGCGAAAGCCTCCTCTTCCTGCATCACAGGTGATTTATGAAGGTGGACTTTTTTATATGGACATATTGAAGAGCTGTCAGATGGTGTTGATTAAGTGCTCAGACTCAAAAGGCAGACTGCCAAGGTTGGAGCAAGACAGTAAAGCACACCATCTTGGAGCCTGCATACAATTTGCCAAATTCTCTGAGTTTTATTTCAGTTTCCTAGTAAATAAAGCACGGATGGTGTAGATGGTAATGGTTACAGGACTTCACACTTGTTGCAAGTGTTTCATGAAATTAGCTCATATAAGATGCATAGCAAGGGCTGGGAAATAGATCAGTTAGTAAAACAATAACAGCATAAGTCTGAGGACCTGAGTTCAATCCTGAATCCATATAATAAACAAAGAAAACAATCAGATCAGGCATGGTGGCAAGCACTTGTAATCTCAGCCCTGGAGAGATTGAAACAGACCAGCCAGCCTCCCTGTTCATTGAGCCCTTGTTCTCATTGAGAGATCACTCTCAAAAAAACTACTGGACAGCTTCTGAAGCATGACATCCTAGGTTAACCTCTGCATTCCAAATGCATGAACACACGTGTCCATGAATCACCACACACAAGCATGTACTCATACGAACATGCACACACATCTAACAATACTTGCAACATGGTCAGCCTGACAGTCTAATTACTAAAAGACACCAGGCAAATGTGAACATATCAGAATGAATGTATGTTCATATGTAATTGTTCAATTGAGTTCTAAAAATGGAAATAATCGTCATAGGCAATGTATTCTCCAGTTCCCATGAAGTAGTGCACTAACCAAAGAATTAAAGACAGCTTCACATCGGTGAAGCTATGCTCTCAGACTCTTTCTAACCACCATATTAAATTAGAAATCAGCTCAGAGTACGATGAGAGTCTGCAAGCTCCCAGAAGTGGCCCAGGCCAGACCAGTGGGTGGAGCATGTTCAGTAATGACTCAATAAGGAGGCAATGCCTACACTGTGCTTTCTAGACTAAAATAGTATTCTCCATCCCTGGCATACAGTTACACAAATGTAATGGAGTAAGACAACATATATCAGCACTATGAAAGTTACTGGACATTTCCATAATCAAATTTGAGGACCCTTGTTATTTCTATACTGACTTACACAGGTCATCAGGACAACTCCTATGAGTTAAAGCCACCTCATTAACAATCTGAATGTTACCACAGCTCAAGTGGTCCTTTATCATAAAAGGTAATGCATTCAGCGATCTTGGAAATCAGAGTATGTTAATCTTTGGTGGGTTCTTTGTTCTTCCTACCACTGAAGTCTAAATGTTAGCTCAAGTAACAAAGCAAGGGAAGAAGTAAAATGTGCTGTATATTGAAAGGAATGTTAATATGGAATAATATAAGGGAAAAGAAAGATGAGGAAGAGGAGAGGGAGAAGGAAGAAAGAAGGGAGACAAAACAGAGGGAAAGTAAGAGGGCAAAAGGTAGGGGGAGGAAGAGGAGGAGGGAAAATTCTAAAGAGTATGTATGTCCCAGATCAGTTCTATAAACTTCCCAAATAAACAGCTGTTTTCAAAATTCAGTGTTGTATCTTTTTCTGTGTAGGTCATGGGGTATAATAAAAGTCATCCAGTCACCTGACTGAAACCTCAATGGGTAGACAGGAACTACTTCATCTCTGCTCTGCATGAATTCTATTTGAATTCTGTTGGCATTTGTCTGTGAGTTTTACCTCCTTTTTCATTGTTCATAATCCTTCCCAGATAAATAACAGCCTTTCTGTCACTATTCAAGTCAACCTAAACAAGAGAAGAAAGAAATCAAGAATAAGGTAAAGAGTATGAGTTGTGTTTGAGCTCAATCAACTGCTACTCACTTCACTTTCATATGGAATTATAAAGCAAAAAGAGTACATAATTACTATTTTTGAAATTGGCTACAACATGGAACACATTAAATAATAGTTCACAATCCAGCTCTGAAATATAACTGTGATTAACAGCAATGTGTTTCTTTTCATGTATTGTAAATGTACATTCATGTAGAAACAACTAGGACCCGTTCCCATCTATCATCCATCAAAATACCTATTTTTCTATTAATAACCTATCTATCCATCCATCTAGCTATCATTCATCTCTGTCCACACATCTAGCTATTTATCCCTCCATCAACATACATATCTGACTTTTTGTCTATCCACAGCTCTCTCTATTTATCCATATATCTGCCTACCTACCCACCCACCCACCCACCCACCCACCCATCCATCTATCCATCCATCCATCCATCCATCCATCCATCCATCCATCCATCCATCCATCCATCCATCCATCTATCTATCTATCTATCTATCTATCTATCTATCTATCTAATCTATCTGTCCATCTGTGCTACCCAGTTTCATGTCAACTAAACATAGGCCAGAGTCATTTGGGAAGAGAAAGTGTCCTTAACATATTGGCCTGTGGGCAAGCCTGTGACGCAGTTTTTTGACTGGTGATTGATATGGGAAGGCCCAGCTCACTGTGGGTAGTGTCACCCCTGGGCTTGTGGTCCTAGGGCCTCTAAGAAAGCAGGTTGAGCAAACCATCAGGAGAAAGCCAGGAAGTAAACAGCACTCTTCCATGGCCTCTGTATTCACTTCTGCCTCCAGGATTCCCTTCCCTTTTTGGGTTCCTGCCATAACTTCCCTCAGTGATGGACTGCTGCCTGGAACTGTAATAGAAATAAATCCTTTCCTCCATAAGTTGTTTTTTGTCATGGTGTGTTATCAAAGCAATAGAAATCCTAAATAAGACACATCGATTATCTATTTTTATCTATCTATCTGTCTTTCATCTACCTACCTACCTACCTACCTACCTACCTACCTACTTGTCTACTGTTCTGTAACATAGTGTGTGTGCATATACCCTGTTATTATATTGCTGTTTTGAGATGGAATAATTTAACTAGGAAGCATTTGCATCTAAATGATATTTAATATACACATTCAGGAAGATGAGATTTCTTTTAGTTGTTTTAGAATCTGTTTTTATATGCCTTTGTTATCTCAGTAATTTTAAAGTTTTCTGCACAAGAGATAGACCTCTTTGTTAGACTTTCATTTTTCTTTACAGCTGAATAAAATTCCATTGTGTATATGCACTGCACTGTCATTATCTGTTCATCAGTTGATGGGTATGTAGGCTGATTCCATTCCTTCACTACTGTAAATAGAGCAGCAATAATCATGGGTGAACAAATATCCTCGGTGTGGAAGGATATAGAATCCTATGCTCTGGAGAAGCACAAACCATTAACATCTTTGGGTTACAATTTGTTTATCTATAAATAAGATTCCTGGAGGGGATTGATGATTTTCAGATGAGCCCTGATATTCTGTGGGGCCACATCAGGAGGAAAATTAGGGTGAAGGAAAGCAGTAATAGGAAGCATATAAATTTAGTTTGCTTTTGATTTAAAGGCTAAAATAATATTTGAGTATTTTGTCCTATAATAGATGATTTGATCCTTGAACAAAAATTATTGAAAATCACTGTAGGGTTAGGGTTAGAAACACTAAATAGGACAGTCTCTGTATTTGTTAAACTGTATGTTAACTCCTGTAGGAAGACACTTTAGAGATGTTTATGGACAGAACACAGTGTGTCTGTGGAGTATACCTATGACTGAATTGATCTAAGTCTTAATCAGTATTCATCCTCCTTCCAGAAAGATGAAGAAAATCTATATGATTCTCTACATTTCAGTGGATCCAATTGCTTTTAATCTGCTGTTTGTATTCTCAAGAAGCAAATACATGTGAAAACATCCCAAAACTGGAGCAGTTTCATCACTAAAATTTGTACCTATTTGGGAACTCCGTGTCTAGAAACTTTCCAACCCACTTCAGTTTCCCACATAAGATTCATTTAGTCTCGTCACAGGAATCTAGTGGCTCAAAACTCCCACAGCTAAATTGCTGTTTATTTTATAATTACTTTTAGTTGTGCTACAGTAGAGATAGTGGAGGGGGGTCGGGGATCATTAGATTACAAGTAGTAAGTGCTCTTTCTTTCTCTCTGTCTCTGTCTCTGTCTCTTGTCTCTCTGTGTCTCTGTGTCTCTCTGTCTCTGTCTTTCTCTCTCTCTCTCTCTCTCTCTCTCTCTCTCTCTCTCTCTCTCTCTCTCTCTGTGTGTGTGTGTGTGTGTGTGTGTGTGTGTGTGTGTGTGTGTGTATGTGTATTTCTTTGCTGATACAGTTATGGACTGAGCATATTAAGTAATGTCTGTAATGTCTGTGTATCTGTTATTTTCAGAATCTCTAAAAGTCTTTATGACAGTTGAATATTATGTCTATGCATTAATTAATTGGCACAGTGCCTAGGATGTAGAAAACTGCAATTGATTGATAAACTGAATGTGTGTTTTTTCTCTCTCATCCCCAAATTACAAATTTACCTTCCAGTTCCAAACTGTATATAGACACAGTGTTTTACACATTTTGTTGTCATGATGAAAAGAGACTAATACAGAACTATTGAGGCTTTCCTACTTCCTCCATTGTTTAATGAAATATTTAAAAAGTCACGAAATTGCATGCTTGCTTGTGCTGTGTAATCATGAGATATATAACCAAACAAAACAATATGAACACACAAAAAACTGCTATGGAATATTACAGGTGTTTTAATATTTTTTTGAAAACTGGATCATAGGGAACAAATAAAGAGTAACACAGAAGCCAGCGTGTCCTTACCTGGTGCCGGTAGTTGACATGGATAACTGAATAACTCCTCTTAGGAATAGCTGAGTCACTGCAACGCTGCAGCATGCACACCAGGCAGTCATCACAGTGTCATCCAGAGGTGTCCTCAGGATGAGTCCTGCTCACCAACCCTCTCTAGTATACTCTATAAGCATAATAATGCATAAAGGCAACAGCTAGTGAGGGAAAATACTCCATATGACCAGACTGTCTTTAAGAAAATACTCCTCAAATGAATAGTCATTATGATCCTTAAGGAAAGCCGAAAAATAAATGGCATACTAAAACTATTTATTAGATATATTGTTATATATCAAAATAGAAGGTAATTATGAATGAGTGAGGACTCAGTAAATGCATATTACTGAAATAAGGAATTTAAATTGCATGTAACTTTATAACCGATGTAGGATAAGCATTTAATATTCCATGATATAAAGTAAATTTCTAACTATTGCCAATTTTATGTATTTTTCTCAAGTCCTGAAAACAATTCTTGCAAAATATATTCTGATGAACAAATTCAGAACACAGCATATTTATCTAGTCATTAGATGTGGACAAGGCTAAAAACAGAGAGCCAGTAAAACTAAGTAAGATAAATAATATACTTATCTTCAAACAAAGAATCCCAGAATATTGGTGCAAACAACACTTGGAAGGATTATCTTATGCCAGCCCCTTCCACTGTTATTTATTTTATTTTAAATAAAATAAAGAGCATTAATTTTCTGCTTCATACTGATACCTACCCTCTACCACTTAAATCTTTCTTATACATATAAGAAATACATGTCATTATTTATGAACATTACATAAAAATAATACATATATTTTTGGAAATCACCTGAGATTCTTTTAAGATCAGGATAACACACAAATTATTCTTCTTTTATGCCTTTGCCTGTTAAAACAAGGCTTAGATGGATCAACCAGCTTCAACCACGTGCATTAACTAGAAAGCCAGAAATCAGGGGGAGCCCTGGAGGCCCAGCTCTTTGTAATTCTGTCTTTTGTTTATTTGAGCATGTCAGTCAACAGGAAACTGTAGCCAATTAATAATGCATAGAAACTTTTCATGTACAAAACAAAGCCACCAATCATACAAAATATTATGTTTTAGTAGAGAATATGTGATCTGCACAAGTCAAGATGTGTATTCAAATGAAGCCCAATTATAAAAGGAACGTCCTTAAAGGTGATTGCATTGGAGCCTATTTTGATAAAATGTATTAATAAATGACATAGATGGCTAGGGAAATAGGGCTAGTATCATATAACTTCTATCAATTATATGAATAAGTACTAAGGTAAGTATTACAATACACACTGAAAATGGATGGAGATTTTCTATGATGGTTTTCCCCTAGATTATCTTCCTTTGATCATTCATTTTGGAGGCTAATACATATTTCAATGAAAAAATGGTATTTTATTCAGACACGTTTTATAAACAATTTGCTTTGAAAACATTACCCATGTAGTACTGTCCTGTGTTCCAGGCGTCTTGTGTCAGACCTACTCAAGGAGAGGTAGTCAGTCGGTGACTGTGATCCATTTTGTAAACAGATCTCAAAATGCATCAGGTTCCCTTTGAGTTCTGTTCACAAGATTTATTTGCATGACATTGTTCATGTCTATCATTGGTTCCATTTCTACCATAATGTGGCACCCCAAAACTATGCAAGAAATAAGGGTGGTGTGTGTGTCTGTGTCTCTGTGTAAATTTAAGTGGAACTTCAAGGCAGAATCTTCACTTTGCCTGATAGTACCTTGAGTATGGAATTCAGCTTTCATTGCATACCTGATAGAAATTTCTGAAAGTTGTATCAGGTCCTGTAAGACATTGTGGGGACTCCTGAAATACTGTGTTACTACTGTTTACCTGCTAAATGCCAAACAGGTATGTTAACACAATCCATTGCTTGTAGTGGGTTGTCAGTTCCATTCTTTAAAAAACTCAGAGTATTAGTTTCAAGCTTGTTCTTCACAGAAATACTCTTCGATAATTATCAATTACATTTTTGTTTTGCTTTGGTTTTAAAGATAGGGCTTCACTATGAAGCCCAAGATGCTTTTGAAACACTCAATCCCCCTGTCTCTACCTCCTGTGTGCTGGAGTTTGAGGCATGTACCACCACATCTGGTTAAACAACTACTTAAAAATAAGAACAAAAACAACATTATCCATATCTTTAAGAAAATCTGAGGTAGTGACTTAATAAATCAGCTTTAAGGGCTGATCAAATTCAAGAAAAGCATGAAGAGTTCTGTCAGCTGAAAGAAGCAATGGCCTGGGAGGTAATGTGCTTGTTGCATAGATATGAGGGACTGAATTTGAACCGCCAGGAGCAACAGTGCATGCCTATAATCAGAGCTGGAAGGGGAAGACAGGGAGTTCCCAGGGGCTTGTTGGATAGCCTGTCTAGCCAATTGGCAAGATCCAGGTTCAGTGGAAGACTTTGTCTCAAAAATAAATAAATAAATAAAATAAGGTGGTAAAGAATTAAGGAAGACACCTGACACTGACCTCTATCCTCCACAAGCATAGACATGCATGTCTACACACATACATGTGCACACACACACACATACACACACACACACACACACACACACACACATACACATACACACTTTGAAATTCTGCCACTATGTTTAGCAGGTGGTATTTACTAAATACAAGCAATATTTTATTTCTCTGAACATAATTTAACACCACTGTTCTAGTTTCATTGACCATTATTTAAAATATACCCAAGTAGTTTACATATATTTGCAGGACTATCCTGAGTAAAGAACTGAATCTACTGTACACATCAATGAGAGCAGGGATTTTTTAGAGTGAGCAGATTTGCAATCCATCACTTCAGTTATACTACGTCATCAGTAATTAATGCTACATCATAGACTTTTAACTCATGCTCCATATTATTAAACTAGTTCAACCCTATGGAGACTCACCATAGGAAGTTACTTTATTACTGATTAGAGCTATTGACTTACACAATAGGAGACTGAGATGAAAGGAGCTTATGTGTGGACTGTGGAGGGAAAGTAGCCATCAGACTCGTAAGTTAGAGTAAGGCTGTTAAAATTAGATAAGGCAGCATTATATCTTTCTCATTTGCCATGGGAATTTTCAAATGTGCAATTACCACATGTAATTTTTAGCAATTATATGAGACTTTATAGATGTAGAATATTTACATTATCCTAGAACATTATAGTGTGTGTCCCAACCGATTTTGCTGTTTTTCAAGGTAATCTCAAGCTAATCAAATAGCTAAATATTCACTTTTAAAGGTTTAGTTCTTTCTCTAGAGACATGAGATGGCTTACTTAAGCTCATAACATTTTGAAAACCCACTTTATAGGGATCTAAGTTGTGAGTAATTGTGTGTATATACCTGTGAGTTAAACTTCTATCAAGTCCATCCTCAGGACATTAACCTTTTATATCAGCATAGATTACACTTGCGTTTCCTGGAGTTTATAAGAGTCATTTATATTTAATGAACTTTCACCTGTTTTGTTTAAGTCTTTTGTGCTTGTCAAACTTACGTGTTCTAGTATGCTTTGCATGGAGTCAATAGATATGTCTACATCAATGATCATGACACTTGAGTTTACAGGTATTCTAGCATCTTCACTTCTGACCAGTGGCTCTTTATTTCTCTATCTAGGCCATGTGTTTAGGGGAGTATCTCCAGGAAAGCATCGGGCATTTTTTCTTACTCCTCAATTTAGGGGAAAGTATAGAATAATTCATTAGTGAGCTTGAGGTTAGCTACAAGTTAGGTGGTCTGTGTCTGATTACAGATCAATTGACCGATTGCCTGCTGTAAAGTTGTGGATGAGTTGTGGATGCTAGTTGAGCAGTCTCTGAAAGAGTCTGACTTTGTGTCTGATGCTGAAGATAGGAGTCAATAGGATACGCAGCAAAAACGAAGTGATCGACGTGAAGTGTAACCTACTAACATGAGCTGCTACCATGAGAATAGAATCTACTGCAACCTGTGAAGGTTTGGGATTTTTCCCAGTCTTGATGGTGTGTATATCCCATAGGAGAAGCTGATACCATTCATTACAAAGCTAAACACACACTTGAGACAGGGATCAATGAATCTGATGGGGAATTCAGTGAAGGCAAGGGGTATGAAGCAATTGCAAGACTGGCTACCTGCTGTCCCTTCTAATGATGTAAGCCACTAGAGCAGCAAGCTAAAGTGGCATTTTTTAGCACTGACCTCCAAGTCTCTGGCATAGATGTCTCTTATAAACCCACAATAGCTAGAAATAGAGGAAAAAGAATTAGGAAATATTGCATGGTCCAGCCAACTTGGCATATTATGAAGAAGCTACACTTGCAATTGTTAATGTGCTTAGACATTTTATCATATACATGTATTGATTTTTGTCACATGAATTTTCTGTCTTAAAATACCATGATATAAATTATCTTGGGGGTGCTTTGTTTTGTTTGTTTATTGTGTTTTGAACAGGGTCTCTCATGTAGCCAAGGCTAGTCTCTATCTTACTAAGTAGCTAAGGATGACCTGGAATTTCTGATAATCATTTCTTCACCTCTTCAATTCTGAGATTACAGATGTACAAAACAAACAAACAAACAAACCCACCTGCTTTGTGCGTTGCCGGAGATCAAGCCCAGATTTCCTGAATGTTAGGTAAGCTCTCTACCAAATTAGCTGCATCCCCAACCTTATGTCTTCATTGTTCCATTTTAATGATAAATTGTGCTGAAAGATTTTTGCATGTCAAGACAATTTTGGTCTTCTTAAATATTGTGCACTTAATCAAGGTGTGTTATAGTAATATAAATATGGATTTGGTTTGGAAATATTCAGTGACTTTTGCTTTACTATTTAGTCATAAAGGATGTAAAAGGTTTACTTTCTTTATTCTTTTTCTTTACATTTATTTATTTATTGTTTGTGTGCATGGATGTGTGTATTATGGGTTTATTGTGTAGATACATATGCCATGGTTTGTGTATAGAGAACAATTTGTAGAACTCAGTTCTCTCCTTCCTCATGTGGGTCCCAGGGATTGAGATCAGGTCACCAGGCTTGGTGGCAAGCACATTTACCCCCTGAGCCTCCCTTTGGACCACAGTTTTACTTTTTAAAAATTCCTATTATGTTTTAACTAAAGGTCAGAGTTTATGTAAATTTTCAGTCTTTCTTTCTCCGATGCACTATGGAATTCTCTAATTCATCCATCTGACCAGAATTAAGTATGTGAAAGGTTTTAGCTATAAATTTATTCACCATTTTTGTTTGTGGCAGACCTTGTATGCCCTTTGCTACACAGCACATAATTGGGTCCACTTTTCTCCTAAGGATATATATGTTTTAATTTCCTAAAACTGATCAGTAAATTCAGCAAGGTGGAAGAATATAAAATAAAACTAAATATTATTTTTCAGAAGGGCTAGAGAGTTGATTCAACCGATCATCCTCATCCATGCCAGACGGCCCATAGCTGCTTCTAACTCTAGCTCTAGGGGGATCTAACACTGTTGGCCTCTCAACTCACATGCACACTGCCCTCATGCACATATACATGGATTCAAAAATGAAATCTTTAGGGGCTGGAGAGATGGCTTAGCAGTTAAGAGTACAAGCTGTTCTTCCAAAGGACCCCAGTTCAATTCCCAGTAACCACATGGCAGCTTACATCTGCCTGTCACCCCAGTTCCAGGGGATCCAACACCCTTACACAGACATACAGACAGACAAAACCACAATTCACATAAAAAATGAAATCTTTAAAAATTACTTCTCTATATCTTAGATGAGTATGTGGATATGTGCATACCCACACACAGACAGACATGCATATACATAATTACAGATTATGAATTAAATAGATAATAAAAGGGTTAGTCCCAAAATGGGACATACTGAGGAGCGATTTGTACTGACCTGAAATGGAAAATTCCCCTACTGGCCTTGGCCCAACCCAGCCCTCCTCACATTTTGTTTATATTTCTCAAGGATAATTATAGAATTTGTTACACATGAAATATCCTGAAATAAGAGGAAATTGGATGGAACAGCTTTCCCCTAGAATGGGATATCCTTTAGAACTGTGGCTCAATGGCCATTCTGCCCCCCAGGTATGAAACCCAGAGCAGGCTTCTTTACAAAGTCTCTTAATTACAGTCCAAGTAATAAATATGAAGTTGATTTCATCTACCCACAGAAAATTTCCTGAATTTTGGATATGAGCTATGCTAAATCCTAGGTTTCTCTTGTTCTTTGCTGCCTATCTATAAGTAATAAATATACCTCAGGTGACTTGCCTGTGCGTTATATGTCTCATCTGACTCATATGCCTTAGTAGCCAATGCACAGTGAACCCAGTTCATAAGAATATACCAAGAGCCCTAAGGACTAGGCATGGCAGCACACACCTGTAATCTCAGCATTTGGGAGGAGGAGGCAAGAAGACCAGAAGTTCAAGGTCACTTTCAGCTATATATCCAGCTCAAGACCGGCATGAGACACATGAGTCTCCATATCAAAAGAAAGGAAGGAGGAAAAACAAGAATAGGAGGAGGAGGAGGAAGGGGAGAAGGAAAAGGAAGAGGGAGGAAGCTGAAGTAGGGAGAGGAAGAGTAAGACAGAAAGGGAGGAGGAAGGAGAGGAAGAAAGACCTCGAGAAAACACTTTTAAGTGTTCAGTCAGCCTGAAAAAATAAGAACCAATGGGGGACACTGTCCAGTGTTAGAGCACTTGCACTGCATGTTCAAGGCCAGCACCCACCACCTCAAAAGTTTTCAACTTCATGAGTTACCAAATAATGCAAATTAAAATTAAAATACATTGCATATGCATGTCTACCTGATTGACAGAAGAATAGGAAAAAGTGTTGGCAAGTTTATGAAGAAAGCCAAACCACTACACTGCTGAGCATCAACTGTAGAGGGCAAAGGAACTGCGAACAAACAATTAACTAAATTACTTCCCAATTATTAAATATTATCAAGTAGGAAAAATCAATCTCTCCTCTTATAAGGTAAGGGAGAAGTCATTTACCTCTGGAGTAGAGTGTTTACAAGGGTCAAAGTGGAGCCTTCTGGAATGTTGGTGATGTTTGATTCTTGGTGTAGATGCTAATTATACAAATGGAGTTGGTTTGTAACTATATGTCTGTGTGTGTATGTATAGGGCCTGCCTGTTCTTTTTCTGTAAACATTCTATCTCCATAAGATGTTTTCAAAGACAACTTAAAAATTTAGACCATGGTTTTAAAAGACATTTATCAATAATTATATATAAAAAGAAAACAATTTCAAATATCTGAAAATCAAAATATCTTTCTTCACCTACAGGATGTCATGAGTTATTTCAGCTCTCTCTGGTCAGCTCAGTGTGTTCTGATAACATCAAAGTTCCTTCCCTTCAGGTCTCTACTATCCTAAGATCTAACTTTAAATAGCTGAGTGATGTTCTCATATATTAGGTGAGGGCTAGAGAAACTCCTGTCTTCCTAGTTGTGCTTTGTTCTCTCTTTTATCAAATTATGGCAGAGTTCTCTTTGATTGCCTTTGCTAAAAATTCCTGCAGCCACTTCCAAGCACCGCCTCACTTCTAGCACAGACAGTATCCTCTGATTTATTTCCCAGCTCAATAGACATGAGTTAGTCTCTTATGAGTTTTCCGACTTTATTGAAGTTTTTCAAATAATCGAGGGAGTTTGAAGAATGGTGCAGAAAAAGTAATCTTAAAGTTGTATCAGGAAGCATTTGTTCTTAAAGTCCATCAGATATATCTCTAAAAAGCAGTTTTAGGTTCACAACGAATATGAGGGAATGATGCAGAGACTTTCCATAGACTATCTGCCCCTAAGCATACATTTCACCTTCCACCCCATCAAAAACATACTCTAGCACGGAAGGTGCGTTGCAAAGAATTTAAATTGACACCAATATCAACTGAAGTTCATAGCCTACATTAAGTTTTTCTTTTTGGTAATGTATAGTCTGTGGATATGTGTAAATGTGTACTGATATTACACACATAAACACACACACATTGTACTGCTTTCTTTCTTTTTTTCTTTCATTCCTTCTTTCTTCCTTCCTTCCTTCCTTACTTTCTTTCTTCCTTTCTTCCTTCCTTCCTTCCTTCCTTCCTCTCTCTCTCTCTCTCTCTCTCTCTCTCTCTCTCTCTCTCTCTCTCTCTCTCTCTTTCTTTTTTCTATCAACTTGACACAATGTGTAGTCATCTGGGAAGATTTAGATTCTCAGTACAGGAATTGCCTCTATCAGATTGTCCTGTGAGGATGTCTGTGGGGCATTTTCCTAACTAATGATAATTATGAGAATGCTCAGCCCACTGTGGGTAGTACTATCCTTGGGCAGATAATCCTGAGTTATGTGGGTATGGTGGTTGTGGGGGTGGGTTGGGACATGGCTAACTGAGACAACCAGGAGGGACAAGCCAGAAAGAGGCAATCATCCTTCCTGTCCTAAGTCAGTTCTTGCATCCAGGTTCCTTCTTGAGTTCCTGCCTTGACTTCCTTTCATGATGGACTTTAAGCTGTACACTGAAATAAATCCTTTCTTCCCTCAAGTTATGTTTTGTAACGATGTTTATCACAGTAATACAAATTGAACTAAGATTCCTGGGAACCTGCAGGCCACTCCAACCAGGGAAGCAGGTAGGCTAATTGCACAGCTTCATGAGCTGGGCAGCAGACTACCTGCTGCAGCCTCCCTTCCCCAGACCCCCATCAACAGTGGATCACACAAATCTTCCCCTCCAAGCTTTCTTCCCATCATTCATTGCTTTATCCCAGCCCCCAACTCCAGCAGGCATTCCCTGGGAACCCACAGGCTGCTCCAGCCAGGGAAGCAGGTAGTCTAACTGTGGATCTTCAGTGCTCCCTCCTGTCTTCCTAATTTAATCCCCCAGTCTCAACCTCTATCTCTGCAGCAGACCACCTGTTGTGTCCTCTCCTTCTCCTCTGGCCCCATCTCCAGCTCCTGCAGCCTTCCTCCACACTCATCCTGTTATCCCAGACCCCAACTCAAGCAGGCTTTCTCTGAGAACCTGCAAGTCTAGCCTGACAGAGAAGCAAGTAGGCCAGCCAAACAGGTAATCAAGCATCAGATTTTCACTCTCTGTCCTCTCCTCCATATCCAATCTCTCGGTCTCATCCACAGCTCTGTAGCTAGCAGACTACTTGCAGTGGCCTCTCCTCGTTCTCTGCCTCATTCCCAGGAGACAAAGCAGATCCTGGTGGAACACCCTGCTTTCCTCCCTCCTGTGGACTCCCTCAGATCTTCTTATTATAACTCTATTCCGAGTGTCAGCTCCCACTACCCATGAACATCTTACTTAGAACCTCCAATGGTCACACCTATTAGGGTATCAGAAGAATTTCCTACCAGACACCACATAGGCACCACACTCTCCTAAGAACCAGAGAAAGTAACAGTTCAAGAACTGAAAGTACAAATAGAATCAATAAAGAAAACTCAAACTGAGGGAACCTGAAAATGAAAAATTTAGGAACTCGAACAGGAAGCTCATAGGCAAGTTTCACGAACAGAATACTAGAGATGGAAGACAGACTCTCAGGAATAGAAGACATGATAAAAGAAATAGATACTTCAGTTGAATATACTTCAACATAATAACAGCAGTTTATAGTAAGTCTGTAACCAACAACAACTTAAATGGAGAGAAACTCAAAGCAATTCCACTACAATCAGGAACAGGACAAGGCTGTAAACTTTCTATATACCTATTTAATATAGTGCTTGAAGTCTTATCTAGAGCAATAATACAACTGAAGGAAATCAAGGGGATACAAATTGGAAAGGAAGAAGTCAAAATCTTTTAATTTGCATATGATATGACAGTATACATAACTGACCCTAAAAAACCCACCAGGGAACTCCTACATCTGATAAACACTTTCAGCATTTAGCTAGATACAAAATTAACTCACACAAATAAGTAGTCCTCCAATATACAATGACAAATGAACTGAGAATGAAAACATGGAAGCAACACCATTCATAATAGCCTCAAATAATATAAAATATCTTGGGGTACT
This sequence comes from Peromyscus californicus insignis, assembly GCF_007827085.1. Lineage (NCBI taxonomy): Eukaryota > Metazoa > Chordata > Mammalia > Rodentia > Cricetidae > Peromyscus > Peromyscus californicus. Next base: position 97,917,368 of record NW_026294606.1, read on the forward strand.
AACTGAAAAGCTTCTGTACAGCAAAGGACACCATTATTCTGACTCAGCAGCAGCCTACAGAATGGGAAAAATATTTACCCACTACATATCCAATAGAGGGCTAATGTACAAAATATATAGAGAACTCAAAAAACTAGATACCAATTAAACAAATAACCCAATTTAAAATGGGGTACAGATCTAAACAGATAAGTATCAAAACAGGTGAGAAATAAAGAAATGTTCGACATCCTTTGAATAGTCATCAGGGAAATGCAAATTAAAATTACTTTGAGACTTCGTCTTATATCCATCAGAATGGCTAAGATCAATAAAACAAGTGAAAATGCATGCTAGTGAGGATGAGGATGTGAACTAATAAGAGTACTCCTCTATTATTGGTAGATGAGTGACCAGACTCTATGGAAATCAGTACACTGTTTCCTCCGAAAGATTAGAATTTATGTACCTCAGGATTCAACTATACTACTCATCATTGTAGAAAAGTCCCCTCTTTTCTCATATATTTGAATGCTTGGTCATTAGTGAGTGACACTACTTGACAGGGATTAGGAGTGTGGCCTTATTGGAGTAGGTGTGTTTTTGTTGGAGGAAGTATGTCATGGGGGTAATGGTGGGGGCTTCAAAAGCTAAAGCCAGACTCAGTCTCTCTCTCACTTTCCGCTGCCTGTAGATATGGACAGAGAACTTTCAACTTCTCCAGCAATGTGTCTGCCTGCTTGCTGCCACTCGCCATCAAAATGATAATGAACCAAACGTCTGAAACTGTAAGCAAGCCCCAGGAAAATGCTTTCTTTTATAAGAGTTGCCTTGCTCATGCCATCTATTCGCAGCAGTAGAACACTGTCTAAGACACAGGCATATACCGAAATGATGCTTCATCCTACCACAAGAACACTTGCTCAACGAAGGTCATTGCTGCTCTATTCATAGTACCCAGAAATTAGAAACAGTCTAGATGTCCCTCAACAGCAGAATGAATAAACAAACTGTGGTAGATTTACAGAATGGAGAATTACTCAGCTTTTACTAAAATAAAATCAGAGCATTTATAAGTAAATGGATATAACTAGAAAAAAATTCATCCTGGGTGACGTATCCTCAAATCCAGAAAGACAAATATAGTATGTATTCTGTTACCTGTGTTACATGTGGCTATTAGCTGTTCAGTCAATGATAACCAAGTTCAATCTGTAGAACCATAGAAGGTAGGTTTAGAGTCAGGGATTGGAAGTGGACAGATGGATCTTCTAAGAAAGAGAAATATAATAAATAGTTATGGATGGATGGGAAGTGAGGGCTAGAATGGGAGGATCAAGTAGAGATGGTGAGGGAAGAGGGAGACAAGGTCCATTTGAGGGGCGATACATATATCTATATATACATATATATAGATATATACATGAAATATGTAATATATATTAATGTAAACAAAATAGGCAAATATTGGGGGAAATAAAGCCTCAACTGGTCATCTCTTGTCAACAAATGAAGTTTCTAGTATGGAGATTGGGTTACATCTAATTGAGATGTCCCATGGGAATCCCCAGACAGCCTAGACTGTTGCCAAGACTGTTGTATAAATTGCTCTCCATAAACTGACAACAAGACCCCATTGACAAAACCAACACCTGTACAACTCATTGAACATGGAGAAGTTGACCTGGTGTTTCCATACAGCCTTCACCCACTACGTTCTATCATCTTTGGTACAGGAAGGTGCTCTGCACACTACTAAAAAAGAAACACAAACACCAAGTCAGCCACAACTCCTTTGTGTTCCTGCTAAAGAAAAGGCACAAGAAACAGAGACCCACCTGTCCACCCACTCAGGAATCACATAAAAACACTAAACTGGGAGTCATAATATATATGTGAAGGACCTCTGGGGTGAAAAGAAAGAAAATATATGAAAAAAAGAAAAATAAAATTAAAAAAAAACGACACAACATTATTAGACAAGGAATCTCCAAAGATACCATTGATTGGCCAATGACGCCTCGGCATGGAGTCTACACTTAAGAGTAGTTTGTTTTCATCCATTTCTCTGTCATTGGGAGATCCCTGTGTCTTTCTTAGAGTCCTATTTACTAGGTAGCTTCCCTGGAGTTGTGAGTTGCAGTCTGGTTATTTTTTGCTTTACATCTAGTATCCACTTATGAGTGAGTACATACCATGTTTGTCTTTCTGAGTCTGGGTTACCTCCTCAGGATGATTTTTTCTAGTTCCATCCATGGAACTGGACCAGGCCCTCTGGAAAAGTGAGACAGTTGATTAGCCTGAACTGTTTGAAAGGCCCCCAGGCAGTGGAGCCAGGACCTGTTCTTGGTTCAAGGTCTGGCTTTTTGGAGCCTGGGGCCTATGCTGGGACACTTTGCTCAGCCTTGGTGTAGGGAGGAGGGGACTGGACCTGCCTTGGCTGTGTCTACCAGGCTGGACCAACTCCCCAGGGGAGACTTTCCCTTGGAGGAGGTGGGAATGGGGGTGGATTGGGGTGGGGAGGGCTGGAGGGTGGGAGGAAGGAGGACGGGGGAATCCGTGGCTGATATGTGAAATTAAGTTAATTATAAAATAAAAATATTAAAAAAAAGAGTAGTTTGCCCCCCCCCCAGTTAGACTCCCTTGGAGAAAACTAAATTCTCATTTAGAGTGACCAACCAATATTTGACTTAAGATGCACTCCAAGAGATGAAACCCATGCCCAACCCATACTTAGGTGACCAAGAACCTGAGACTAGATAGCCCAGGATGAAAACCAAATACTACTGTTCTAAAATCATACAAACAACAACAGCAGTGTATCAATAAAGTGACTCCTACCAGCATTCTGCTATACTCATTGATCAGTGCCTCGCTCAGCCATTACTAGAGAAGCTTCCTCCTGCAGCAGATGGGAATAAACACAGAAACCCACAACAAGACAAATGAAGAGTGTGAAAAACCTTGGAACACTCAGCAACTCAACCCTAAATGGGATGTCTACAACAGACCCCACCCCCTCAGGGCTTAGGGACCCTGTGAAAGAAAAGGCAGAAAGAGTTATGAGCCAGAAGAGATGAAAGGCACCAAGGAAACAAGGCCCTCTAAGTCAAGATGATCACTGTACATACAAAGTCACAGAGACTGAAGCATCATGCACAGAGCCTGTATGGGTCTGCACCAGATCGGGGTCCTAGAGCTGAAAGGACAAGTAGACACATGTTCCCATCTCTAACCCAGAAGCTATCTCCAGTTGATAACCACTTGCAAATGAGAATGTAGTTTTCTCCAAGGGAGTCTAACCTGGGGAATAAAAAGCTACTTCTAAGTGTAGACTACATGCCCAGGCAGGGATGGCCGGCCAGTCAACAGCATCTTTGGAGGTTCCTTGTCTCACAATGTAGTGTCAAAGCTTTTTTTAAATTTAATTTTCTTTTTCTTTTCTTTTCATATATATTCTTTCTTTTCACCCTTGAGGTCCTTTACATATATATTATGGCTTCCAGTGTAGTGCTTTTATGGGATTCCTGAGTGTGCAAATGAGGGGATATCTGGATATCTGTTTCTTGTGCCTTCTCTTGGGCTTGCATTTTTCCTCCTGTTTTTTTTTTGTCCAATTCTAATGTGTTAGCTTTGCCTTTACAATATTTATTATATTATATTATATTATATTATATTATATTATATTATATTATATTATATTATATTATATTATATTATAATTATTGTATTATATTATATTCCTGTGGAAGTCTATTTTCTTTTCTTTTTTTTAGATTTTTTTTAAAATTCATTTTAGATACCAACTACACATACCCCTCTCATCCTTCCTCCTGCTCCCCCCACCCCCGCCTTTCTCTCCCCTAACCCACCCCTCATCCCCTCCTCCAAAAGAGTAAGTCCTCCCATGTGGGGACAGCAAAGCCTGGTACATTCAGCTAAGACAGGACCAAGCCCCTCCTCCCTGCATCAAGGGCGAGTAAGGTGTCTCACCTCAGGTAATGAGATCCAGAAAGCCCACTCATGCACCAGGGATAGATCCTGATCCCACTGCCTGGGGCCCCTCAGACAGACCCAGGTACTCAACTGGCTCCTGTATGCCATGCATACCGGTTTGTTTTCTAATAAGAGACAGAACGAGGGTGGATCTGGACAAGAGAAGAAGCACTGGGATGAATAGAGGGAAGGGAAATCTTAATCAGGAAATATTACGTGAGGGGAAAAGTCAATTATCAATAAAAAGAAAAAGAAGAACGCAAACTCAAACTAGGACACACACAGAGTATATGTACATATATACTATACTATAATGGAATATACATATATATATACATATATATATATACACACACACAGAGCATATGTACATATATACTATACTATAATGGAATATACACACATATATACATATATATATACACACACAGAGTATATGTACATATGTACTATACTATAATGGAATATATATATATATATATACACACACACAGAGTATATGTACATATATACTATACTATAATGGAATATACATATATATATATATATACACACACACAGAGTATATGTACATATATACTATACTATAATGGAATATACACATATATATACATATATATATACACACACACACAGAGTATATGTACATATATACTATACTATAATGGAATATACATATATATATACATATATATATACACACACACACAGAGTATATGTACATATATACTATACTATAATGGAATATACATATATATATACATATATATATATACACACACACAGAGTATATGTACATATATACTATACTATAATGGAATATACACATATATATACATATATATATACACACACACAGAGTATATGTACATATATACTATGCTATAATGGAATATACACATATATATACATATATATATATACACACACAGAGTATATGTACATATATACTATGCTATAATGGAATATACACATATATATACATATATATATACACACACACAGAGTATATGTACATATATACTATACTATAATGGAATATACACATATATATACATATATATATATATACACACACAGAGTATATGTACATATATACTATACTATAATGGAATATACACATATATATACATATATATATATATACACACACAGAGTATATGTACATATATACTATACTATAATGGAATATACACATATATACACATATATATATACACACACACACAGAGCATATGTACATATATACTATACTATAATGGAATATACATATATATACACATATATATATATACACACACAGAGTATATGTACATATATACTATACTATAATGGAATATACACATATATACACACACACAGAGTATATGTACATATATACTATACTATAATGGAATATACATATATATATATACATATATATATATACACACACACAGAGCATATGTACATATATACTATACTATAATGGAATATATATATATATATATACATATATATATATACACACACACAGAGCATATGTACATATATACTATACTATAATGGAATATATATATATATATACACACATATATATATACACACACATAGTATATTTAGTACACAGTATAGTATCATACAGAGCTGTTTAACACCCCAAGTCCCGTGTTTTCAGAAAACACGGAGTTGGGTCTTATTTTTTGACCTATTACAGGCCCTTTCAATTCTTGGATTTAGAACAATGCTGTCCAAACTAGTTATTTCTACACCCTCTTTATAACTCTTTTCTGTCTGTTGCTATTCTTTTCTTTATGATTTGTCTCCCAGTCTCTCAGTGCCCTGGGGCTTTAAAAGAGCACTTTATATAAGCCACTCTCCCCTTTCTTAGCATGTTTTGTTTCCTGTTTTTGAGTTGTAATGTAAACAATGAGTAAACAATGTACATTTCCTACTAATTCCTCAGGATAACAAAATAATCTTCCTCCTCACTGCACTCTTGTATTATGGCCATCATTCTTTGCATTTCTATATATGGATGTATACATATTGGCTTTTGGAGACAGGGTTTCTCTGTGTAGTTTTGGTGCCTGTCCTGGATCTTGCTTTGTAGACCAGGCTGGCCTCAAACTCACAGAGATCTGCTTGGCTCTGCCCCCTGAGTGCTGGGATTAAAGGTGTGTGCCACCACCGCCTGGCATTTATATATATATATATATATATATATATATATATATATATATATATATATATATATTTATGGAGGATATCTAATCAAACACATTGATTGAGCATATTTGGTGCTACTCTAACTTTGAGTAAGCTATTGTTTGTTATATCAACAGAGTGAGAACAGGAAGTATTTATCTTCATTTATACCTCCTGTGCTTTCTTTCTTTGTATAGACCTGAGCTTCTGACCCATCTCACTTCCCAGTTCACTGAAAAGCATCTCCCACAGTCCTTATAAAGCAGACTTACAGGCACCAAGCTCCTTTATCATTTGTTTTTCTGAGAAAGCACTCCTCCTCCACTTTCAAGGTAATTTCCTGGGTAAAGAATTCTTTGTTATTGCTTCATCCCTCAGAACTGTAAATGTTTTCTTCTACTCATTTCCTGCATGTATTTTTTTAAAAGTGACATATAATTTCTTTGTTCCTCAGTAGATAGGATCTTCTCCTTTTCTCTGATTTACTTGAAAATGTTTTTCTTTATCTTTGATACTTTTGAAGTTTGAATATGCATATCTGTGTATGTCTCTTTGGAATATCCAAAAGGTACTTTCTAAGCCTCTTGGACCTGTGATGTTTCATTTCATTAATTGTGGAAAACTGTCAATCATTATTCAAATATTCTGATCTTTCTCTTTTCCTTCACTTTCTTGGGTTGCTATTATTATACGCTGCATCTTCTGTTGCTGTCCAACAGTTCTTGGATATTCTGGCAGACTGGAAACCAGAACTTCCCTGACTACTTTTTCTAAGTGGGTATTTGGAAAAACTCCAGAGCCTGTAAGGACCAAACAAAAGTTCTGAGCCCATGCTCTGAGCACCAATGAAACTGAAAGGCAACCAAAGCAAACTGGCCTAACTCCACTTTGTGTTGAGTCTGAAGAGCAACTTCCTTTTGTACCTTCATCACCTCCTTCACCCAAGCCATCCCCACAACTGCATCAATTGAGGAAGAGGACCCAGGGAACCCTATAACAAGAAATCTTTCTAACAGAAAAGGATTCACATGGATCCTAATCGTAAGTATCTTGAAAAAAATAAATTCTTCAATTAGTTCTGTTCAGATAGTTTAGAACTTATTTTTATCCAAAACTATTAGTTGACTGGTTTATTTTTTATATTAAAAATCTATTACATGAAGTATTTAAAATGGTAAAATCTAAACAGTCTATAGAGCATTCAAGGAAGTATGGAATTTCCATATTCATAAAATACATTACAATATCTTATTTCCCTTGTCCTGTCAGTGAGGGAGTTATAAAGAAAATGAAAGTTCACTTAAAACACAATTAGAAATAAGAATATTTGTTCTGTTAGTCAAGAAAGAAATATCTAAATATGATTGCTAAATTATGTATAAGACTGTCTGTCTAAAGTATAATAAATTATATTATCAATATTTGCTGGTTAACCTCTAGCTTGAAAGGGCTATAAACTACATACACATTCATCAGTTGTGGATTGTTAGTCAAATACACCACAGCCACAAAGTTACATCCCTTGGAGCCTAAGAGGAGAGTGGATGAGGAGACAGTCAGTAGAGGCTCTGGGGAGGCTCTGACATCTAGAGCCAGCATTGCCTCTCTCTGTCTAGATGAAGCCTTACAGGTCACCTTGTTTTCTGCACAAGGATGGTTTTATTTATTTTTATTTTTTATGTTTTAGTAAGGTGTGTGTGTGTGTGTGTGTGTGTGTGTGTGTGTGTGTGTGTGTGTGTGTTGAATGCAGTTCAGAGGAAAGAAGCAATAGCTCCCCTCCTCTGCCCATCCTTGCTATAGTTTTATTTATAATACACAACCGAGACAGGCTCAGTATAGCATACTAAAATAATTTCTTAGGTAAGAAATCAAGATATAGCAGGCCCAGAAGACCTTCATTTATCTTTCAACTAGTAAATTTCATCAGTATGTTTAAAGGAGGTCAGAACTCCTGAGGTGTCCTCAAGGAAGATAAAAACAGTTCTAGACCCATCACTAACCCTATCTTCCCCATGAGTACCACAAACAGCACCTTTAGGAATATCATAGTGTTTGTTTCTTGTCCTGGTAAATAATACATTTTTATAGGCAAAACCATGACTTCCATATAAATATAAAAAGAACACATGCTCCAAACATATCTAATTCATTTATTAACTAGTAAATCAGAGACTGGAGATGTGGTTTAATGGTTAAGGGCATTGGCTGGTTTTCCAGAGGATCTGGGTTCAATTTCCAGCAGCCACACGGTAGTTCACAACCATCTGTAACTCCAGTTCCAGGAGATCCAGTGTTCTCTCCTGTCATCTGTGGACACTAGGCATAAGTACAAACATACAAGCAAAACACTCATATACATTAAAAACTATGTTTAACCTAAAAAATAGTAAATTAGTTGAATATTTAATAGGTTTCAACTTCAAATAACAAATTCATCTTTATGTAATAAGAAATGCGGGAAAAATTTAATATTAAATAATCAGCTGGTCAACATTAACAAAACAATAATAAGCTGCTTTTCACAAGATTATATTCATAAGAATTTCTTGGGAGATATACATTATAGTTCTTAACAACTCTTGGAGTTACAAAGTGGCTCAAAAACAATGAGTTAGGAAACCTGCAAGAATAGGATACCCGAAATCCCAGTATTCTCTTCTGTGAGTGTGTGAGCATACCAAAATGTTTTATAATCCTTCCTGGCTATGAACATTTTCCTTAGACATTTAACTAGAAATAAATTTGCTAGATCAAAGCTTTTGGATGCTCTGGTTTACTGGGAATCATCAGATGTTTTCCTGGAGTGATTATGTTGATAGGCACACTCACCACCTTGTAGAAATCATTCCATGTTCTTGAAAAACAGTTATGCTAGAATGTACAATGAAGAGATTCTTTAGCTTTAATGACTCTATTTGAAGCTGGAAAGATGGCTTGGTGTTTGAGAGCCTTGGCTGCTCTTGCCAAGGACCTTGGTTCGATTCCCAGCACCCACATGGCAGCTCACAACTATCTATCACTCCAGTTCCAGGGAATCAGAGGCCCTCTTCAGGCCTCCATAGGCACTGAACACACATGATATGCAGACATACATGTAGGCAAAGCACCTATACATGTAAAATAAAAGTAACTAAACTTTATAAAAGTAAACAGTATCTTTATGGATTTGGCACACTCTAAATGTGTAGAGGGCTGGTTAGTGATACAATAAATAATTACCTATGATCCTTACCTCCAACTTCCAGTACAGAGCCGTGAAGTCTTTGTAATTTGTTAGATGATAGGAGTCTGGGTTTTATAACAATGATGTGACTCATTGTAGGCTCCCTACAGAGTTTCAACTAGACATGGAAGTTGGGCACCAAAAAAAGACCAACCACATAATTAAAATGTCAGAACATTGGGCCAGTCTGGTCTCAGAAAAAGGAAAGGGTTTAAAAATCAGTGAGGGAGGGGGCTGAAGAAGTGGTTCAGCAGTTACCAGCATGCACTGCTTTTGCAGAGGTATGACGTTCAGCTTCTGGTTTGGTTTCTCACAATGGCTTGTAACTACAGCTCCTTGGAATGTGGTGCCTTTTTCGAGATTCTGCAGGCACCGCTACTCAGTGCACATACTCACAAATATACATCATTAAAAATAATTTCAAGGCCAGCCTGGTGTACAGAGTGAGTCCCAAGACAGCCAAGGCTACACAGAGGAACCCTGTCTCAATAAATCTCAAAAAAGTCAATCACTATTCATTATGTAGCCAGTGATTAAAAAAAAGTAACTCATGCCTTCATAACTGTGATATTCTGGATTGTAACTGTCACTCAAGACCCTAGGTCAAAGAAGAATTAAACCAATAGGCTCTTAGTACATTCTTAATTATTTTTTAAAGTCTTGACCCAGAGTGATGCTATCTGAAGCTTTTAAGCAATAGGAACAAAGAGGATTTCTTTGGGCAATTTGGAGCACATTCTCAAAGGGAATTGTGGGATCTTAACCCTGCTCCTTGCTTTCTTTTACTTCCTGTCCATGAAGTGAATTTTTTAAACAGACTCTCACTGCAGCATACTGGCCTTTGCACAGACACCAAACAAAAGGCATTGTCTAATCATGGCCTGGACCCTCTATAACTAAGAGCCCAAATAAACCTTTTCTCTTTGTAAGTTAATTGTCTCAAGCATTTATAACAGTAACAGCAACATAAATAAGGGAATGATTTAACACATTATTGTACAAGAAGGATGCCATGCCCCACTTCCAGGGGAGACAATAGGGAGTGTCTACCCTCTCTATAGACCATATGGTCTATTTATAATTCATAATAAAACTTAATAACAACTATAATATGCTTCAGCATGTCTGTGGATTATACTGTCTATGTATACTTCATACTAAAACCTAATCATAATTATAACATGCTTCAGAAAGCAACATGATGTTATTCTTAGAAATCATTGAAACTGAAGTTAATAGGAACCTGTATATTGGTAGATAGCTGGAATTATAGCTGGCCTGGGCATACAGCTTGAGGATAGTGTCTAAAATAAAGTCAGTCTTAAGGACAGATCCCACATGGCAGATCCCTTAAACCTCCATCTCCTGGCACTAACTTGGGTAACTGATGTCACCATTGGATGGCAGTATAATCAGGTAGTGTTAGGACTGAAACCCAACACTATCTTAAATATGTACTATTAGTTAACTTAATATGCAAAAATATAAAGATATGAAGCTAGCAGTGAAGAAAGAAGAGATACAAATTAATGCAAATAAATTTCCAGGCAGAGAAATAAACAGAATCACAGCCAACATTAGAACAAAGACAGGAGAAAGTCTTGAAGAAAAGAGAAGATAAAAAAAACTTCACCTTTTTGTGAATATGTGGGAGACTTTGAAATAAGTTTAACTGTCACTCAAGAGATGATACTGATAGAAAAAAAAAAGGGGGTGGGGTGGGGAGATGCCTTAGTATGTAAGGGTGTTTGCTTTGCAAGCTTGAGAACCTGAGTTCATATCCTCAGCACCCAGGTTAAAAAGCTATACATGGCCATGCATGCCTATGAACTCACTACTGGGAGTGGAGATGAACAGAGACAAGAGAATTTCTGTAGCTTGCCAGGCACCACTTGCTCCAGGTTCAATGTGAGACTGTCTCAAGGGGAAAACAGGAGAGTGATTAAGCAGGACCCCTGATGTTCTTTTCTGGCTTTGTGCACCCACACTTGTGTGATCATAGAGCGCACGCGCACACACACATAAGGCAAGATTTTGATAAAAACAAAACAAAAACAAACAAACAAAACACTAGTTATGTGTTAACAATCTTTTTTAGAAGGCTGTACTCTTGGAAAGCTACGTTTTCACTAAATATTTCTTTGATTTCAGGCATCTGAACCTTATATTTTAGAAGATACGATATTTATGGTCAGAAATAAAAGAGGTTTCATTTAATTATAGAATTTTCCAATGGGAACAAAAACACAGACTTCCATGAACAACCAGTGTGATATTAACTTCTGATCAATGAGAAAATGTGGATCCTGTCAGGCAAGGACACACTCCTGAGCCCAAACCAGGTCACAGTCTTTGGATTATGAATGTCTAGAAACAGAATCAAGACATAGAAATTGTATCACATGTCTTAAAAATCCACTTTGTGTATTTGAAACTTTACAGTTAACTTTTAAGCAACCCTCCTCTCCCACACTTATGTGTTTCTTTCTTTAAACTCCTTCATTTTTGAATTCTTAAAAAGAATAATTCATCATTATTCTGAAGCCTGCAAGCTCGTTCATTGTTTATTTACATCTTCCCACACTCAAAGAACTTCCAAGAAGCTTTTAAAAGAACCAATAGTAAGTAGGCTATTAAAACCAAGATTGAAATGTTAAGACCACTAGAGGAAAAAGAGACATTGTCTAAAAACTTTAGACTAACTTAAAAACTAAATTTATCTCAGAGAGTTCCTTCAGTGATTTAGGAGACTATACATAGACAAGATGTTTTGTAGTTTTCTGACTCAAAGGAATAAACATCTTGATTATGTCAATTACTTACAAAGTTTTGGTGGTGGGCATATTTTATGTTCCACAATTACCTAATTTCCTCTTTGTGTTTGTGTTTGCTTCTTATATTACTTATTCCCTATAATCATAGTCACAGCTTATAATCTATAGATTGGTTTTAATGAGTAATATTTAACCATGTAAAATAATAAAAGTTGAACCTGGAGCAAGTGGTGCCTGGCAAGCTACAGAAATTCTCTTGTCTCTGTTCATCTCCACTCCCAGTAGTGAGTTCATAGGCATGCATGGCCGTGTATAGATTTTTAACCTGGGTGCTGAGGATATGAACTCAGGTTCTCAAACTTGCAAAGCAAACACCCTTACATACAAAGGCACCTCCCCAGCCCCCCCCCCCCCCTTTTTCAATCCTTTACTCTGTTCATTAAGGCTGGAAAAATGTTTCTGAATCTCCAGCATGCAGAAAAATGCTTGGTTATATCAAATGTGTCAAATATATCTGTTGAACAAGTAAATGCACAGGTTCTAGTCTGAGTCTCATACTCAGCCATTGAGTAGATTGCCCTAGAATTATAAATGCTGAGAGTACAAGTCCCTCACAGCCAAGTGGATGCTTCTCACCACAAGAACAGATTCCAGAAAGTCCTGAGTATGCTACATGAACCCAACTCTGTATCAGAGGGCTGCACCTGACCTTCAGAAATGATGCCCTCTAGCACAGTTTCAAAATGTCAAAGAAAATTGACTGTCCAACTCCTGACCCAGCCAGTGGTCTCCACGGAAGGATTAATATCAGGAGAGAATGTGAAGCGGCAACTTGGAGTACAACTGCGTCTCACTATCACAGACACGAGGAAGGTTCTGGCTGGTGATTTAGAAATCCCACCCGTAGCCCTTAATAGAGAAAAGCTTTCAATATTCATCCCAAGTGTAAAAAAAAAATCTGAAGAAACTAGCCCTAGGCACTTACAAGCACTCATGGTTAAAACAGTACTTTCCAACCTTAGACAGACATTTTAGCTTCACTTCCTAGAACTCTCTAGTTGCTGAAAAATAGAATCAGGGAAATCTCTCTTAGGTTTTGGGTGCCTGGTTAGAGCATGTGGTTTTAATCCTTTTTCACACAGAGGGTCTAGGAAGTTCTGATCACTGGAAGAAGAGGAAGAAGAGGTACAATAGGGAAACACTGAACCATAACCAGAGAGTAAAGTGGAACCAAATGAGAAACACGCTGCTCAACCCATATGGCGTTCAGTCTTGCTCCAAGCCCACCACTGACTGAAAAAGGCTCCCTAACCCCTGAGTATATACTGTCTGCTTTTTCTGTTTGTCCTGTACCTTTTACATTTTCTTTTATAAGAAGAAAGTTCACCTTCATTTTCAGGCAGGTACACCATTTCTGAATAATTAAAGACATCTAAATATATCGTAGAAGCTTCATTGTTTGAGGATTCTGGCCAACTAGTCACAAGTCCAATATCAAACTCAAGAAAAAGGAGCCTCTCAATACTGGCAAAGCCAGAATCGCCCTGGGCAGAGTTGAGCAGACAAGAGAGCGTTTTCTCAAGGTGACTGTAGAAGGGGAGGAAGCCAGAAACCAGCCAGACTGAAATCCACTCCACTGGAGCAAAGGGAAGGAGAAGGGCTTACGTGCTGGGGTGAGGGAGAAAGACAGGTAGTCTTGTTTGTTTCCCGGCTATATTTAAAGTGAAAGCATGCTTTTCTTGCAATAGGTGGTAGCTGTGTGACTAGAAGCAAACCATGTGTGAAAGTCAGGCTCCAGCCCTCCCCATGGAAGCTGGGAGGAAGGGAAGCTATTTCCCTTGGGGTTGGCATTCAGGGAGACAGCTGAAAACACTGTTAAAAGGCCATCTCAAAAACTTTATAATTACAATTTTTTTAAAGCTGATACTGCAAGAAAATGGAGGTCAGGGTGCTAGAGATTGGGAGAAGAAAATAAGTGAAATTTAGTCAAGCCGAGGATATTATGATTGTCTTAGTCAATGTATTTAAGTGAGCTGTGTAATGAAGTCCTGCAGAGAAAGAGAACCAACCACGTCCGTGTGTGTGTGTGTGTGTGTGCGCGTGTGCGCGTGTATTTATCTCTAGATCTGTCACTATTGATCTACATAAAGCTAGAAACAGGTTAAATATATATATATATATATATATCATATATGATATAGATGTAGATTATAATTGTTCAGGCTAGCAAGTCTGAAATTTATAGACCAAGTTGATTGGACTGGAGACTAGGGAAGGGCTGAAGTTGCCATGGAAGTCAGAGGAAGAAAGTATGCCGGCAGGATCTCTCTCGAGATCTCAGCCTCTGGGTCTTTGACTGATTGGATAATGCCCACTTGTATTCGGAGAAAAACTGATAGACCCTGAAGGTTAGGGTTGAATCTGAAGCGCACCCTCGAACACACACACACTCAAGCGGTGACTGTCAACATGTTCTCCAGTTCTATGCTGTCTGGGGGCTTCGGAACCGTTAGAACCGTTAGAAGGCGGGCGATTGTTGAGGAGGTAAGTCATTAGAGACAGGCGTTGGAAGGTTATGCACCCTAGTCTCTGCTTCAGCACTCTTCTGGTCTACCCTGATGTGAACAGCCTCTGCCGCGGGCTCTCGACACGGGGACTGAGTGTTTCTGCTCTGTGGTCTCCATTGTGGTGGAACCTGTAAAATCATGAGCCCTGAGGAGTCTTTCTTAAGTTGTTTGTAGGAATTGTGGGCAAGGGCTTCAGAAGTAGCCAATATATTGGCACAGACAGGGTTCTATTCTGTTTTTGTAGCTTCAGAAAAGTAGAAAGAATTGTAATTTTTTCCTGGATAATCAAGCTTCCTTTGAAATATATGAATACCAGACAAGCACCCCGAGGCAAAGATGCCTCATGTTTGGAGAAAGGGATCCAGTTTGTACTTTCCACAGGCCCAGAGGTAAAGAGTGTCTGACCTTCTGATGATAAGCAGGCATTATTTCAGGAACTGCGGGGTACTGGCACACAATCAAAGAGGCAGGAGACTTGCAATTTACATTTGCTCTGTGATATGGGCGAAATTGAGATGTGGAAATGCAGCTTTTCTCAGAGTTCGTCTACACAGAGAAAACTACAGCCCATGATAAGAATTAGATGTCATTAGCCTTAGAAATGACAACTTTAGATATTGTGTGGTGCTTAGCTCTTTGGGAGAGTAGAAACTAGAAGAATAAAATAGAAAAGTGCACTCAAGCACTAAATAGACATGTGAAGAAAGCTTCTGGTGGATGAAGTCATTATTCACCTGATATGTACCATCTCTCAGATCCTCGGATGCACCTTGAAATGCAAATTGCTCTGTCCTAGATAGTGATTTTTTTCTGTATATGGGGCCTGAAGATAACTTTGGTTCTCATTCTGGGGCCTTTATTTTAACCTCACAAAGTCTCTTATATAGAGAATTACTGTAACTTGTCTCTGTGGTTTCTTTTTCCTGAGAACTTACCATGTCCCGCTATTCAGCTCTAAAGACTCTACTGAAAGTCTTCTAACACTAAATTCAACAAATCAAGGACAGAGGTTTACAGAATCTTCTTTACTAACTATTTAATCCTTTCTCAAAAAAAATCCACATTGTAATGTTGAATTAGCCCACATCCCATTTTCCTACGGTATGCCCTTCCTATCCTTTATTCTTGCCAAACATTGTCTTGCTTTGATAAATATTGTATTCTTTGGGGCTGGGGAGATGTTTCAGTGGGTAACGTGCTTGTCACACGGGGTGATGACTTGATCTCAGGTCCCCAGAGCCCATGTGAAGTCTGGAGTGGTGGCAGTTTCTGTCATCCTAGAGCTCCTTAGGGAGGTTGAAGGAGGAGAAAGAAGAATTCCTGAGGCTTACAGGGTGGCTTGCTGGAAAACATAGCTGCAAACAAAGAGATCCTTTCTCAATGGAGGTGGAAGGTGAGGATCAACACCTGAGGTTGTCTTCTGACCACCACGCACATGGTGTGTTATTTGTGCACCTTTACTCACAGTACCATGTGCACACACACACAAATATCATAAACACACAGATGGTGTGTGTGCGTGTGTGTAATTGTACTTAAAACTCACAAAATTGAGAGTTTGATCTCAAACTTCACTATATCTATAAAATCCATTTTCCCCAATAAGGCTGCATGTACACATAAGTGCTCTATAATGTCTTGAAGTAAGTAGGTAAAGGGTACCTGGATTTCTCTTCCATTGCTTTACATTCCATAATACTGTTATACAGTTTAATGTATTTATATGTATGCATTCATATTACAGGGTATCCATGTGCATGTATATGTATACACAAATGCATAATGTATAATGCAAAGGCATTAGTTTGTGATGGTTAGTTTATGTTGAGTGTAGACTATCCCCCCTTGAGATTGCTGTCTCAGTCTTTAGTTGTTTATATAACTCATGTATTGAATAGCTTTTCAAATAGGTTTTCTCAAGCTTAATCTTGTTGGTAATAAACACTTTTGACAATATTATATATTACTTCTTCAAGATCAACCTATTACAAACCTTGCTTTAAATTGTAATTGTATAAAAAGAAAAAGAATTTCCTTTATAACAGCATTGCTGCAGAGAAGGCAAATGAAAACGCTTTTGCTAACATTATTCTAATCAGCTGTCATTGTTAAGGAATCTTAAACTCAGAGCGACTCCTTTTGAAGTAATAATACGTATTTGGTCTCTGCCCCCACTTTGTGGCACTGAGTCTCCTTGGACTCTCTGAAGTGATATCTTTCTGCATGGGAATGAGGTAAGTGGCGAATAATTGCCTAGGCATAGATACTGGTTACCAAGGGAACCACTCACACATCTAGAGGTTTGTAACCTTCAGCTCCCCTTACCCCCAGGAAGAGGAACTAAAAAGGTTGTTTGATCACCAGTGCCCAATGATCCAATGAATCCATGCCTACATAATAATGTTTCCATAAAAGTCCAAGAGGATGTGGTTCAGAGAACTCCAGGTTGTCATACACATGTAGGTTCTGAGCCTGTGTCCTACCTCAGGCTCATAAGCACAGAGCTATGGTTCCCAGGATCATTCTGAGTCCTTCCCTCTAAGATTTTCTTCATCTGACTGAGAGTTTGTCAGCGCTTCTCAACCTTCCTATCCTTTCAAACAATTCCTCATGTTGTGGTGACCCCCAACCAAAAATTATTTCATTGCTACTTCATAGCTGTAATTTTGCTACTCTTATGGATTGGAATGTAAGTATCTGTGTTTTCTGATGGCCTTAGGCGACCCCCGTGAAAGGGTTATTTGACCCCCAAAGGGGTCGTGACCCAGAGGTTGAGAACCACTGACTTATATCCTCTAAGGTATCCCTTGTAATCAATTGACCATAGTATCTGTTAAGATTGAACTACTGGAGGAGATGGGAATGGGGGAGTGGGCTGGAGGGAAGGCGGGGGGAGGCGGGAGTGGGGAGGACAGGGGAATCCATGGCTGATATGTAAAATTAAATTATAAAAAAAAGTCTTACATGTGTCAATTGCTAGGTCTCCAGCTGGTGGCATTATTTGAGAGGTGGTGTCAACTTCAGGGGGTGACAGTAGCTAAGGGGCGTATATCAAGGAATGCAGGCTTTTGTTAAGGCTCTACCTGCCCCCTGCTCCTTTTCTTTCTGCTTCCTGCCTGTTATGGAATGAGTGACTTCTGCCACAAGGCTACCACCATCATGCCTTACCATATTGGCAGCTTGAATCAACAGAACCAAAGACTATATCCTGAAATGTCTGAAGCTGCGAGTCCAGACAAATCTTCCCTCCTTTTAAATGTCAAGTCTCTTACCACAGGAGTGAGTGATAAAATAGCATAATGGGTAAAATGCTTCCTTGAATTTTGTGAGCCATTTTGGTGACTGAATGGTAGAAAGGGGCTCCCAAGAAATCTCCATGTGAAGGCAGTCGGTCAGAAACAACGGGGGTCTATACTTGTGATCAGCACCTGAAGGGAGGGTGACCTTGAGGATGAAGATCCCTAGAATTAATGTCATTATGGAACTTGATAATAGAACACCCAGCTAATTTCTAAAGCGATCAGTGTGAAAAAGTCCCACTCATCTAGTCTCGAAAGAGCCCCACCTGGAGAATGCAGGAGCTTAAATGAGTTTGTTGTCTGTATTTTCCATGCCCTGTACTTTCCTTCCATAAGCTAAGCTGACATAGTTCAGGGAAAACGCAGTTTATTTGAACCAGATCTCTGTGAATTTGAGGTACATTTGGCAGATGTACCGAGCCAGCCAGCACAACACAGTGAGACCCCATCTCAAAAAAAAAAAAAAAAAAAAAAAAAAGTTCTCTACTAAAGTGGCTGGCCCCACTTGCTTTTGTAATACTCTTCAAGCCTGTATTTTGGATGATTTAACTCAAGATTCACTTAGATCTGAAAACAGTCTTACTAGAAGAAAGCTGAAGTTTTGTCCAGCCAAATATCTCAATATTAACTTCTCTGATTACAGTATTATCTTTTTTTTTTTTAACTTCACAGCTTCCAGGGAAAATTTTTCATCTGTTTTTTTTTTTTTTTTATCCCATAACAAATTCATAAACTTAGTTTTCCCTTGATTTACTTCCACTTTTTGTGCTTGTGACTTTAATAATGGTGGTTTGCTGACAAGGTTTTCTCTTGTTTTTTTGTTTGTTCTTGGAATCTTTTGTTAAAAGAAAAATCCTTTTCAAAACCTTTGCTTCACCCTTCACTGCATAAAACGCATACCCTGAGTGGACTGAGCTCGCTTGATGATATCAAGGCATATTGAGCTGAGAAGAGCTTTTCTACCTCTGTCTCCCTCCCCTCAAGAGGAGAGCGTGGGCTGTTCAGGCGCCATGTGGCCTGAAGACAGTATGATGAGCAGAGGACTTCAGTTAAACTTCCTAACAAAGTGGTAATCCATCCTCAGCCCAAATTGGTTGAACACAACAACCATCATTGTTTCCATTTCATTTAATGCCCATAAAAATGAAGTCACTCGAATCCAACAGCTATAGGCTCAGAATATTTGCGCTGCAATTTTGCTGGATGCACAGACCCATCTCTTTCTATTTTGTGTTCACATTTTATTAGAGAGCACTTACATAAGAATAAAGAAGAGATGTCCAGTCCCATTACAGTTTCTTGCTATTCCACATTCACCTCACTAATTTTGTACAGCTAACATAAGTACATTTTAACATAAGCAAATTTTTACCATTACCATATATTTTTATGGTAATGTCTATTGCACTTATAAAATTACATCATTTGATTGGCATAGTCTCCTCAGCTAGTCTCTCATTATGAGACATTCAAGCTGCTTTGACTTCAAATGAATGATTAAAATTAACTTGTAGTTTAATAACTAGAAAAATGGATTTTTCCCCATTGTCATTTATTTTAGTACAATTAAATTCTATAGGTTGGCACTTCTGGGTCAAATGTTATGCACTTTTATAATGACTTGTTATGAATTTTTAAATATATACACATTTCTGAATTATTTGAATATCATTTGCAGATATAATATTCCTTTCTCTATAAATAAATTTAGTGACTGCTTTGTAGGAATTTGGATTATCTGTACTGCAATCACAGTAAAATTTTGTAAAATCAAAGTACCCAGACCCAGTAAAATAATTTTGTTTATCCTGTAGTTCACATTCAAAGGCTTCCATTTACTGTAATTTATTATATAATTTTTTTCTTGACTACAGCCCAATCCAGAATCACATTTCATTGCTGTATATCTTCATTTCTTTTTGCTTTTTCAATTTTTCATATGTTTGTGTGGTGTGTGTGTGTGTGTGTGTGTGTGTGTGTGTGTGTGTGTGCGCACCGTGTGCATGCATGGTGTGCAGGTGCATGTTTTTGCATGTGTAAGGGTGTTCATGAATATGGAGGCCCAAGGTTGCTATGGGAAGAGACAGTGGATATGACTAATCTTGCTACCCAATCTTCTCTGGGAATTCCCTGACTCTGCTTCCCAGGTTAGAATTAGAGGAAGGCCACCATATCCACCAGCCACTTACTTTTGTTCCTGGTGATCAGAATGCCATGAGCCATCTACCCAGCCCTAGTCTTCATTAACATAAAACAATTTTCAGTCCTCTCATTTTACATGGCTTTGAGGTATTTTAGTTTTGAAGACACAGGTCAGTTATTCCAAAGAACGTCCTACAACTGACATTTGCCCATTGTTTCCTTGTGGCTAGGTCCAACTTATACGTTTTGTTGTTGTTGTTGTTGTGATGTTTTGTAAGAAGGAATAGCCTAGACTTGATGCTGTGTCCTTCCCTCCACGTCATTTTAGGAGCCCAGGTTGCCCTTGTTGGTAGTGCTGTTAAGGTTGTTAAGGTCTCACTTCATTAGGTGTAGTCTACCAGGATTCCTCTCTAGAAAGTAACTGGTTTTCCTGTTGTGATTAATAAGTAATTTGAAGGAGGTACTTTGAAGTTATGCAAATCTTCTGTTCCTCATTAAAGTTTTACCTGATATTTTTAGCATCTATTAATAATTCGTGCCTGAATCAATCATTACTCTGATGGTTACAGGAAGGAGGATTTATAATAAATCATTTGTTTTCCACTGTTCAGAGGGGCTTTCTCTTTCCTCCTTTAATTTGTATTACTGTGGGCTCACACTAGGTTATTTCAATTCATACATGTATATGTCCTGTTAATATCATTATATTGGCTCTCATATTTGGCCCATGATTTTCATAAGGACCCTTAAAAAGGACCAGCTTCTGAGATAGTCTCAGGACATTTTAAATAATTTTATTTATCTTTCTCTTTGGCACAAGATATTTCAGGCTTATCTTGTTTGTCATGGACCCCTAACACTGAAATAAGAATTTCTCCAAGAATTCTTGATTACTTCAGGGGGAACGCTCTATAGAAACTAAGATTGGGGTGTTAGGTGTGCTTAGTATGGAGTTCAATGTTTCTAACTCTTTCTGAAATTCAAGATCTATAAATATGAATATAAATATAAGTAACAATTGCATTTCTTCTATCATGATCCCATATCAATTCTTCTATTTTACTTTGACATCACAAACTATACTATAGCCTTCTAGCTTGTTAAAATATTACCACAGTGGCTATAGAGATGGATCAGTGATTAAAAACACTTGTTACTAATGTAGATGGACCAGGTTTGGTTCCTAGCTCCCACATGGTGGAATACAACCTTTGGTAACTCCAGTTTCTGGGGTTCCAATGCCCTCTTCTAAGCTCCACAGGCAAAAGGCACATTATGTGGTGCACATACACACATGCAGATAAACACCCACACACATAATATATAATAAATGTTTCAAAATCCCTGTAGATCTTCGATTGGTTGTTTATGTGCTCTTACTAATTGATATGTGTCTTCCTACCACACAAATATACATCCAGGTTCAAAGTATTCAGGTCATCTTTTTGACCCAATTTAGAAATAGTCTCTTTACAAATCATAAAAAAGATTGATTCTTTTCTATGTATGCTAAATGGATCATTCTGTAATATTATGATATTAAACCCATGCTTGATTATTTTAACACAATTCTTTATGCTCTAGAATATAGTAAGATTTAGTTATGTTTTTCTATAAACTAGCTTTTAGGTTAATACATTTGTAGCATAAATGTGAAATTATGAATACAAAATGTATTAAGAGGAATCAGCCCAGCAGACTCTAACAAAAAATGGATGAAGTAAGTTACCTTAAAAAATTAAAGACTTTGGAAATTGCACTGATAACATGTAGCAAAGGAGAAAAGACTTCCTCAAGCAAGTCTGCTAGGTCTTAGTGGGTTCAGTAAGACTGGGGCACTTGAGGCAGGACACACTCTCTGTCCTGTTTTCTAGTCTGGCACAATAGGACTTCTATAATGCATGGTAGTGCAGCTACAAATGAAGGGCTTTTTCTTCCCCCATCTCCCAGCCAGGGCTATGTAGTCTACATTCCCATCAGGCCTCTGTTGCTTTAATCCCAGGAGGCCAGGTAGAGACAGGTTCACTTCTGTATTGAACTGGAAGTCCACTGAGTACAACTAGCTAATGCTTGGCACTGATTATCTTTGCCTCAGTTTGATCTTGCTGTAGAAGCTCAGTGCAACTGGAGGAGAGAACCAAGAAGATAAGCTACTAGCAGCTACCTATGTTGTGGGATATTTGTGCACCATGAAGATGGATTGCTGTGATTGGTGTAATAAAAAGCCAATAGCGCCGGGCGGTGGTGGCGCACGCCTTTAATCCCAGCACTCGGGAGGCAGAGCCAGGCGGATCTCTGTGAGTTCGAGGCCAGCCTGGTCTACAGAGCGAGATCCAGGAAAGGCGCAAAGCTACACAGAGAAACCCTGTCTCGAAAAACCAAAAAAAAAAAAAAAAAAAAAAAAAAAAAAAAAAAAAAAAAAAAAAAGCCAATAGCTAGGCAAGAGGTATGATGGGACTTCTGGACAGAGAGAGAACTCTAGGAAGAAGAAAGGTGAAGTCTCCAGCCAGACCAGGAAACAGGATGTGCAAGAGAAGAGATAACAACCACAAGCCACATGATAGGATGGAGATGAACAGAAATGGGTTAATTTAAGTTATAAGAACTAGTTAGGAACAAGCCTAAGCTATAAATCGAGCTTTCACAATTAATAAGAAGTCTCTGTGTCATTATTTGGGACCTGGCTGGTGGGACAGAGAAAGACTCATTATATACCTGGCACTGGCTTTTAAGAGCAAGATATCACACAGGAAGGGGTATTCCCACATCTGTTCACTCCATCACCCTGCCTCTTGTGACAGACTGAATTTGGAAAATTGTGTGAATTTTTCTCTACCTAAGAGATTGTCAAACCAACAGACTTGGTGAAGAATGATTAAAAGAGAGCAGAACACACAGATCCATAATGAATGAATTGGCAAGCAAAAACGGTGGAGGAAAAGAGGGCTGGGGATGCATCTCAGTTGATAAAGTGCTAGCCTGGGTTGCAGAAAACCCTGGATTCAGTCCCTAGCAGCACATAATACTAGTCATATGATAAAGGCCTATAACCCCAACATTGCATAAAACTGTGTGTTGGTGAAAAATTGTGATCTCACAATTCAGGAGTTGGAGGTACAAGGGCCAGAAGTACAACAACATCCTTAGCTATAGAATGTATTTGACACTGGCCTAGGCTGCAAGAGACCCCACCTACAGGAAAAAGAAAATAAGAAAAACAAACAAACAAAAAAGCAAAAAGAAAAAAAAAACGAAAAACAGAACCAAGGAAAAATGGACCAAAGACACAGTGGTTTACTATACTTAAGTTCTAGGCTGCATCTGCTCAGCAGCAATCCAAACATAAGAAGACATATTTAAAACCATTTAAGCAATGCTTGGTGGTACAAGTTGATAATCTGAGCCATTTGGTAGGCTGATAAAAGTGGGAGAAACTTATTGAGACTGTCTCAGAATGTAAAAATTAAAGTTCGAAAAGAGTTCAGTGGGAGACTATTTACTTAGCATATGTAATACCCTGGGTTTAAGTGTATAAACTCCATCAGGAAGAAGAAAATGAAGGAGGAGGAGGAGGAGGAGGAGGAGGAGGAGGAGGAAGAGGAGGAGGAGGAAGAGGAGGAAGAGGGAGGAGGAGGAGGAGGAGGAGGAGAAGAAGAAGAAGAAGAGGAGGAGGAGGAAGGAGAAGAGGAGGAAGGAGAGGAGGACAGGGAAGAGATACACCATTCAATAAGTCATAGGCAAACACCACCAATCAAGCCACAACATGGTTCTCACTGTCCCTAGTGGGTCAGGCACAAGATCTGACTCAAACTCTGGCTGAACAATGAATAACTCTGGCCTAGACAAAGATCCAGGGATGCTGGACTTAAAAATAAAATCATTACAATCCCTGAAAGTCTGTGTTCATGTCTGAGGTTGTACCGTTGGGGGTGGGGGCCAGAGAAGAAATACCAATCTACTAGCTTCTGGACAATTATGAATTAAAAAAAACTAAACTGCCGGGCAGTGGTGGCTCATGCCTTTAATCCCAGCACTTGGGAGGCAGAGGCAGGCAGATCTCTGTGAGTTCCAGGCCAGCCTGGTCTACAGAGCAAGATCCAGGACAGGTACCAAAACTACACAGAGAAACCTTGTCTTGAAAAAACAAAAAAATAAAATAAAATAAATAAACTTTATTAAGTGCTAAAGCAACCTCTAGGCCAGCAAAGTCTAAAGCCTATCTACAGAAGAGAGCCTAAGTACAACCTTTGAATAAGATGCAGCATGTGCTAACCCAGGGCCAAAGTTCTGACCACAATGAAGATTGTCAAATCCTTTCAGAGAAAACTTTAAAACTTAAAAAGAAAAATAAACAACAGAAGCTATCGACAGAGGGAAAAAGACAAAAGAAATCAAAATACTACACTACCAGTTATGAGAACTTACTAAACAAATATATAAATATTCATATAAATAATAAAATCATCAAGGACCCCAAGAGGCACTGTCAACCAATATTTAGAACTCTTAAAGAGGGTTATGCAAGTTTATATAATATGTGGAATACAAAACCTTGAAAAGTATGATCCAAAAATAGGAATGAAACATACAATCTATAGGAAGTCCTCACAAAAGAAAAGTTAAAGCTGTCATTATCAGTGTGTCAAAAGAGTAGAGAGCCATACTTAAAAGATTAAAGAAGAGTCAGGAACAGTGGCTTAGGGCTGAAATCCCAACCATTAGGAGACAGAAATAGGAGAATGCCAAGTTCAATATCAGTCTTATCTGTATAGGGAGTGAACACCAGTCTGAATCAAAACACAAAGAGGAGTTAAAGGAAGACATGATAAGTTCGCCTGTGATGCAGCATTACAACAAAGAGATCTGACTTCTGGAAGAGTAAAGCATAACAGCTGAAGTTAATAACTCAGGAAGGAGATGCAGTGATGTTTGAGCAGAGTTGCTGGACTTAAGGAGGAAGCAACAAGGCCTGGGAAGTCTGAAGAAGGTGGAGCAGAAAACAACTTGAGCCTCAAACATACCTGGGTTACTAGTACTCAGTACATAGTGGTCATGTACATAGTGGTTCTAGGAAAGTAGAGGGTAGAGTGGTGGCTCAGGCGGGAGCTCTGCAGCCAGGAGGCCAAGAGAGGTGGTGTGCCATGAGTTCAAGGCCAGTCTGGGCTACAGAGTGAGACCTCCTCAAAAACAAACAAAAAAATAGAAGAATGTGGCAGAAAAATTATTCAAAGAAATATTCAAAGTTTATGCCTAAAACTTCCTAATTTGACATAAAACATATACCCACATATCTGGATGTTCAACAAACTCCAAGTGGAACTCTAAGTGGGAAAATCTCTGGATTATTCACATCTGGACTAACCATGGACAAAACACAGAAAGCCCAAGATAATGACAAAACTTCAATGGCAGTAAGAGAAAAAACAGTGTGTCATACACAAGAGGACCATAGTGGACTTTTTGTTGAAAAAAAAAAAACAGTGAAGGTCATAAGACAGGGCTATGGGATATGAGAGGAAGAGAGAAAGAGAGAGAGAGAGAGAGAGAGAGAGAGAGAGAGAGAGAGAGAGAGAGAGAGAGAGACTGACCCTATCATCCAAGAAACCTTTATACAACTAAGCTATTTTCCAAACCTGAAGGTAAGATTATGACATTCACAGATAAACACAAGCTGAGAGAACATATTAGCTGACCCAGCTTATGAGAATGCATTGTGCTTTTTAGAATAACATCAAAAGATAATTTCAAACATTTCACCATAAACAATGACAGGTCAGTAAGATGAAGCGTGTTTTAATTAGTTTGATTTACTCATTCAATACTAAAAAGAATTCTCTTTCTCAAGTTTTTTGACAGTTTTCTACATTTACATAATGAATTCCAGTCATTTTTGTGCCCATTTCCCTCTCTCACACCCCTCCCTCCCTCTTCAGCTGGAAACCTCAACAAGTATGCTCCCTCTTTTCATATCTTTTTGTGTATGACTCACCAATTTTAATTATGCTTTCTGGCCATATCATGGATTGGGAGTTTACTCTAACAATGGCAACTTAACAGTAGATACAGCACTAAAGGAAATGGCATCCCTTCCACCAAGAGCCATTTAATGTCAATAGTCCCTCATAGCCCCTCCCTATCCATGACAAAATATTGATGGCCCAATCTTACACAAGTCTTGTACAGGTAACAATGGTTGCAGTGAGTTCGTGATCACAATGGTATGTCAAGACATCTTTTTCTGAACATCTCCTCATTGTCTGGCTCTTACTTTTTATCTACCTGTCTTCTTTGATGTACCTTGAGCCTTGGAGGAGTTTACATAACAGTCTCACTTAGAACAGAGCATTCCACTATCATTTATTCTCAACACTTTAGATGGTATAGGTTTCTGTATTCATCACTGTCCTATATAGTAAGAAACTTCTCTGATTTCATCTATGGATGTGAAGATGGGTATTTAGAAGTCAGATTCACAACATAACTGTTGAACAAAGCAATAATAATCATTTCCTTCTAGGGTTTATAAGTTCCCCAGTCACAGATTCTTGACCAGGTTGACAGAACCAGTTGTGAGTTATTTCCTATGGAGTTGTCCAAAAATTCCATCGAAAGTGGCTGGTTACCCTCCTAACGGTTGTACCACTACTGCAGGATAGAGTATGTTTTACCTGGCAGGCCATTACTGTAGCTCCCAGGATTCACACTGGGAAGCCCATGGATGTAGATGTAACCAACCATCTTATTAAATAAAAAACACAGAACCAATGCAAAGAAGAAAGCCAAGAGATCAGAGCTAAGAGCCTTACCCGTCTGCTGCAGCTAGCCTCTTCAGCCTCGAGAGACCTACTTCCTGAGTGTTTGTCTTTATATAGACTTTCTTTTCTGCCTTCTCATTGGTTGTAAACCCAACCACATGACCGCCTCATCACTGCCTGTTTGTACAGACCTCCAGATCTTCTATGGTTAGTATTGAGATTAAAGGCATGTGTCTCCAATGCTGGCTGTATCCTTGACCACACAGAGAGCTACCTAGCTCTGCCTACCAAGTGCTGGGATTAAAGGTGTGCACCACAAATGCCCAGCTCTGCTATGGCTTGCTATTAGCTCTGACCCCCAGGCAACTTTATTTATTAACATACAAATAAAATCACATTTCAGTACAAATAAAATATCACCATACATGAATAACTGTCTCTCCCAGCAACGTGCATAGAACCTCCTGGTACTATGAAGGGTAGCCAGTAAGGAGAAGCTTCCAGCTCAGATGCAGCTTGCTTCCTCTATGTCTTTCAACCACAGTGTGCAGCATCTTCAGCAATAGGGTCTATCAATCAAGTTCATGTGGATAACCAAGAGCAACAGCAGTAGCCTGTATTGTTTTGGGGAGCTTCAGGGACCCTCCTGGCCAAAAAACAAAACAAAACAAAAAACTCATAAGAAGGTATCCCACACCTGGCACTAGGGTTTTCATTTAATAATCAATTGGTTTCTAAGAGGAACACTAGTCATACATTTAGGATACCTTTATACAAACTTTTATTTTGGATCATTACTTTTTATTAACTTTTTAAAATTTATTTTACATACCTACCACATTTCCCCTCCCTCCTCCCCCTTTCCCTCCCCTGACTCCCATCTATCCCCTCCCTACCTACTCCTCTTCTGTCTCCATTCAGAAAGGGGCAGGCCTCCCATGGGCTTGAACAAAGCATGGCACATCAAGTTAAGGTAGGACAAATCTCACCCCTCCCCCTGCATAAAGGTTGGGCAAGGTAATCCAGCATGGGAAACAGGTTTCCAAAAGCCAGCTAAATGCCAGGGACAGGTCCTGATCTCACTGCTAGGAGCCTTGTAAATAGAAGAAGCTACACAACTGTGGTATACATGCAGAGGCCTAGCTTGGTCCCATGCAGGCTCCCTAACTGTTGGTCCAGAGTCCATGTACTCCCAGAAGCTCAGGTCAGCTGTCTCTGTGGATTCCTCCATCATGACATTGACCCCTCCTTTCCATTTTTTTTTCAGGAGGACTCCTGGACCTCAGCCCAGTGCTTGGCTGTGGATCTCTTCATTTGCTTCCATCAGTTACTGGGTAAAGGCTCTCTGATGACAGAGTAGTCACCAATCTGATTACAGGCACGCTCTCAACTACTGCTAGGAGTCTTAACTCAGGATAGCTAAAATAATTGTGTATAATAAATGAACTTCCAGAGGCATTACCATCCCTGACTTCAAGCTCTACTATAGAGCTATAGTAATAAAAACAGCATTGTATTGGCATAAAAGCAGACATGTGGATCAATGGAACCCAATAGAAGACCCTGACATAAATCCACACACCGATGAACACCTGATTTTTGACAAAGAAGCCAAATTATACAATGGAAAAAAGAAAGCATCTTCAACAAATGGGGCTGGCATAACTGGATGTCAACATGTAAAAGAATGCAAATAGATCCCTATCTATTGCCCTGAACAAACAACTCAAGTCCAAGTGGATCAAAGACCTCAACATCAATCCAGTTACACTGAACCTGATAGAAAAGAAAGTGAAGAATAGCCTTGAACACATTGGCACAGGAAACTATTTCCTGAATAGAACACCAGTAGCACAGACACTAAGGTTGACAATAAATGGGACCTCATGAAACTGAAAAGCTTCTGTAAGGCAAAAGACAATAAGACAAATTTGTAGGCTACAGAATGGGAAAAGATCTTCACCAACCCCACATCTGACAGAGGGCTGATCTCCAAAATATATAAAGAACTCAAGAAAGTATATTATATATATATATATATATATATATATATATATATATATATATATATATATATATATATATATATATATTGGTCTTTTTGAGACAGGGTTTTGCTGTGTAGCTTTGGAGCCTGTCCTGGAACTCTCTCTGTAGCCCAGGCTGGCCTCGAACTCATGGAGATCAGTCTGCCTCTGCCTTCTGAGTGCTGGGATTAAAGGCATGTGCTACCACCATAGATTATATTTTTAATAAGCTTACAACTGGTAGTTTTCCATATGTTTTTTTTAATGTATCTTAAGTTGTGGTTATCCCCACCTCCTGCTCTCATCATCCTCCCTGCCTCCCTGCATAGAACTTCCTATCCCCAGAGTAGCTCTCCATTGACTCTCATGTCATATTTTTTCTACCCCCCCCTCTCCCTAAGGCTTATTTCTTTTCTCCTTCTGTGTGATGACCCCTTTATCTTTCTGACCTTTACTGCCACTCAAAGATAGGCATACTACTCTAAAAATTCATAGCTAGAGTGTACATATAAGGGAAATATGCAGCATTTGTCTTTAGGCCCACTACCTTTCTGTTACCTCACTCGGTTTCTAGCAAATTTTATTCTTTTTTTTTAAATCACTGAATAATATTCCATTGGCTATATGCATCACATTTTCATTATCTACTGGACATCTAGGCTGGTTACATTCCCTTAATACTGTGAGTAGAACCACAGTGAACAAGAGTATGAGATCTTGGTTGTAAATCTTGGATTCCTTTGGATAAATGCCTAGGAGTGGTATAGCTGAGTCACTGAACAATTATTTAGCTTTTTGAGGAACTTCTTCACTGATTTCTGTAGTGGACACACCAGTTTTTCTACCTCCTCTCCAGCATTTGTAGTCATTTGTTTTATGAATAATACTCATTCTGACTAGAGAAAAATGAAATTTCAAAGTAGTTTTAACTTTAATTTTCTGGTGGCTAAGAGTTGAATAGTGTTTAAAGTACCTGTTGACCATTTATGTCCTTTAATTTTGCAAATTCTCTGTTCAGTTTCATAGACCATGCCTTACTTTTACTCAAGTTGTTTGTTTTTCATGTTTAGTTTTTTAAACTCTTTGTGTAGTTTACACTCCAATTTTATGTCTAACATTTAGCTAGAAAGAATTTTCTTCCTTTCTATAGACTTCCCTTTCACTCCATTGACAGTGTCCTTGGCAGAGCTGAGAGCAATGAGGAACAGAGTGGATTGCTATGGCCACCTTCATTATATGAACAAGGAGGTTCCGTGGAGGAGAACAAGAGCTGAATGGGGACTGGGTGGGGGCCGGATTCTGGACTAACTTCTTTACATCCTAGAGTGATCAGGGTGGGGAGGCCAATGGTTTAGTGAACTCCCAAACCTCAGATAGTGGCCAGGAGTTGATATGAATGTGTAAGCAGGCTTCCTAAAACTTGAATGGTGAATTGGGGCTAGGGCCAAAATATAGGTTCACTCCATACCTCAGATGATGAACTAGAGTTGGGGCCAAAGTTACTAACACAGTGGGCAAGTTCTGGATATTAAAATAAATTCTTAAGGATAAAGTACATGACATGAGAGATTATACAAATCCACATGAAAGGTCAGAGTGCTAGTAAAGATAATAATGCAGAGAATTGCAAAAAGGAAATAATCAACCTTAACTGACCGGGGCCTTAATTGCATTGGCTTAGTCCCTTAATCTTCACTATTGTCTGCTGACTAGAATTAAACCAAAGGCCCTGCACATAAGATTACATAGGCCATAAACATTAGAGGACACAAATTACTGAGTGTCAACTTAAGGTCTGATTATTATAGATAACACACACAAAAATAAAGTTGAATATTAGTTTAGATATATTACTGTTCTTGAATCTTTTCGATATGAATTTCCAGACAAAGGAGATGATAAAATACATTCACCATGGGTTCTATATGAAATTGCAATATATGTTGAGTAGTCCTTAGGCAAGATGTAGCAAAATATTTGTTTATATGTGGATTTTATTATTAGCATGATGCAAATATCCCTGAAAGTGTCTGTATGAAAAACCTGAGTAACTACTGAATTAAAATCAACTTGTTGCCAGAAGGAATCTCACAAGTTTAGATAGTGGGAAAACCCACAAAATTATTTACAGCAATAAACAAAGAAAGACAGCCTTTTAGGAATGAGAAGACTCAATAAATTAAGCGTGCAAAAAACTGTTGAGATTTCTTGAGAAATCCATTTACTTAGAAAATTCATTTTTTCCAATGAGTAGATATGACCAGATCAGTTTGATATAAATAAAATACTAACCTCATCTAAAAAGTATGACCTTATAGAATGAATTTACAAAAAGATGAATTTGTGTACACAGAGAGAGAGAGGCGGGGGGAGGAGCGAGCGAGCACTGAGGCATTTCATTTTAGAATTGTATCTATGGCTAAAGTCATACCCTGCATGACCTCTAGTTCCCTTTGAATGACCAACAGCCTCTAGGTTTTGCCTTTGACCACCCAATGGTACAGGCAGGTGTTTCTTGCAGCCCTGAGTGCCTTATATAGTCAGTGGTTCTTCTGTCTCTCAACTTATTTCAGGCTGATATTTTCTACAATCTCATCATAGGGTGTGATGAATAACCAGCATTAAAGCATTCAGCATCAGTTTACTAGCCAGCTGCCAACTAACTATGATATCCATGCTTCATATATTAGTTTTCATTACAGGAGACCCCTGCTCCTCTGTGTCATTTTTTTCTAACAGTCAGACTGGCCAGGGGTACTAACACAGCTGTGACTCCCCAGTCATAGGCAGCAGGTGGCTCTGTCCTTCACAGTAGGGCAAAGATCCAGGCTGATGAGGAAGCCACCATTTCAAATATTAACCAAGGGCAAAAGGTCTCTGGAGGGTCTCCAACTAACAATTAAATCTTCTTTCCAAAGAGACACAGCTCACTTTCCCTCCCAGGTTACATGACTTCAGGGAAACAAAGAAGATACAGGAATCACTCTCCTCTCATGTTCTCTGAAGGTAAATGTCGGAAATATTGTATGATCAGTATTGATGATTATTATAATAACCACCAGGATTTCAGAAATAATGATTCAATTCAGAGACCTTCTTTTTCCTCTGAGAGGAAAAATATGGACAAATGTATGCAGCAGGAGAAAAAAATTTATGTTGAATATGTTGGAGGTGGATTGAAATCTGAGGGGCATAATGGAGAATAGGTGTATTTCAGTTTCACTTTAAGTATACCATTTTGTCTAGTCCCTCTACTGGACAAATCACAATATAATAATATTTTACGTCATTTAGCAAAATTCACATTCAAGTGTCAAGATTAATCATGGCATTTTCTTCTCACTTAACTGACATATCTGCTGCCCCCTGCTTGCTGTGTCTGCCTCACAGAGAATTAGCAAATAATGTAGTTTAGAGGATTTTAAAGTCAGTCATATAACCCCAAGCATGATTGCTCCTCCTGCCCCTCCTGCCCCTCCCGCCTCCGCAAACAGATTGCAAAAGGCAAAAACTGGCAGGAAAAAGACACATCAATATTAGGTGATAGTATTGTATTGGGGTTAAAAGCTGCGCTTTTATTCTAGAGCTGAAGAGAAAGCTCATTCAATAAAGAACACATGAGCTGGGCTCAATCTCTGGAATCTACATGGAAAAGTCAGGCATGATGGTTCATGACTGTAGTCTCAATACCAGAGACGTGACTCTCTTTGACCAGCCAGCCTTGCTTACTTGGTAATCTCTAGGCCAGTAAGAGATCCTGTCTCAAGAAAATATATGCAGAAGGTCATAAATAACATCTGTAATAACCCTCTGGACTCCATACACATGTGCATACATACCCACTCCACATGAACACACACACACACACACACACACACACACACACACACACACGCAAACTCACACAATCAGGTATTCTAACATATACATCTACAGTTTGGGGTTTATACAACATTTGCTTTGATACATCAAGAACACCAGTAATGATTAGCTATTACAAAATGTAATAAAGGCTCCAGAGACTTTCATTCATAACAGCAAGAGAAAAATGCTGAGTTGTAACTTAAAAAAAAAATCTTAAAATATTTTCTTTCAGTGGTACAGAAAATGAATGCAGAAATTTACAAACAGAAATATTAAGAGAATATCAAACTGGGACACATACTCAGGTGTGCATGGAGACCTGCTTTGACAAAAGTGTGTGTATGGGGGGGGCGTGCTATTACAAATGGCCCCTGAAAATCATGACTTTTTATTTAATGCTAATGGGAAAATTGAACTTCTGTAGGAAAAATATATTCTTTGCTTAAGGCACATGCCAAAGTCATGCCCAAGTATACTAAACACCCCAGTGAGTAAAGTTAATCTCACATGTCTGGGAAAAATATAGGTAATTATCCTTAGACTATCAGGGTAAAGAAGATTTCCTTAAACAAAGCAGTATGATTATAAAGAAAATACTGTTCCATCCATGCAATAAAATAAATCATAAAGTATTTCAAAACACACCACTCAGACAAGGAGAATCTTTATAGCTTGTTCAGGCAGCTAGTATAAAAAATATCTAAAAATCAATAATGCACCAAATATGTATGAGTAATTCACCTGAAAGCAATAAGCATGTGAAAAGAAAATGTTCAACCTCAATGGTAATCAGGAAAAATGCAAATTAAACCTAGTACTTTCTGTCATAGGCATGAGAAACAGTACTGTATTCTAGGGGAATGGATCTTAAGAAAGAATCAAGAGATAGCACTGCTAATGGCTAATATGACAAGAGAGATAAATACATATTCTGCTTTGATATTGTTTGCAGGCTCTTTTTGGCTTCCTTTGCTACATCAATTTTTTTCTTGCTATAAATAGTTCAGGGACAGACAGCAAAGGGGATATAATCAAAGCATGCCAGAAAATGATGTGTACTGCAGTCTTAAAGGGATCTTGAGGCTTGTAGCATCACTGAACTGACAATCCTGCAGAAAACACACACCTACATAGGAAATATAGCCTGCAGGAAAGACAGTTCAGCATATAATTTAACAAGGTGCTAATTAGATGAACAACAACAAGAAACAAGCCAGGAAGATACCTTTGGAGTGTTTTTCAAATGCTGAAGGAGTGGGATAAAATGCTAAGGGTTTTTTTTCAAAGTCAATGTATTACTTACCACTCTGCACCATCATTTTGTCAGTGTCAATCATGCCATGTGGGTCGATGGAGATTAGCTGGGCAGTTTTCAGATGAAGTTGCTACATACTGTATGTCTACATACTAGAGTAGATACCGAACAGTGGCTATTGGTGGATATTCACACATCAAACATCTTAACTAGAATGGTTAGAACAGGAGAGAATAGAACTTTTTATCTCTCCAGGAAATGTCTGAGTCTAGACTGGTCAAGCTGACTAACAGGTATAGCATCATGGGTATGCTGTGGAGTTTAACCCAGCATTGTCAGACTTCTTTTATAACATGGCTTCTCTCAGGTCAAGGTTAAGGTAAAACTGGCAGCTTTCTGTGACTATTCTCGAAAATTAGTGCCACTGCATCCCACTAGACAAATGAGTCATGAAGAACAGCCCATATTTAGGTGACTTAGATGTCACCTCTTAATGTGAGAAAAAACAAGAAGAAGGGGGATGGTCATGGCTATCTAGCTTCCTCTAACTGTCAACTTGACACAGCCTTAAGTCACCTGAGACAGGGATCTCAATTAATGGATTGCCCAGCCCAGACTGGACTGGAGGCACATCTGTGGGGACTGTCTTGACTGTTAATTAGTGTAGGAGGGCCCAGTCCACTGTGGGCAGCACCAGTCTCTGGGCAGGTGGGAGCGATGTAAGAAGGGTAGCTAAACATGAGCTAGAGAGAATATCAGTGAGCAGCGTTCTGCTTCAAGTTTTCTGCTTTAAGTTCCTGCCATGACTTCCCTCAGTGATGGACTGTAACCTGTAAACTGAAGCAAATCTATTCCTTTCCTAAGTTGCTTTTGGCCAGAGTGTTTTGTCATACTAACAGAAAGGAAACTAGAACACTGCTATGAAAGATGACTTCACTCCCAGAGGTATGTTATAAAATGATTATGGCAGAGCCAGCATCACTGTATGTCATTGTTATCTGTAAATAGTCAGCCAGGACTTCAAACTTGTTCTGAAACATAGTGTGCATGGGCACAGGCCAGAACCAGTCTCCATGGGTGCCAATATGGGAATATTAAAAGTATTCATCCTATTGAGGACCTACCCACTTGTCTCTTTCCAAGTATCAGGGAATCACTCAATGTCAATAAAACCAGATACCCAGACTCAAATCAATTTTGTGGGATCAAATGGATTAAAGGACCTTCAGAATTATTACATACCTTATAAAATTGCAGCCTAGGCATCACTCTATTCACGTTTTATTTCATTGAAAAGCCATTAATAAGCCCTGGTGTAAATTTCATTTTGATACTTAAAATTGTTTATTTTTTGAAGTTGTTTTCAAACAAATAGCTAACTATGAATCCAAGCTAATAATAAGCTATGCTTTACAATCCATTTATAAATTCTGTTGGGAAAGTAACTACCATGTGGTGGTGGCTCACACCTTTAGTCCCGGCAGTTGGGAGGCAGAGGCAAGTGGATCTTTGTGAGTTCAAGGTCAGACTGGTCTACAGAGCAAGTTCCAGGACAGGTAGGACTAAACAGAAACTCAGTCTCAAAACACCAAATAAAAAAAAAGAAAAAGAAAAAGAAAGAAAGATAAAGGAAGTAACCATTCTTATAAGTAGTCATAATTCCAATCCATTAGTCTTTTTGTCCTCAGACCCACTCTTTTCCATATGAAATTCAAATATTATATTCAGTGTTTAGCTACCCAATTTAGGTTTGAGGCATTGCCATCTTTTCACTCTGACCTCTGTTGCCAGGAAATTCTGAGTTTAAAATAATATGTATTGCTTAATTTGTAGGGTTTTTTTTTTTGGTGTTAAGGATGTGTTCTGTGTATTATAAAAGACTACCTTGTAATTTTTTCCTGATAATGCTTGATATAGAGTTCTATCTTCAAATTCTCCCTTCCTTTGTCTAAGGCACACATGGAGAAACTAACATAATATCCACAATATCAAAGCACTATAGAGACTTTTTGTTCTGTTCCTGGCACAAAGAAGATTCAAACGATTTTTATCAGTCTCTTCATGTGTTTATGTAGCTCAAAACTATTTCTCAGAGAAAAATAATGGGTTTCAAAATAAAAGGCAACTCTATCCCTGCCTGTCACTTACATGTAGCTATGGATGGATTAACCCTCGCGAGCACAGGCAGCAAGGAAGAATTCCTGTGATTCCACATCCTTATCCACTGTTGCTTTTGCTCGGGTTCTAAAATGGCATTTTAGTATTAACTGTGGTGGATGGAAAATCTCAATCTATGTAGCTGAATATTAAAGAGAACCTCCACATATTTTAATAAAATATAGGAAAATCCTTATCCAAATAATCTTATACTGTAATTTTAAAAGTATCTTTAAATGCATCCACACTTTTAAAAGCATCCACACTATCTTAAAGGAATGTGCCTTCTAATACAACAGCTGTATTTGGCTACTTATAGCCCTATGAGAAGCCAATATTTGTGGATAATTCTAAATAACTCAATTCACTTGACCTGCCCATGTCATCCACTCCAGAAAAGGCAAACCATAGATTGATAGATTTATTTTTGAAACATCTTGGAAAATGCAAAAGTAATTTTGCACCCGAATGGGGAAAATAATTTATCTTTCCATCCCATCATGGGACTTGCAGGTCCTTTGTAGAAGAAGACACAGCATCACCACTTAAAACTTCTTGCATTTGGGAAGTACCACGCCCTTCAGTGTGGTGGAAGTTGTCACAGAAACAACCATAATTACAAGAGACATGGTTATTGGGGAGAATAATATTAACTTTAATAACTTCCCCACATCTTCTTCATAGAGAAGCTAAGTTAGAAGCAAGTTTTCTATTTCAAGACTGTGCAAAGGCTATAGACCTCAGCTTTCTGCTCTCCAGAGTCACTCTTTATTTTTAACACATGTTGATGTTTAGCTGCTTAGCTTAAATCAGTGCCCTGAATCCTAAACTTGTTTCTGAAGACTCCGGCTTCTTGAATCACCTGCTAGAGACTTATGGATAATATTTTTAAAAGTGTGTGGTTTAACAGAGTAAGTTGCATCTAGAAGGAAAATGCCCATGATATCTCCCAAGGTGAGTAATTATTTTCAATCATATTTATCCTTTGTGTATTCAGAGTTCAAAGAGAATCTTGGGAGTATAACAGGAAGAGGTGCTTGTAAACGCCTCATTCATTTTCTCATTCTGAATTTTTTGCTTGTCATTTCTCTTACACAAGTGTTGTCTCTTCCTTTCTTGATAATAGTTGTAGCTTTTTAACTTCTTGATGACCTTAACTCTGTAACTTTGTTTCCATGACCATTTCATAAATATCTTAAGAGTTGTGTCTAATGTTCAAATTATTCCCACAGACTTATTCATTCATAATATATTAGTTTGTTTTAATACTCTTATACTATATTTTAACATTCACATATATACAAATAAATATACCTATTTTAAGTTGTATAACCTCAGAGATATGAACATATCATAGATATTCACATTCCTAATATTTAGTTTTTAATACTTTATCCTGGTTTCTTCTAAAGATGATTTATAGCAACTTTCGAAATATGTAGAGTCTGAATTAGTTATATAGAGAATATAATGGATTAATGAAAATAATTATTATGTATTAAATAATGATTTGTAAAAATGAAGTGATTAAACAAAAATCAAGAGAAGCTGAAGGCCCCAGAACACAGGGGAAGTCTGTAAGCACACTGGCTTCTGCACAGTCAAACCCTAAAGATGCTGCTTACAAAGGTGCTCTGTGGAAACCACATCATCCCTCTGACTACTCAGAAGCAGCTCTCCCGAGGATCACAAAGTAGATCCATGTATAACACTTCACCTTTTCTTTTGGTGTGTGTATGATGGATATGACTTTTTTTTTTCCATTTTACATGCCAATCACAGATCTCACCTTTTCAACACGTCTGTACTACAGCGTGTAGGCTTCGTCTTGTTTCATGTTAACAGACCCTCATTAAGATACAGTGACTTCTGTGGAAAACAGTGTTTCAGGAGATATGATTCTGTGGTAGTGTCAGAAGGATGGGTCTCTGATTTAACTATCTACAGGTTAATGGAGAGACAGAATTTAGACAGCCAAGGGAGATAGGACTAATCACCTCAGATATAAAGGTATCATTTCACTCAATTAGAACCTCTGCTAATGCCTATTGTAAGCAAAGCTGAGACTTTCAAGAAAGGTCCCAAATGACCTTAGATGTTTCCTGATGGTAAGTCACACGTACTTTAAATTTCTCCAAGAAACACAAACAGAACCTTGTGACCCTGGATCAATCAAATTTCTATTTCAACTACCAAGACGAACAGACCCCAAAAGTCTCTTCTTGCTTCCCACCTGGACTAATAACTACAGCCTATAGTCATATAAATGTCAACCAATCAAGAATAAGCATGGCTACAACTTTAATTTATGTAAAATCAATCACTTAGGATTGAGTGTGTTTGCATCCTTCATTTGTCTGAGGGCGTCTGAATATGAACCTGGGTAGGAACTTCATCTATATAAAGCTATTCTCTCCCTTTGTGGCTATACAGCACATACTTTTTGTGTATGTGATAAAGGTAATACGTTCCAGTTTTCCAAGATTTTTCTTTTTTCAAAAAGACTCCCTCAGTAATTCTATGCTTTAATATCTTTAAATTTTGCAAATTCGGTGACCTTCTATGTAAATACAAAAATAACCCAATGATGGGAGATGAAGTGAGTGAATAGTGTTTCTGATTCTGTATGTACCCATACTGAGCAATAAGGAGAATAATTTAAAATGTTTATGCTTTTAGTTCTGAAGGGTGTATTTATTTGTATCCCAACAGGGTGATATTATTACATTACTTTTATTTTTTTTTCCAGAGCTGAGGACTGAACCCAGGGCCTTGCACTTGCTAGGCAAGCGCTCTACCACTGAGCTAAATTCCCAACCCCTTATTACATTATTTTTAAACAATTCTCGAAAACAAAAATACAGATGTATACAATGTGTTAGAACTTTTTTATGGTTGTGATAAAATACCTTGACCAAAGGCAAGTTAAGGAAGAAAAGATTTATTTTAGCTTATAATTACATAGGGGATAAAGCCCATCATAGTGGGGTAATCATGGCAACAGGCAGACACAGAGGCAGGATCAAGAACCTGACTGATCACATTTTAAGAACACACAGGAAGCAGACAGGGAGAACAGGAAGTTGTATAGCCTAGTTATACAACTTCAAAGCCAGCAGAAGTGATACACTTCTTCCAGCTAAGCACCTCTTAAAGATTCTATGATCTCCCCCAAACAGTCCCACCAGCCAGGGACCAAGTATACAAATACATGAGCCTATAGGGGCCATTTCTCACTCAAGCCACCACAACCAGGATTGGGATGATAGGAATGTTTTCCTCAGGTATCTTTGTCTCTTGGTCAAATGTTTAATTTACATCAAGGAATCTTCCTTGCTCACTTTCCAAAACAAATGAACTTTAAGTGTTTCCCCCCTGAGTTGATCACTTCCTGTTCATCTGGTACTTTTAAACTGCCTAGCCCATAGAATATATACTTTTAATTATAAACTTCAAGTCCTTCCAGTGAGTGCAATGTCCCAGGAAGGTCCAGCTTACATTGTTCTTGAACTCAAGGCTACACTTTCTCTTCAGTCTTTCCATATGACTTACTACCATGGTGAATCTGCCTTGCTCATTTTACCCATAGTATCTTTACCTACATAGTCCTTACCTCAAGTCAACATGGGGCAGTACCTGCCTTTCATTAATCACAGCCAATTTAAATGATCTAATTTAATTAACAGGTGAAGGCCATGCTAAATAGTTTCATCATGTGGGGCCAGCCTTAGATCTTGACTTGAGCTATTCCATAATGTTACTTTTTCATTTTCTTGACCTAAAAAGACGTTATACTTTTTGAAATATTTACCCCAAGTCTGACCTTCTCAATGAGTGTTTTTATTTTCCAAGTAGAAGGAAAAATAAGCATCAAAATGAGTAGAGGACAAAGTCAGAACGCATGGCCTTTATTCTTATGCTGTAATTGGCGACTGCATCTAAACAACTTATGACTCATCTGATGACTAAATAAATACATTCATTTGTTATGTTATGGTTTTTATGAGTTAGGAATCTGGGCTCAGTTTAATTAGACTCTCTCCCTTAGGGCTTCTCACATGGCTGTAATCAACTTGTCATCTAATACTGTGATTCCCCCATGAAGTCTAACCTACAAAAAGATCAGCTTTTGAGCTCATTCATGTTGTCACTGTTAGAATCT
The DNA here is from genome assembly GCF_007827085.1 of Peromyscus californicus insignis. Taxonomy (NCBI): domain Eukaryota; kingdom Metazoa; phylum Chordata; class Mammalia; order Rodentia; family Cricetidae; genus Peromyscus; species Peromyscus californicus. The sequence goes on from NW_026294606.1 coordinate 97,957,755, forward strand.
CATTCCCTTTTGAATACTGATCTGAGAGCCTTCATTACTAGAGCTCTGCTAAAGGTGATCCTCAGTTGATTGTCGTGGAGGCCTCTCTAACAACACAACTTGCTTGGTCAGAGTCAAGTAGTTATAGAACAGACAACCAATTGTCTTTGCCATATTTTCTTAGTTTGATGCAAACGACTATGCCAGCCTATGTTCACAAAGGGCTTGTGTGTGGTAGAAAGATCACCAGAGATCATCTTAGAAACTGCTTGTTGAAGTATCATTTTAACAAAAAACCCCAACATTATAGATGTCCATGTCCATTATCAGCTTGTGGAAGCTTGGTCAGTGGGCATGTGGCCGCTTCACACAGGAGAACATCTGTTTCTATACAGGCAGCAAACACAGTCTGGGCCAGACACAAAACTACAAGCTTTTATCTGTTTGGGCAGTATTACAGAGCTGGCTGCTACCAGTCCACTTTTCCTAAATTGACTTGGCTGGGGCAAGAATTAGATTTCAGAGAGAATCTTTGCACATAATGGCCTTTTAGATATTATATGAAAGGGTAACCATGGCCCTGTAATTTATTCCTCCCTCCTCAGGGATCCCTGAAGACGTTTGACCCTGACCAGAATTCTTTGCAAATATCGACTGATCCAATATACTAACTGAAAGATAAATGAGGGTCCTGAAAGGTTTTGCTGTGCACTGATTACTGATCTGGAAATGACCTGAGCATCATATCCTAGTTCATTTAGATTGTTTATATTAAATCAAGGGCTGAGCTGAAGCATGCAAGTTATACATATAGCTAGAACAAAGGCAGGTGTCCAGCACAACTCTAGAAGTCACAGTCCTCCTGACTAACTTTTCTGATGCATTTGCCAAAATCCAAAACCATGTATGTTGTATGGAAAAGGATCCTATGGGTTGAGCTCCCTGATGCTGTGCATATAATGGCTCCTGCTTAGTATCTGCTAGGAATTATACATAAAACTGGTGCTGGCTAAGTTTGGTCAATCTTTCTGAAATAGAAGTAAGAATAAAGATAGGTTAAGTAACAACTCAAGTGAGGAGTTTATTTTACAATGACTTTAAATGAGATTTAATTATCATACAGTGATACACACACAAGTCATTGATAACATTTTTGTGATATAACCTTGAAACTTGAAAGATAAAACATGAACTCTTGGTTATGATCCCCCATGTCCTAAAAAAATTCTTCTCAAATTCACTGCATATGATTTAGCATAGATAAGCACAGTTCCAATAAAAAGAAATCTGATATGGCAAGGAACATATGTACAGAGAGGCTGAATTCAAACAATATCCAAGTTTAAAATAATCATTTTAATGTAAAATCAGTGTGATATTTGCTCACTCAGCACTCAGTGCAAGGATCCTGGCTACTAGATAATGGCCAAGAAACAGCACCTCAACTATTTGGATTTATTAGCAGTCGGTACATAGTCTACCATAATCCACATAGAAAGCAGGAGAACACCCTAAGAAGTCTGACGGTGAAACTCAGAGGACACTGGAATGGCATAGTAGACAGCACAGAACAGACTATGGCTAGCTCTGATCTGAAAACGTGACCTGAGACAGCAATCTCTAGGTTCACCTTCTTTTCCTAAGAGTGTAATTGGGATGGATGGAGGATCAAGCTCCTGTGTGTTTAAATGTCCATATTCCACAGCCACCTGCTACAATCAATCTCAGCTGGTTTCAATTAAATGTCAAATGAGAATATTTGCAATTCCCAAAGACTACACTGAAGAACATACAAAATATTAAAGAATATCATAGGTATGGGAGTATTAATATTCTAATTAGCCTTACTTATTGAGGTAGCATATTGATTCCTACTAATTGTTTTTACAAATTGACATATGATAAATTATTTATATATACTTAAGGCATATAATGTGATATTTGATGCAATGGAATACTAATTACTGTAGTCATTAAGGAAAGTAGCAAATATGTTCATCAAAAATTAAAAATAGAACTACTCTATGATCCAGCAATTTCACCTTGGGCTCTATAGTTAAAGGAAATGAACTTAGGGTGACAGAGACATCTGCACTCCTTTGTTCACTGTGGTGCGAATCTCAATAACCAAGTATCAGAACCAACTTATGTCCATCAATGGGTGAATGAAGTCCAGTGTGGCTTGTGTGCATAATGGAATACTATTCAAACTCACAAAAAAAAAAAGAAATCCATTCATTTCTTTCCAATAACACTTTTCAAACCAAAAATCAAAGCAGACAACTTACTGGTACTGATAAGGAACCATTTGCAATTCATATAATAGATTCACCAATAACCTAAGATGTGCCATAGATAGGATTTTCAAAAAAGCACCAAATACCAGCAGGTAAAAGAACACAAAAATCCACATAGATTCCACTTGGGTTTTCTTTTTACTAGTCAGGAACAGTTTGTGTTCATGTGGGACATCCCCACGTCACTTTGGGACATCTCCAGGTCAATTTAGCACAGCATGTGAAAGGCATTGAACTAACCAATGTACATTATCTTCTCACAAAAGTGTACCAGGTCATCTTAAAATCCAGTGTGAGTGAGGTGATAATAGCAGTGGTCTTGGTATTGTCTCCTCAAAGGGAGAAGTACAGGAAGATATAGACACTGGTCACCCACCTGTCACTAAAGCAAGGTAGATAAACCCTGCTCACATTGAAGTTCTCCCTCAGCCTGTAAAAATTTAGCAAAGAACCTGAGCCAAGACCACAAGAATCTTTCTCCACACTGTAAAAAATAATTTATAATCAGATCTTGGCTCTGACACTCAGCCCAGAGACTGGAGAAGCCATTTGAGTTATGGCAAAAATCACATCTCCCTTTCGGGGATATTGTTAGTCCTGTTCGCAAAGTCACCAGAAAGAATTCTAAGATTGAATTGTGCCCTGACAGAAACAAGCAAATAAAAGATTTATAAAGGGCTGTCAATCAGACAACACCTCCTGAGCCTATGACCCGAATGCACAAATGATTGTAAAGGTGTCAGCAGCTGGAACACACGCAGACCAGAGCCTTTGGCAGAAATCGATATTGTTGCTTGGTGGAGACGGCAGAGATTTTGGACTTGAAAGTGGTCTGAGGCAGCTGCCTAACACAGTCCTTTGGAAACATAATGGAGAGTTTATTGTTGGGTATTTGCAGAAATTGTGCCTATCTCAAAATAAGCACCAACCACCATGACTTTCTGATATCATTCAAATTCCAGAAAACCCTCCATGGAGCTCCTTGATAAATAGAAACTGTATACTTAAGAAAGAATCTGCATTACACCTCTTAAATAGGTGTGATTGCTCTGTAGACAGTCAAAAATAGAAAATATATTCTGAAAACAGTGGGTACCAAATTTCACAGCATTCATGCCCAGATTTCTTGATTGCATTTGAAGCCAATGGTAAGCACTCAACCAGACCCTGGGAATCAAGCTGCTGTAAGTTCCATTGTCTGAACCTCTGATTTCTCTCCAGACCATGCCAAAGGCTGCTTATTCATGACTGCATCTCTCCAACTCGATGTCCTCATTTCGCTTCCGAAAGCTGTTAGAAACCAGCTGTTACCTTTCTGCATATTTACCTTCCTCCCTCCTTTGGTAGAAGAAGTGCTGAAAATGCATTTCCAGAACCCAGAAAATGACGCACTAATCCAAACAGACGCTAGAGGGAGCTGTTTTTCAGGAGCATGCTCCTGCTGGTGATCAATCCAGAGACAGCCTGAGAACACAAGAGTCTGCTTTCCTAGAAATAGCCAAAGTTGGCTTGCCAGCAACTCAGGGAGTGTCTGTCCTTCCTCAGGATATTTAAATAATAATGAAATCAGATGTAGTTCACAGGCACTGGTGCATATCTACCAATGAGCTAGATGAGGGCTGTCTGACAAGGTACGTGTCACATACAGCTCTCACAGTGTCTGGAATTTGAGTAATACAAATGACAGGTCCTACATAAAAAATACCTAAGGGATTCAAAGGCAGTTCCAAAAAAGTCTAAGCGTTCTTGCCAATGGCATTATATTGATTACAGTTTGAATTTCTGTTAATCTATGTCTTTTTAGATACACCATTAAAATTAATGCAACCAGTAAGCAAAGATTGTGGACTAGAACTAAATAAGACATCCATACCGTTCCCTCAGGGTAGCTAGGGAGCACTGTAGAAAAGAGGGCAGGAAGTATGTAAGAGCTGGAATACAAGGTAAAGGGCTGCGAGATGTCATTCTGTCTATGAAAGACCTTTGCAATCATGAACTCCTATCAACTGTAGTTACCCAGACTGAGCTGACACAACACTGACCCTAGTTAAGAAAAGTGGAGGGGTTCACTTGAGCTTTTATATCTGAACTATTGGGTAATGATAGAGTCTAGGAGGGGGGAACCATTATCTACCTTCAGCTGTGGACCCACTGCTGAGCACAGCAGATTCCAAGGGTTGACTCACCCATGATCCCACAGGTGACCCTGGTTAAACACAATGGTTCAAAAGACAAAGCAAAGCCAGGTGGTGGTGGCGCACGCCTTTAATCCCAGCACTCGGGAGGCAGAGCCAGGCAGATCTCTGTGAGTTTGAGGCCAGCCTGGTCTACAAAGTGAGTTCCAGGAAAGGCGCAAAGCTACACAAAGAAACCTTGTCTCGAAAAACCAAAAAAAAAAAAAAAAAAAGACAAAGCAAATAGACATCAACATGGAGATAGATTTGTGGGGAGGATTCTGGGTAGATAGGGTAGGAAGCAGGTGGGGAGTGGACTGGTAGTCCATATGCATTGTGTATGTATACATGCAGAGTTTTCTAAAAACAAATTGAATTTAAAAATTAATGCATTCATTTCACCTTTCATTAACACATTAATTTCACCTTTTCTCGGTGAAATTTTTGCTTCCAGAGAGCTTAAATTTCTTGTGAAGTCTGCATTAATGTCTCCTGATCAGTATTCTTCTGGGTAACTTGTTTATAAATAACCATGTAATTTATGGGCTTTAGGTAGCCTAAGTCATAGAAGATAGCTATATTGACCAAACCAAGGAATGAGAAACATAAATAAATATAAACTCTTAGATCAAAACTGTGGCCACTTCTCCATGCTTACTTGTCCTACTTACTGGTTCCTCTTTCTGTAGAACCATGTTTCCTAATGAAGAACAGGGATTTAAGGTGATCTGTCATCAGGTGCAGGGCTTCTAGGTGGGGCTGAGGAGAATGGGATGTGACTGCCCCTGTCCTTCCTTCACACTGAGTAGTTTCCAGCAGGCAAAACATCCTGGGAGTGAATCTAAAACATTCCTGGAAAAGAGAAAGAGAAAAGGGCAGAAGTTCAATCTAGGATGGCATTTAAAATATTTTATTTATAGTTTTTATTTACTCTTCTCTCATACAGTACATCCTGACCACAGCTTCTCCTCCTTCTACTCCAACACCTGTCCCCCCACAACCTTCTCTTATCTCCAGATCCTCTTCCTCCAACTCCCTACAGAATGGCAAAAAAAAAAAAAAAAAAAATCAATGAAATGATTCCTAATGATGTTCTAGACTGGTGCCTAGTCCAGTCATCATCAGAGAGGCATTTAAAATGCCTTATTTAACAGCCATCTAGAAAGAGCAGAACAAATCTTGGCACTGACCAAGCAAAACCAGGCAATAGGAAGCATGGACCAACAACTGGATACAAGCAGACCCTCAGGAGGCAAAGTAATGATAAGCCAGTGACTTTTAAAATCAATACACACATGCTTACATTGAGATTGATAATTAGGACTGTTGACATAACAAGTTTACAAAATAAAAGGATGAAATAAGATTTGAAAAATGTTCAAGGTACAAGGGAACAAAAAATGAAATTTGATAAATATCTAATCATGAAAATTGGGTTAGAATTGACTAAATACAAATCAGAATAGCTTTGTTTTCTTCTCTGAAACAGAATACTGTGGGAGACATTGTAATGTTACAAATGGGTGTGCTTTCAATGTCAACCCAAAATGGACAATTAAAACAAATTATCGATATATCTATATGATCTCAACCTAGAAAGCAGTCCCTTAATCACTTTACTGCATTCATCTGAATTTACCTTATTTCAAAAATATTTATCAGAAGCTTACTCTACCAAGTTTCACTTTAGAAACACCAATAAAATTCAATCGAAATACTTTTTTAAGGTTGTTGTTGGCTCTGGAGAGATGGCTCACAACCCTCTGTAACTAGAGCTCCAGGGGAACCTAAAGCTCTCCTCTAGTCTCTGACACACATGCACATGTACAGACACACAGAGAGAGAGACAGAGAGACAGAGAGAGAAATCTTTATAAAATGAATATTATAGGGGTAGTGAGATGGCTTGGTATCTAAAACACTTGTTCCAAGGGCCTGTCAGCCTGACTTTTATCCCCAGAATCCCATAAAGTTGGAAGGAGGATAGAACCAACTCTGTACAAGGTTGTCCTTTGACCATCCACAGGTGTTGTGGTATGTGCACCCAACCACACTCACACACAAACACAATAATAGAAAATATAGCCAGAAGAATGTCATACAGACCTCAGAGGAAATAGCTCAGTTAGTAAAGTACTTGCCTTGCAAGTATGAGAACCTGAGTACAATGTCCAGACACAGTGGCAAGCATTTGGATTTCCAATGCTTGGTAGGCCGAGACAGGTGGATTTCTGGAGTTCAATGGGCAACTTGCCTAGACTATTTGGTCCAGGCCAATGAGAGACCTTGTCTTAACAACACCAAACGCAGGTGAAATGATCCCTGAGATTGACCTCTATCCCTTTAACCTCCACATGCCTATGAACACATACATGCATCCTCACACATAAAAACGACACATACAGAAGACTATTATACAGACAAAAATGAACAAAAATAATCCTTGATGTGTGATTAACATATTTGAATCATCTAAATGCAGTGTGTAATTTCTTCCAAAATAAGAAAAACTTAAACTGACAGTCGAGTTAGTTTCCAGGGGCTGTTGAAAAGCAATAGGAATTGATTGGCTCACAATTCTGGAAGCTTGAAGTTCAAAGTCAAATTGTTCAGAGGACCATCATTTCTCTGCAGAGACTATGATTCAGAGAATCCTTGCTTGTGGTTCTGGCTTCAAAAATGTGTATTGTGGTGTCAAGTTTACAAGAGTAGACTTCATTGTCATATTGACTAGACTGACTGATGTCTCAGGGTAGTGAAGCTGATCTCTGGCTTTGCCTATAAATGTGTTTTCAGAGACAATCAATTCATGAGATAGTGAATGGGTTATTTATTTGAGAGCCTCCCTGTATAAAGGTATTTGGGGGCTTACCTGGGGAAGTAGATCACTGGGGCACACGATAGGCTATATCTTGCCTTGGCCCCTTCCATAATCTGTTTTCTGTATGCCATGATGTGGATTGCCCTAGCCCATCAGTCGCTCTTCACCACCATGGACCGATACCACAGAAACCTTGAACCAAAATCAGTCTTTTCACTCTTTAAGTTGCTTACACTAGGTGTTTGTTCACAGTGACAATAAATGTGACTGACTGTAGCTTGAGTTTTCCTGCCTGGCCCACAGTCAGGACAAATCTCTCTCACCTGCCAGTCCCACAGCCGCTCAGACCCAACTAAGTAAACACAGAGACTTATATTGATTACAAGCTGTATGGCCGTGGCAGGCTTCTTGCTAAGCAGTTCTTACAGCTTAAATTAATCCATTTCCATTAATCTATACCTTGCCACGTGGTTCGTGGCTTACCGGCATCTTCACATGCTGTTTGTCATCATGGCGGCTGGCAGTGTCTCTCTGACTCAGCCTTCCACTTCCCAGCTTTATTCTCCTCCTTGTCCCACCTACACTTCCTGCCTAGCCAATGGCCAATCAGTGTTTTATTTATTGACTAATCAGCAACACATTTGCCATACAGAACATCCCACAGCAACTGACTGAGCTTGTATCCCAGTCCCAGATGGACCTTGACTTGCAGCAGGACCACTTTCATTTTTTCTCTGTCAGGGAATATTCAATGCTTGAATTTCTGGCATTAGAAAAGACTTAAGCAAACAGTGAAAGAGCCTCTTGCAGCCTTCCTGGCTTGTGAGGCTATGGGACATGGGAGCAAATGGCATCAGTCTGACTGCTGTGGAGCCAAGAAAACTGAGTAATGTCCCTTTCCATCCATCCTTAAGGCAAAGGCTGCATAACTGAGACAGTCTAAGGGGAGGCAGTCCCTGATGGACTGACTCATCAGAGTCATTAGGAACACTTGGTTATCTCTGTCTGAAGTCCTCACAAATATCAGGAACTGGAGGACCATAGAGGAGGGCCAGATGCTATTGAGGGAACTAGGAATAAGGAAAGTTGTGTTTGAACCCCAGTTCACAGACAGAACTGTGTTCACAGGGGAGTTAAAGTAAAGGCTGGTCCAGTAGGGACCTTGAGGCTGGCATGGAGCTTTGGCAACATTGCTGAGCCCTTTGGTTGGGCAAGACCTTTACAAAGTAGGAGAGGCTTTGTTGGACCTCAGTGACCTAGAGCAGCATGTAAAGAGAGTTCATAAAATGAGAGAGCAACCTAGAGATGAGAAGATGGTAAAGCAGAGGAAAAGGCCTGTCTGGATTACTTGAAGATGAAAGTGGCAGGATTCATGTTGATCTGGACTTCCTAAGGAAAAATTGTTAGAAAGTCAAACTGTGTGTGAAGGGGCTTCTGGGAGGCTTTAAGGCCTGAGGAGCAGTTCTCAGAAGACACCCTTGATAGAATAATACAGGTGAAGATGATCAAGCTTGCCCTAGGCTAAGGAGGGTACCTTTCCTTCCAGCATAAGGTTATACTAGGGGTGGAGAATTTTTTCCAGCCAGGAACTCCCTTAACAGCCAGGTATGGTGGGTGGAGAGGCAAGAGCTACAGCTATAGCCTCAGTGCCAACCCAGGGCCCATGGGACCCAGGGAATCAGCAGGCACAGTGGGATAGAGAAGGGCCAAAAGGGAATGTGATCAGAGTAGGTCTGATCAGATTAAGTCAGGTCCACTGAGTTTATTAAGTGTGGGAAAATGTAGAGAGGTTCCACAGAAGAGCTGCAGGGTATGGGGATATAAAAGCTCAGAGAGAATGACCAAAGATTACTGGGATTAATTAAGTTAGCACCTCCTGTCGGTGCTTTGTACCCAACCTTGATCTGTGGAGGAAGCAATTGATACAAATGGATGGAAGCTTTCCCTGCCGTAGTAGATGTTGCTTATGTTTAACTTCAGTATCTTCTTAGTTGTGAACATCTGGGATCACCTGACACTTGCTCAGAAAAGTTGTTGGCTATTTTTGCTCTTTTGGGAACCCACAATCCAGCTCACAAATAAATCACACACAGAGGCTTATTCTTAATTATAAATGTCTGTCCTTAGCTTGGATTGTTTTTAGCCAGCTTTTCTTAACTTTAAATTATCACATCTACCTTTTGCCTTTGGACTTTTACCTTTCTCTTTCTATAATCTTGCTTTCACTCTTACTCCATGACTTACTGTGTAACTGGGTGGCTAGCCCCTGATGTCCTCCTCCTTCTCTGGCACCTTCTTCTTTCCTTCCAGATTTGTCCTTCTATATATTCTTTCTGCCTGCCAGCTCCACCTATCCTTTCTCCTGCCTTGCTATTGGCCATCCAGATCTTTATTAAAGCATCAGTTGTTTTAGACAGGCCCAGTAATACAGCTTCACAGAGTTAAACAAATGCAACATAAACAAAAGTAACACATCTTAAAATAATATTCCCCAGTATAGAACAGATGACATTAGACTTTCAGAGTGCTTCACCAAGATTATTTTTGTAACCCCCACTATTTGCTGTGGGATGATGTTTCAGGATGTTGCCTTGTCCTGCCCATTCTCTGGAAAAGGTTTTGTTATATAGATGACATAATGTTATCCTCTGAGTGTACGCAGATTTGGAAAGCCATTGGAGATACAGCCAGGTTCAATGGTACTTCCACCTACCTTACAATTCAACTGGGACTGGGTTAATTGAAAAGGAAGAAAAATTATCCCAATGGTACCCTATATGGGTGGAAAAGGACACTACCAGAGGACATAAGGTTATTGGATGAAAACATCAGTGCCAGAGTAGGCTACCTCTCTGTGAGTTGTTGGCCAGAGAAGCCCCTGAGGCCCCACAAACCATAAAGTTTGTTGCTACTTCTGTTGGTAAAAATTAGACAGTAAGACCCTATTGGTGAAGGACTGCATGTGTAGGCTGTGACTAAAGGATATGGAGAAATGAAGTTTGGACTAAACTAGAAACTCCCACCCTGCTGACTGGCTTTACAGTGCCAGAGGGGGCCATACAGGCTGCTGGTAGAGAACTGTCACCCACAGTCCTGCTCAGCTATGGACCATGTGTGATAAAATAACAATAAGCCAGGAAGGATGTGCCTACTTGTGTGATAGTGGCTCCACTATCATAAGTAGGACCGATGGCCTTCTAATTGGATTTAAAACCGGCTCCATAAGAGGTAGTTTAAAACTGGTACTGAAGGCAGGATGAAACCATGTGGCTGGGAGGTCATAGGTCTCAAAGGGGAAGCAGTATCTATTTTTCATTAGATGGATGTAATGTGCCTGTCAAATTGCCTTCTAAATGTGTTTACACCCATGGATCACATTGTTGTCAGTCCTAACTCATAACCACTGGTGAAGGTCCTGAGAATGAGTGACTGCTGCTGTGGTATGGTTGCCTAATTCTTAGCCATAGGTGGACCTTTATAGTCACCCCTTCCACAGCCCTTAGGGATTATTGTGGAAGAATAGTCAGAAAGAGTGTTAAGAGTGGGAAGGGGCAGAATGCTCTATATCAATTTCCTCAGAGATTGGTACATTCTATCCCACAAGGAAGCTTAAGACAGAAGGTAAACCACTCAAAATAGTTTTAGGAAGTTCTTGAAACTGACCAGATCAAATAGACCCCTCCCTCCCACTGTAAAAAAGTTAAACTGCAAAAAAGACTCTGAAACCAGACAAGCTGCCTGGAAGAAGCAGAAAACACCCAAGCTGTCTAGAAGAGGTTTAGAGCAACTGAGTCACTTAGAGGGGACACTCTCCAACCTGTTGAGATCCCTGAAAGCTGGGCAGTGTGCTCTAGGAGACTAGCACTTCTGAGCTGTCACACCCATGCAGGGGTAGGCTTTGGTGATACAACAGTCTTTGAGTCATTTCTGCTCCTGTAAGTAACTCCTCACCCATATTCCTGTAAGTAATGTCAACAAAAATCATTGGTTCACCAAGTTGGACTTTGGCAATATCCATACTTTGATCTACTGTGGGTTCCCTAGCTGGAGTGAGTAGATATGTGTTGTGTCTCCCCAGAAAAAGTGTTATCCCATGACATGGAGACCAAATATGAATGCCTCTTTTGAGGGAGCACAACTCAATCCAGGATAACATTCTAGTTGTTATCACAAATGACCAATGATGTTAAAGGTCTTCAAGACCAGCTTAGTTCTTACTTCAATAATCATTAGAGAAATTCAGAGGACTGTTGACTACAACTTCTCACATGGAACAGATACAAAGGACAATCAATAAAGTAAAAGGGTCACAGGGAGATATTTGTAAAAGCTCCAGCACAAGCTCTCAAGGGTCCCCCTCAAGTGCCTTCTCCATTACTATGTGATGACAGATGAGATATACTATCTGCCTGGAAGACTCCCTAGAATATCAATGCACAGAGCTGTAATTTGCGTCTGGTCACATACATATCCTCTGTTTGGTATGTATCAGAATTCCAGACTCTTAGCAAGAGCAGGTTTGACAGAATAATATTGTTAACACACACCAAGCACCAGGAACCTCCTTATCATGTAGATCACCACAGTGGAGAAAAGTATCCATTAGCCTAGCTACCCATGACGAGGGAGGACCATTCTTTCCTGTAGGCTCTCCTGCAGTATCAGACCCACCATGATAAGTGCTTTCCTAAACATCAATGAAAGGAGACAATCAAGTTATTTTTAAAAATGTGTTTCCCCTCCAAAAAAATGATTGCATTATTTGGTTAAGTCATGCATGTATGTAGTGATACTGACATCATAAGCTGTCTCAGGAAATAGAATGTATTAGGAAAGAAGGGACTGATTTAGGCAAACACAAAATGGAAGCAAATCCTCAAAGGTGTTTTTTTGTTTTACCTGTGTTGGTATTAATATTACTAATAAATATTCATTGTTATTAATTTTTTATTTGAAATCTCTTTTTTATAACTTTCCTCATGTCAAGTCAGAATTGGAAGCTTTCTATCACTGTAATAAAACACCATGACCAAAAGCAACTTAGAGGGAAAAGGGTTTGTTTGATTTACACTTTCCACTAACAGTTCATCATAGAAAAAAGTCAAGGGTGAAACTCATGTCAGGAGCTTGCAGCAGAAACCATGGAGGAATGCTGTCTACTAGCTTTCTCTCCCGGCTTTCTCAGCTAACTTTCTTGTACTGATAAAGGCCACATGCCTAAGGATGGTGCCACCCCACAGTGGAATGGGCCTTCCTATATTTACTAGCAATTAAGAAAATTAAGACATGCCCACAGGTCAATCCGATTGAGGCAATTCCCCAAATGAGAAACCCTCAGGCAGCTCTGGACAGCATCAAGTTGTCAACTGAAGCCAGATAAAGGACATATAATCTCCTATAAATGAAATCTTTAATCATAACAATGTGAATTATATGGTCTCAGTGGGAAAATATTGGTCCGATTGGGTAAAAATAGTTCTTATAGAGAAAAAACAATTTCTTCTTTAAATATATGAAGTGTATGTGTGTATATGAATGTATGCATATAGATATATAGATATCTATGACATTAAAATTCCATTGGGGAGGAATTATAAATCTATGGGTATATATTTTTCTGTCACATTTTATCCACAAAGACTCAAATCTAGCTGTTACTACTTATTACCTCTGGAATTAAGGGACATATTAGGTAAAATTCTTGATTTGTAAACTTTGTTCTTTCTACCATAGTAATATTTATATAATAATGTAATAAGCATAAATCAATTTTGTTAAACTCAAGGAATCAGCAAAACATGCATCCATTTGTCTTGAAGACATATGCATTAAAGTCAGATACATCGTAGAATGTGGGGCTTCCAAATCAAATCTATGGATCCATTTGTGGTTAGAAAAATCAATGAAGAGTTTCCTAGTCGAAGGAAAAAATTTAGTAAAAAGAAGATGTAGCTAGAGTTTTCCTGCCTGGCCCACAGTCAGGACAAATCTCTGTCACCCGCCAGTCCCACAGCCTCTCAGACCCAACCAAGTAAACACAGAGACTTATATTGGTTACAAACTGTGGGCCAGGCAGGCTTCTTGCTAACTGTTCTTACAGCTTAAATTAATCCATTTCCATTAATCTATACCTTGCCACATGGCTCGTGGGTTACCGGCATCTTCACATGCGGCTTGTTATGGCAGCGGCTGGCAGTGTCTCTCTCACTCAGCCTTCCACTTCCCAGCTTTATTCTCCTCCTTGTCCCACCTATACTTCCTGCCTCACCAATAGCCAATCAGTGTTTTATTTATTGACCAATCAGCAACATATTTGCCATACAGACCATCCCACAGCAAGAAGAGACAAACCCATGATATATTGTTATATAGGGAGTTGTATTTCAAGGAAAAGTTTACCAATGAGTTTAAAAGCATTGTTATATTAGTTTATAAATGAGATGAGAGTCTGTCTGATACCCATAAGTACACATGCCCATACACAAATGTACACAGTGTCCACACATTGGGAATCTTGAGAAAATGGCTGATAGGAATAGGAATTAAGGTTTTAACTAATGGTGTGGTGGTTAATTTTAAATATCAACTTGACAGAACTTAGAATCACCTAAGACAGTCTCAAGGAGGGCCAAATAGATCTAATTGACCTCTATGGATGTTGGTGGGGCATGGATTTAATATTTTTATTAATATTTTCCTTAAATATTTATTAATTTTTAATCTTTTTTTAATTAAGAGATTTTCTATTCATTTTACACACCAACCACAGATTCCCTGTCTTCCCTCCTCCCTCCCCACAGCTTTCTCCCTCAACCCACCCCCCCATTCCACATCCTCCAAGGCAAGGTCTCCCATGGGGAGTCAGCAGAGCTTGGTACATTCAGTTGAGGCAGGTCCAGAGTAGGAGACCAAGGAAAGAGATACCATGATAATTGAAGACACCATGGAAATAGGGAGAAGCAGCATGCTAAGGAGGTTCCCAGGATGACTCCACCATAGATTAATGGCAATAGTCGAGAGGGTGCCTGAGCTGGCCTACTCTGGTGATTGGATGGCTGAATACCCTAACTGTCATTATAGAACCCTCATCCAGTGACTGATGGAAGCAGATGCAGAGATCCACAGCCGGGTCCCAGGCAGAGCTCCAGGAGTCCAATCGATGAGAGAGAGGAGGGATTCTATGAGCAAGAGATATCGAGACCATGATTGGAAAAAGCACAGAAACAACTAGGTTTTAATTTCCTTAATCAATGAGAAAACCTAGCCAGAGAGTGGGTAGCACCATTCCCTGATTTGGAATCCTGGACTGTACAAAAGTAGAGACAGCTAGCTGAGCTCAAAGCCTGCATGTGTTTATTCCTCTCTGCTCTTGACCATGGGTGTGACTAACTGCTTCAAGTTCCTGCCTTGACTTCTCTGCAGTAACGGACTAGAACCAGAACTGTAGGCGGAATGAGCCCTTTCCCTCCCTGGTGTTTTGGCACTGTGTTTTCCCACAGAAACAAAAAGGAAAGGAGAACAAATAATGATGACACCTGTTTGGTCATATTTTATATTAACAAGATAATTTCCATGAGTGCTCATCATTTTATCATCAGTTAATATGCAAGATCAAACCAAAATTACAAAGCCTAAGGAAGTGGGCAGCAGACAGGCAACTGACCTTAAGTGTTGTCTGTTTACAAGGGTGTTTTTTCTTTCAGTATATCTTTATACATATCCAGATTGATTTTTTTATCCTTCACATGTGAGAACTTAAATTTTCAATGTATAGTAAAAATCTCACCAAAAAAATTATGTTAATATAAAAAGAAGAAGACAGAAATTTGGGAGGCAGAAGGAGGTAGGGGTTGAGTGTAGGAGGAATTAAGGGGAGGAAAGAGGTATGAATGTGATGAAAATATGTTGCATGAAACTCTCAAAGAATAATAAAAATATTGTATTAAAACAATAAAAAAGAATCTCACCAAAAATAAGTTATGGGTTTCATCATTGGAAAGCATATCAGACTAAATAGGACTCCCTACACAATAAATCACTGGTTATCACAAACCTGAGACAGAAGATATTTTCATCTTTCAAATTGACGGAACATATTGCAATTAAGAAAATTATCACAAAGCTTATGAATTCCAGGCCTTGTTCTCTTTCAGATTCATTTACTCAACAAAAATCACATTGATAAACTCATCATTATTTATAATTAGTAGTTAAATTAAACAACTATTTTGCAAAATATCTTTTAAACCATATTTACACATCTGTGTCTATCTTATTTGTATCATTAAATTTTTAGTACCTCTAAGCAGAGAAATCAGTTTGTCTATAGCACCAGAGTAATTTTGCATCTTTTTCTTCCCCACATCAAATGACTTTCATATTGAATTTATCTTGCACATTAAACACTGTTCTATCCCTAAACATTAGTTGTGATGTTTTTGTTTGTTTGTTTTTTTGTTTGTTTTTCAAGACAGGGTCTCTGTGTGTAGCTCTGACTGTCCTGGAACTCTCTCTGTAGACCAGGCTGACCTTGAACTCATAAGATCTGCTTGACTTTGCCTCTCCAGTGCTGGGATTAAAGGCATGCATCACCACTGTCCAGCTCTTGTGTATTTTTATATTTCATATATAAACATTTTGTAGTGCCAGCATCACTAGCCAAAATTATATAAGCAGACCAACAACCTTCATTTAAATAATAATGAAAGCTTTTGACAGAATCTTAGGAAAAATAATCTAGAGTTATATAATTATAACACATCATGACAAATAGGGTTTTTTGTAGCAATGTATGCTTTGGTAGCACTTATTAGAACCTCTCAGGTAAGACTAAAGAGAGAGAATTTCCACAGCTTATTAAATGACGCTGGTATAAAACTATAGAAATATCATACTCAACAGAGGATGAATAAATAAAGACTTAAGATCAGTAGTAAGACACTCTCTCTTTCACAGCTTCTTTCAACTTTTGAGTAGAAGTCTCAGCCAATGCAATAAGGCAAGAAGAATATATAATAGTCAGAGACCAGAAGGAGAAAAATAACTCTCCAGATAAATGCCTGCATCAGATTACCTCCTCTGAAGAGAATTTTGATTTCCAATGAAATTTTCATGACAAAATGACTTATATTCTTCAATTTTAGGAAGTAAGGTAAAAATAAAGCATGGAAATTCTATCAAAGCTACATAAAAAGTGCTGCTGCAACTAATATGTGAAGTCAATGAGGTAAGATAATATAAGGTGGATGTACACAGATACATATGCATGCACAAACACACACACACACAACACACACACACACACACACACACACACACACACACACACACACACGGTGGGGAGATTGGAAATTAAAAGAATAATATAGTTCCCAGGAGACTTCTGCCAAGCAGCCAAGCAGGCCCAGCCACACAAGCCAGAACAGCTGAGTGACTTGCCTAGTAATGGAACTATAACGCTCCCTGGATTCTGCCCCTGCCCCCTCCCACCCTTCCCTAGCCCAACACCATTCCGGATCATCCCTGGTCCTGCTACCACTGGGCCCCCACCCCAAATCCCAGTGAATTTATGCTACTAAGGCACAGAACACACCAGCCAGAAAGGGTGAGTAACCAGCTTACCAGCAGAACTGAACCCACATGGATTCTGCCTCTGGTCACCATGGTCAGTTCCTCAATCTCACATTGTCCCAGCTAGTCCCTAGCCCTTCAGACAGGCCCTCTGTCCAACTCCAGAAGACTTCCACCAAGCCGCTTCTGGCTATACAAGCCATACAAGCCAGAACAGGTGATTGACCTGTCTACCAGAGGAATTGTACCCTTCCCTGGACCCACATCCCCCAACCTTTCACCAGGCCAACACTATCCCATGTTGTCACTGATGCTGCTGGGCCCTTTCCCCCAACCTCAGTGGACTTCTACCACTGAGGCACAGACCACACTAGCCACAACCACCCTCACCAGTTGACGAGAGGCCCTTCTTCAGAACTCAAGCAGACTCCACAGACCCAGACACATGCCACATCAGTCGCGAGAAGAGAGCCATAGGCACTCCATACCATTGGAAAGAACATCCCCAGCAGCTCTATCAGACGCCAGTCTGATCCTAGGTATCCCAGAAGAAGACTCAGACTTTACTTCAGGTGAGGCAGGATCTAGACACCCAAGAAGGCTTTGTCTTTACCAGAAGCCATCCCAAATCAAGTGACCCAAGGCATCCAAAACCCCAGCAGAGATAACATACTGGACCTGAATATTTATCATTCAATAGAACCCTTCCTTGGCCACTTAGGCCAGAAAACCAGAGAAGAAACAGAAACCAAGGAACAAAACACCCATCCATCAAAGACAATCACAGGAATCAATATCTAGACTTATAATCACCCCAATCCAGATACCTAAACACCAGTTTAAGAACACAATCAATAACAAAAAGGTCAATATATCACCACCAGAAGTCACCTTTGCAATGTCAGCAAGACCTGAACATTCCAACACAGCTGAAGTGCAAGGAAATGACCTTAAAATTAACTTCATGAAGATTATAGAGGTTCTTAAAGAAGATGATGGAAAAATGGAAAAATTCCTTAAAGAAATGAAAGAAAGGACCACCCAAAAAATGGAGGAAATCAGTAAATCACTTAAAGATTGTAAAAAAACAACAAAAATCCACAAAAGCAAACAGTTGACAGAAACAAATGAAATTGTTCAAGACTTGAAAATAGAAACAGAAGCAATTTAAAAAACACAAACTGAGGGATATCTGGAAATGGAAAATCTGGGTAAGCAAACAGGAATTACAGATGCAAGTATCACCAACAGAATACAAGAGATGGAAAAGAGAACCTTAGGCATTGAAGATACAATAGAAGAAATAGATTAATTGGTCGAAGAAAATGTTAAATAAAAAAAAAATTCCTAGCACAAAACATCCAGGAAATCTGGGACATCAAGAAAAGACTAAACCTAAAAATAGCAGAGATAGATGAAAGACAAGAATCTCTGCTCAAAGGCACAGGAAATATATTCAACAAAATCATAGAAAATTTTCCCAACCTAAAGAAGGACATACATATAAAGGTACAAGAAGCTTCGAGAACATCAAATAGATTGGACCAGGAAAAAAAGTCCCAGAGTCATATAATCATCCAAACACTAAGCATACAGAATCAAGAAATAACATTAAAAGCTGCAAAGGGAAAAGGCAAAGTAACATATAAAGGCAGACCTGTAGGGAAAAGGAGCTGACTAAAGAAACCCACCCTGACCCTGGAGCCCAGAATTAGGGAACAATGACTCAGATAAGGCCAATGAGAGAGACACAGTTTAGCTCAGATCAGAGCCATCTCTTCCCCTGTCCAACTGACTTGTGAAACCAACCAATCACAGAATAGGACAGCAGATTCTTGGCCCTAAGGCCCAGGACCAGGGAAGGAAACACAGCCTGTGTTTGGGACCTGAGCCAGAGAAATGAACCAAGGAAACATGCCCTGACTCTGAAACTAGTACCAAAGAAACATTCTTGGCCCCTAGAATCAGAGTCAATGAATGAAATGTGCCTTGGCCTTAGAGGTAGTGTCAAAAAGTTAAGTAAGGCCAGTGAGAGAAATACAGTTTAGCTCAGATCAGAGCCATCTCTGTCCCTGTCCAACTGACTTGTGAAACCAACCAATCACAGAGCAGAACAGTAGAATCCTGGCCCTAGGGCCCAGGACCAGGGAAAGAAACACAGCCTGTGTTTTGGACCTGAGCCAGAGAAATGAACACTTTATCCCCAAACCCAGAACCAAGGAAATATGCCCTGACTCTGAAACTAGTACCAAAATAACACTCTTGACCCCTAGAATCAGAGTCAGTGAAAGAAATGTGCCCTGACCTTAGAGGTAGAGTCAAAAAGCCAAGAAAGGTCAGAGAAAGAAACACAGTTTGGCCCTGAAATCAGGACCATCTCTGCCCTTTGCCCACAAAACTGGCCAATCCCTAGGCAGAAAAGAACTGACCAATCACAGTTGACTCTGCCCCCTGGATATCGTTTATAAACCACCCTGCACAGTCAGTTGTAAGCTGTTCTCTCCACTGCTGGTAGGGGCAGCTGCTCTCCTGGACTCCTCCTTCCCAAATAAATCTCTTTCTCAAAAGAGTTTTGGGTGAAGACCTTCATTCACTGGTGTACTGAAGAACCTTTCTGGGATATCCCATAGTGGATTGAGCAAGGGGGAGCTAAACAGAAGAACCTTGCTAAGGCATCCCATAGTGGATTGAGCAAGGGGAGCTGAACTGAAGAACCCTGCTAAGATGTCCCATAGTGGACTGAGCAAGAGAGAGCTGGTAACACTGAGCCGGAGATTGCGGCTCTCCAGGAGAGGAGCAGGATTGCTGTGTCCTGCAGGGAGACCACCCCCCATCACACCAGGTAAATCCTGACTTTTCCAAAGAGTCAGGATACCCTTCCCTGCTGAAGCAGTTCCAGGCCTGTGCAGCATGAATCTTAACTGGTCTTATCAATAAAATCAAACCTGAGGCCAGTTATTGGAGTGAACACTGGAAGATCAGAGAGACAAAACAAGCCACAGCTAACCTCACCTGGCCAATTTCTCAGCTGGTCTTGTTTCCTCAGACTGGAAGCTTCTGTGTCCTCATCCCAACGGCTCTCAGCTGAACTGTGCTACTCAAAACCTAAAAGCTTAGCCAGTCAAATGCTTCTAGTTTCTGGTCCTCAGGCCTTATATGCCTTTTTGCTTTCTACCACCACTCCCTGGGATTAAAGGTTCACTTTCTGGGATTAAAGGCATGAGTCACCATGCTTGGCTGTATCCTTGAACACATGGATTTCTTCCTCTGGAATGCTAGGATTAAAGGTGTGTGCTACCACTGCCTATCCTAAGTATCTAGTGGCTATTCTGTTCTCTGACCCCAGATAAGTTTATTAGGGTACACAATATTTTGGGGAACACAATACCACCACAGGCCTGATTCTCCCGAGAAGTCAGAAAAATTTCCCTTCCAGGGTTGGGCTGTTTCTTTGCAGTCCCAGCTGTCAGAGCTTTGCTACACAGCTCCAGGTGTTCGGGACACCTTCAAGGCAGAGCTGTTGTTCTGAGCAGCTCGAGGTGTCTGGGATACCTCACCCTCCAGGGCTGAACTGTCTCCTTGCAGTTTCAGCCATCACAGCTGTGCTACACAGCTCATGGTGTTGCCTGACTCCCCAGGTAGTCAGGACACCAAACCCACAGAGTTGCACATTTTGCAACCAATTTATCTACATTTTTGGTGTAATTTACTAACAAGGCCTATCAGAACTACACCTGACTTCTCAGTGGAGATTCTCAAAGCCAGAAGAGCCTGAACAGACCTCTTGGAAACTCTAAGAGACCATGGATCCCAGCCCAGACTACTATACTCAGCAAAATTTTCAGGTACCATAAATAGAGAAAATAAGATATTTCATGACAAAGTCAAATTTAATTAATATCTATCCACAAACCCAGCTCTATAGAAGATACCAGAAGAAAAACTCCAACCCAAAGAAGTTAGCTACACCCACAGAAACACAAGTAATAAATAACCCCACACCAGAGGGAAACACACACACACGCACACATGCACACGTGCACACATACACACACAGAGAGACCAACAACAACAATAACAACAAAAATAACAGAAATTAACAATCACCTGTCATTAATTTCTCTCAATATCAATGGACTCAATTAACCAATAAAAAGAAACAGGCTAACAGAATGGATATAAAAACAGGATCTATCCATATGCTGCATAGAAGAAACACACCTTAACATCAAAGATAGACATTACCTCAGAGTAAAGAGTTGAAAAAGGATTTTCTAATCAAGTGGACCAAAGAAGCAAGCTGGTGTAGCTAAGCTGATATCTAACAAAATAGACTTCAAACCAAAGTTAATCAAAAGAGAGGGAGAAGGACATTTCATATTCACCGAAGGAAAAATCCGCCAAGATGATGTCTCAATTCTGAACATCTATGCCCCAAATACAAGGGCACCCACATTTGTACTAAAGCAAAAATCACATATCAAACCCCACACATTAATTGTGGGAGACTTCAACACCCATTCTTATCAATGGGCAAGTCTGCTAGACAGAAACTTAACAGAGAAACAAGCACGTGTTATGACTCAAATGAACCGAACAGATATCAACAGAACATTTCACCCAAACACCAAAGAATATACTTCTTCTAATTACCTCAAAAAACCTACTCCAAAATTGGCCACACACTTGATCACAAAGCCAGTCTTAACAAATACAAAAAATTTAGATTAACCCCCTGTAGCTTATCAGATCACCATGGATTAAAGTTGGAGTTCAACAACAACACAAACTACAGAAAGCCTGCAAACTCATGGAAATTGAACAACTCTCAACTGATTAACCACTGGGTCAAGGAAGAAAGAAAGAAAGAAATTAAAGACTTCCTAGAATTCAATGAAAATGAATGCACATCATACCCAAACTTATGGGACACAATGAAAGCAATGCTAAGAGGAAAGTTCATAGCACAAAGTGCCTTCATAAAGAATTTGAAGAAATTTCATACAAATTAATGGCACACCTGAAAGCTCTAGAACAAAAAGATGCAAACACAACCAAAAGGAGTAGATGGCAAGATATAAGCAAACTCAGGGCTGAAATCAATAAATTAGAAACAAAGAGAACAATACAAAGAATCAATGAAACAAAGAGATGGTTCTTTGAGAAAACCAACAAGATAGACAAACCTTTATCCAAACTAACTAAAAGGCAGAGAGAAAATATCCAAATTATCAAAATCAGAAAAGAAAGGGGGGCATAACAACAGACACTGAGGAAATTCAGACAAAATCCTGTACTTCACAAAATTGGAAAAATATAAAAAAAAAATGGGCAAATTTCTTGATAGATACCACATACCAAATTTAAAACAAGATCAGATAAACAATTTAAACAGATCTATAACCACTGAGAAAATAGAAACAGTCATTAAAAATCTCCCAACCAAAAAAAGCCCAGGGCCAGATGGTTTCAGCACAGAATTCTACCAGAATTTCAAAGAAGAGCTAATACTAGTACTCTTCAAATTATTCCACAAATAGAAACAGAAGGAACATTGCCAAATTCTTTTATGAAATCACAGTTATCCTGAAAGCCAAACCACACACAGACTCAAGAAAGAAAGAGAATTACAAACCAATTTCCCTCATGAACGCTGATGAAAAATACTAACTAAAATACTAGCAAACTGAATCCAAGAACACATACAAAAGATCATCTACTGTGATCAAGTAGGCTTCATCCCAGATATGCAGGGAGGGTTCAACATACAAAAATCTTGTCAATGTACTCCACCATATAAGCAAACTGAAAGAAAAAAAAATGAGCAACTAATAATGCTGAAAAAGCCTTTAACAAAACCTAACACCTCTTCATGAGAAAAATCTTGGAGGGATTAGGGATACAAGGAACATACCTAAATATAACAAAAGCAATATACAGCAAGCTGACAGTCAACATCAAATTAAATGGAAACTCAAAACAATTTCACTGAAATTAGGAACAAGAAAAGGCTGTTCACTCTCTCCATATCTATTCAATATTTTACCTGAAGTTCTAGCTACAGCAATAAGACAACAAATGGAGATCAAGGAGATACAAATTGGACAGAAGTCAAACTTTCAATATTTGCAGATAGTGGCATGATAATATACATAAGCAACCCCAAAAATTCTACCAGGGAAATCCTACAGCTGCTAAACACCTTTGACAAAGTAGCTGGATACAAGATTAACAACAAAAACTGTACCTGAAAGTTTTCCTGTGTCCACCCAGCTCCTGCATCTTTGCAGCCCCATGGCTGCTCAGATCCAAATGAATACACGGAGGCTTATATTAATTATGACTGCATGGCCTATTGGCTCAGGATTCTCACTAGCTAGATCTTACATCTTAAATTAACCCATTTCTATAAATCTATCCTTTGCTATGTGGCTCGTGACTTACTGGTACCATTACATCTTGCTTCTCCACAGCAGTGACTGGCGTCTCCTCTCTGTTCTGCCTTTCTCCTTCCTCCTCTCTAGTTAGAATGTCCCACCCAACCCTATTCTGCCTCACCATTGGCCAAACAGCTTCATTTATCAACCAATCAGAGCAACACATTTTCACAGCATTCAAAAAAGACATTCCCCCATCACTTGCCCTTTTCTTTCTAAACAAAAGGAAGGTCTTAACTTTAACCTAGTAAAATTACATATATCAAGCAAGAATTACAGTTACACTATCTAGTCTATTTGTATTTTGTAAAATTAAAGAAAATATTTTATCTATTCTTTATTTTTGAGTCTAAAATATCATACCTAGTTTATCTTTTTATCATAACCAAGGAAAACCATAATTATAATTATCTAGTCTTTAACTACATCAAAGACCTCAGAAGGATATAATATTACCTAAGTAAACAAAGAGCATTGTAAGCAACTTCCAAAAATCTATAATGACAGAGACAGCTGGTTGCCTGGACAGTCACCCAAAGTTCTTCTACAATGGTGTACAGTGGAACAATAGCTGAAACAGTTATTCTTGAAAGAGTAACTAGGCTGATAGAGTCTAACCTCTCAATGGTAGACTGGCATTTAATAAAAGAGATGAAGCCACCCACAAGCCGAGAAGAATGGACAGCCAAATTCCATAAACACCAACACTTTCCAGAATTTAAAATCCTGAATCATAATAGGACACTGGTGGAATTCAGGTTTATCTGGTACATGGAATACTCACACCGAATGTGAGTTGAGCTGTAGGCCTTGTGTACATTCTACTTCACAAATATGCTAAGATATGCTAAGCCTATAGGCTAAAGATGATGCCCCAACATTGTGGAGAATCCTTGGATGACTGTCCAGTCAGCTGGCTGTTTCTGTCAACTTACATTTTTTTGGAAGTCACTTGTTTGCATTTCCTGTTTTACTAGGTAATATTATTTCCTTCTTGGGTCTCTGAGGGCATTGAAGATTAGATCATTATAGTTATAGTTTTCCTTGTTAAGAATTTCAGAAAAGAAACTCACTAAAGAGGTGTAAAGTGTATGAATTTGAAAGACATTATAAGATAGTTCTCTGTTAGTAACGTAAGTTAGGATAGAAAGTGATTCAGGTACATTTTTTACTTACTAAAATGGGATAGATAATGGAATATATTCTCTGAGTTTGTCAAATGCAAATGGACTAGACATTGTTGATGTATTTATTGCTTGTATATATTGTATATAGTTATTGTACTATTTGTATATAGTTTTTCTTATATTAGTTATAACATTTTTATTATTTTTTATTTTTATTAGAAAAAAGGGGAAATGTGGTGATATTTTATTTGTGTTGAAATGTGGTGATATTTTATTTGTATGTTAATAAATAAAGTTTGCCTGGAGATCGAGGTCATAGCCAGCCATAAACAAAAGTCAGGCAGTTGTGGCACATGCCCTTAATCCAATCACATGGCATGCAGAATCTCTGTGCATTCAAGGACACAGCCAAGCATGGTGACACATGCCTTTAATCCCAGTACCAACCATAGAGACCTGGAGGTCTGTATATACAGGCAATGACGAGGAAGTGATGTGGCTGGGCTAAGAGCCAATGAGAAGGCAGCACAGCAAGGCAATAAAGGCGCAGGTTAGACAGGAAGAAGCTGGTTCTCTTGGGAAGCTATGGTGATATGGTGAGCTAAGGTTAGTTAGTGGTTATCACTATTTCTCTGATCTCTACAGCCTTCACCCCTGTATTTGGCTCTGTGTTTCTTATTTAATAAGACTGTTTAGAAATTCATCTACAAAGAGTCAGTAGACCTCTTATATACAATCAATAAATGGGCTGGGAAAGAAAACAGGGAAACAGCATCCTTCAAAATAACCACAAATAATATAAAATATTGTGGGGTACTTCTAACGAAACAAGTGAAAGACCTGTATAACAATAACTTCAAGTCTTTGAAGAAAGAAATTGGAGAAGACTGATAAATCTCCTATGATCATGAATCAGTAGGATTAGCATAAGTAAAATAGCCATTTTACCAAAAGCAATCTACACATTCAACACAATCCCCATCAAATTTCCAACACAATTCTTTACAGACCTTGGAAGAACAATACTTCACTTCATATGGAAAAACAAAAAACCCAGGATAGCTAAAACAATATTAAACAACAAAAGAACTCCCAGAGGTATCACCATCCCTGATCTCAAGTTCTACTACAGAGCCATGGTAATAAAAAACAACATGGTATTGGCATAAAAACAGACACACTGATCAATGGAATTGAATCAAAGACCCTGACATACATCCACACAACTATGGACACTTGATTTTTGACAAAGAAGCCAAAATTATACAATGGAGAAAGAAAATATCTTCAACAATGGTGCAAGCATAACTGGATGTTGGCATGTATAAGAATGCAAATAGATCCATATCTATCACCCTGCACAAAATTCAAGGCCAAGTGGATCAAAGACCACAATATAAATCCAGTTACACTGAACCTGATCAAATAAAAAGTGGGGAATAGCCTTAAATGCATTGGCACAGGATACAACTTCCTGAATAGAATACCAGTAACACAGACACTAAAATCGACAATTAATAAACGGGACCTCATGACACTGAAAATCTTCTGTAAGGCAAAGGACACTGTCAATCAGACAAACAGCAGCCTACAGAATGAGAAAAGATTTTCACCAACCTTATATCTGACAGAGGGCTGATCTCCCAAATATATAAAGAACTCAAGAAACTAGACATCAAAAACCCAAATAATCCCATTTAAAAAATGGGGTACAGACCTAAACAGAGAATTCTCTACAGAAGACTCTCAAATGGCAGAGAAACACTTAAATAAATATTCATCATCCTTAGGCATCAGGGAAATGCAAATCAAAACAACTCTGAGATTCCATCTTATGAATGAATAAGATCAAAAGCACAAATGACAACTTATGCTGGAGAGGATGTGGAGCAAGGGGAACACTCCTCCACTACTGATAGGAAACTTATACAGCCACTGTGGAAATTAATATGATGGTTTCTCAAAAAATTGAGACTTAGTCTACCTCAAGACCCAGTGACACCACTTGGGCATATACCCAAAGCATGCTCAATCATACCCCAAGGACACTCAACTATATTCACAGCAGCTTTATTTGTAATAGCTCAAACATGGAAATGACCTAAATGTTCCTGAACCAAAGAATGGAGAAAGAAAATGTGGTACATTTGCACAATGGAGTATTACTCAGCTGTTAAACAAATGACATCAGGAAATTTGAAGGCAAATGGATGGAACTAGAATAAAATCATCCTGAGTAAGTTAACCCAGACCCAGAAAGACAAAAATGGTAGGTACTCACTCATAATTGGATATTAACTGTAAAGTAAAGGATAACCATGATACAATTTGTTGTAGGAATTTGTCCCACCAATGACCTTGGGGTATCTGGCCTGAGAGAGGCATGGTTTTCTCTGGGTACATGACTGCTTCAAACTAAGGAGAGAACATGTGCTTGCTCTATCTTGTGGTAGTTGTAGAACAGACTACTGGTTCCATTAACCCCCAGGCAAAATAGAGGACCATGATGTCTGTTTACTTTGTTCTGTATCTGTGGGTGCATTTTCTACTCACTTTATATCTTATTTAATCCTTGATAGCCTTTTAACTGACTCTCATGGATTTGCTAATAAAAATTCACAGACCCATGCAATGAGCACAAGATCTGGTCCCACTGCCTGGATGAGTTGGCTGTTTGAAACCTGGGGCCTATGCAGGATTGTTTGGCTCGGCCTGGGAGGAGGGGACTAGACCTACCTGGACTGAGTCTACCAGGTTGATCTCAGTCCACGGGGGAGGCTTTGCCCTGGAGGAGATGGGAATGGGGGGGGTTGGGGGGAAGGTGAGGGGGACGGGAGGGGTGAGAACAAGGGAATCCGTGGCTGATATGTAGAACTGAATTGTATTGCAAAATAAATTAAAATAAATTTAAAAAAAAAATTCACAGACCCAAAGAGGCTAGGTAATAAGGAGGGCCCAAGGAGAGACACATGAATCTCCCTGGGAAGAGGAAATAGAGAAGATTTCCTTTGTAGACTGGGGGTGGACAGTCATGGAAACTTGAAGGATTAGGTTGGAGATGGGTAGAGGCAAGAGTGCTGAGAGAGATGAGAGGAAACTGGGGCTTTATGGGAATGGGTAGAAGCCTGATATAAGGGAAAATTCCATGAGACTACAAGAATGGCCCCAGCTAAGACATGTACACACACACACCACACACACACACACACACACACACAAATACACATGTATCTCTATACACGAAAACACACACAAATTATTTAATAAATTGATATAATACATGTATTTTGAAGAGCAGAAAAATGTAAATAAAGATGAAAATAAACTGAGGGATAAGAGATACAATGTCCTTGCAAATATGAAAGCTTGGTATTCATTAAGACCTCGAGTCTCTTTAAATTATTCTTCATATTGGAGATAATCCCATGCAAAGATCCTGAAGACATTTTGACAGATATTGATAATCTAATGCCAAAATGTGTATGAGCATTTGAAAGACCTGGCAGGGGCAAATATTGAATCACAGGACCTAGTTTGAAAACTTACAAGGCTATACTAATCAAAATGGTGTGGGATTAGTAGGAAAGTTAGAGAGTGGACACAGAAAAGAATGTGGTTTCTGGAAATAGTGTGGTGTGATAATGAGAAATGTCTTATAGTAAAGTTATGGAAAGTTCAATGAGAAAAGTTTTTTCTCAACAATTTCAGTTGGAATAATTACATAACTGAATTAGTTGTCTCTAAGAATGAGCCCCCAGATAGGTTACTCAGTTCAAAGTGGTCAGCCCTAAACACATATAGAAGTAAGCCATGCTAAATGGACTCAGGATCTGTATATATATATATGTGTGTGTGTGTGTGTGTGTGTGTGTGTGTGTGTGTGTGTGTGTGATATGTATAGTATATATATGTAATATATTATATATATGGACATTGAGGAGGAGGTCATGAACTTGATAGGGAGTAGAGTCAGGACATGGGATGGAATTGGAGGGAAAAAGAGGGGTGTGTAAATGATGCAAATTAAGTACTTGTATAAAATTCTTAAATTTTTTGATTTAAAATATTAAAACTTAATTTGTCCTTCATTTGTTATTTCACAACTTAAACCAAATTTGGTACACTCACGCTATCATAGTATCATCACTAGCACAATGATTTCTATATTGATCAACAGTAGGCACATATCAGATAGAAATTTGGTATTTCAGATATGAATGACTCATCAAAAATTTAAAATCTCATCTTCAGTGAAACAGTAAAAATTTTATAATTGGACTTGGATCAAGAATAAATTAATAATCCTGAGAACTACAATTCAATAACCAGGCAAGCAACTCACATTCACAATGTGTAAAATGTTTGAATATGTAATTCACAAAACAAGATTTATGAATGCTAATAAACTCAAGAAAAATGAAGAATGTTTTAATCATCAGCAAAATACATATTAATGTGCTAAACTTTCTCCCAGATTGCTGAAATATAGGTCTTCTAATATTAAGTGTTCATCACCATGTTGAACAACTAGAAACCTTATGCATTTCTCATGAGGATAAGAATTTAGGGAAACTGTGTGGAAAGACTTTGGCAGTTCTCTATGCATATGTTGACAATATATGTGAGCATATGTCACAGTGGTTTATCTCTAGCAAATTATCTTAGAAATGTGAAAATATTTCTACATGTAAATATTTCTACACAATTGTTCATAGAGGCTTTATTCCCAACAAATCAAAATTGAAAACACTTCAATATTCATCACTTAGAAAAGTGATAAACAAAATAACGTATTAAAGCAACAGAACTCGACTTAGGGCCTGGTGAATGGCTTAGGAGATGAAGGCACCTGCCAGCAACCTGACAACCTGAGTTCTTTCCCCAGGCCATGTGGAAGAAGGAGAGAAGCAACTCTTGAAGGTTGTTCTCTGACCTCCACACATGACACACACACTCACACACAGAGTTTTTTTAAATGTATTTATTTTTAAAAGGAATACTACTTAACACTAAAAATAATGAGTGACTTGTAAAGGGCATAAAGCAACACTTTTGGTGATAGAAATTTACTATATTTTGACTGTGATCACAGTCTATTGGTGTATTGTTTGCCAAATTCACCTACATGTACAATGAACACCGTATTCACATGTGCACCTATGTGTATACACACATGCAAACACACACACACACACACACACACACACACACACACACAAAGTAAAAGCATAAACTTTGATGAAGCTTCAACACCAAGTAGGACAGCTTGATCAAGTTTTGTTACATTAAAAATTTATTCACATACATATGTGTTTTGTTGTGTTCTTTCTCTTGCTTAATAATAAAATTCACGCATGAAAAAATATCATTTGTAACCTGTGAAGGAACAATGTTATTACTGCATTTGAAGTTGTACCTGGTGGATCTCAGGTCAAGTTAATTGGCATTGGGGGGAAGCTTCCTTTCTTTTCCTCAATTATGCCAAGTTATTTCACGCTTCGGCTCCTTCCTCTCATGTTGCTTTCTGGGCCTGAAATTCTGTTCCCTTGTCTCTGCTCCATTGACTCCTACTCATTCCTCCAGGCCCTATTTAAAAATTGCTTCAGAACCAGCATTCTGTTTCAATGAAGTGTTCTTTATTAAGCTTATTTACCACACCACAGTTTATCCCTTTAGCACATTGGAAACATTTGGCTCCTTCTGTGTCAAAAACGACAACTTTTGCTCCTTACGTGACCTTCCTTTATTCTAAGTTCAATGACCTCTTTCCTTCTGGTACATAACAATGCTACCGGTTATTACAATTATTTCACACTTATGGCTCCAAGGTATATGAAAGGCAGAATCAAAACTTTTGTACAGTCACAGAGAACTTTCAATCCTTCATATATACACTTTGAAATGGCTTTATAATGCAGCTTAAGCTGAAAATATGACTGAAAATTTGGAAGATAAAGACCTCGTTTCTGTACAATTTTTTTTATTCCTAGCTCCTGAAGAGGCACTAGAAATAATATATCCCAATAACATTAGTCACAAACTCTCAAGCAATCATTTAAAGAGTGGTCTTTCTTGAAGTTTGCTAAAAAAAATCAGTCATTATCTTGAAAAATAGCAAAACTCAAGGGTCTTCCCCATCTTATGTATATGAAGTAATACTAAGCAATTAAATACTAGAAAGTGAAAATGTCCTCCTTATAAACCGCTCCCCCCATTGTGGGCTGGGGGTATAGCTCAGTTATTCAAGTGGTTGTGTAGCATATAAGAGAACTTGATTTGACCCTCAGAACCACATGAAACTCGACATAGTGGCTCATGCCTGTAATCACAGAGAGGAGAAGGCAGCAGGATCATATTCAAGGTCTGAGGCAGCCTGAACTATATGAGACCCTGTCATAAAGAAACAAAACCAATAATAAAATATCTAACAGAATTAAAATGCCACCATTTCTCAAAAGATTATTTAATGAATGTAATCAATGACCTTTAATGTCTTCAGACAGAACCAATATTTAGAACACGAGGAAAATATAATGTGTCAATTGATGAAAAAAGTACAAACACCACCCAGTATCGAGCATTAAACAGGAGGCAGGAGGAGAACCACACCATGAGTCCCCATGTGGGGAAACCCACGCTCTAGAAAATCAGGGAACCTACAGGACAGGTGCCCCTGGATCTCCTTAGATGAAGAACAAGGAAAATAGGAAGGAGGTAGACACTGTTGCTTAAAGTACGTGTGACTTATGACAAATGGACAAGAATAACTGTAAAAGTCTTGAGCAGATCAGTCTTCCAAGAAGCATTACAGAGTCCTTTGTGATGATAAGGAAGGAGACCAGACAATGAGGGGGACTAGGCAATGACTTGAACTAGAATAGAGAAATTAAGAGGCCAGGAAAACTATATAGGTAAATGGAAAATGCAGTATAGATGTATTTTTATCAAAGCTAATTTTCCTTATATTTAACTCATATCTAAAATACAACTACATTACCTATATTTTAAAATCTGTGTTGTTGGGTATAGAATACACACACACACACACACGTGTGTGTGTGTGTGTGTGTGTGTGTGTGTGTGTGTGTGTGTGTGTATGATTTGTATAACCCCAGCAATTTTTTGAAAGGGGGGTGGATCTATATGACAAAAAAATTGTGTAATGTCAAAATTAAGTTGAGGTTAATCTTAGATTTTTTAAAATGAAAATAGATATTTTCTATTTAACACAAAAAAAGACATTAAGAGATCAAGATCAAATAAGACATACCTTGAATAAGTAGGAACAGGTAAGGTGTGTCTCCAACTGTATCAGCAAGTATGTTGAATGCAAATGGAATAAGCACTACAGTGAAAGCCAGAAATCGACACAATGGATTCTAAAAATACATGCCAACTACAATACTGGTAAAAGACATGCTTTGTATCCAAGACAAAAATGAAGGATGGAAAGTCTATATGTACCATGAAAACAATACGAAGAGAACTGAAATTCGTATATTAGTATCAGACAGCACAGACTTCAAACCAGAAAATATTATTTGATACAAAGAATAACATATTACAGTTACAAAATAGTTAATCTATTAAGGAGATATAACAATTATAAATGTGTATCCACTGAGTAAAGTCTGTTACGCATAATGAGGAAATGCACATTTAGAAGAGACATTTCAATTGTGTTGGAAACCAACACTTCTTTTTGAATAATGAATAGAAATTTAAGTAGAATGATAATTGCAAGAGAAGACATGGAATATCTTCCAAGGAACTGGTGGTTAGGAAGGTCCCAGATGTCCCCCAAACAACACAAGGTACTTCAATTTCCCTTGGCCACTCATCACAAGTAGCTGGTAAGTCTCTATTTCTGACAATGCCACACACTTCGGCTGCTAGGCATGGATATCAATCTCAAACCAACCTGGAGTCTTCCTCCCTGGCTCACTGTCAGTACCAGAAGGTGCTATGGAAGCTGCTTAGAAGAAAACACATTAGGGATTTTACTGAGCACTGGACCCTGCATGCTACAATACCAACCTGCAAGGTAAAATGTTCTTACTGATGCAATAGTGATACAACTATTGTGATGTAACTGGCTACTTTCTGACTGAACTTGAGGTCTGCTTCACAGACGGGGACTTAATGTTTGGTACTATAGTCCAGGCCTGAAGTCTGTGGCTGGGAGATCATAGGCCATATCCCAGAACCCGCTATTGTTATTTTGCTAAACGATCATGTTTTCAAATTGCATTCTAAATAATTGTACTTATACCCATAGACCTCGGATGATCTCAACCTTTTTCAGAGCATGCAAGAGTATGAATGAACTTTAAATCCATTATGTTGTATGAAACAAACCAGTCATATGAAGCCACAAAACATATGATCCCATTCTTGTGAAATGGTCAGAATGTACAAATGCATTCAGACAAAAAAAAATCAGTTGTCAGTACCAGAAAAGAAGACATGAAGGTGAATATGAAGGGCTTTGGGGTTCTCTGAGGGACTGTGAAATATTCTGGTAAGAATTACAAATTTATAGATATATTTGAAATAACTGAGCTGTGCATTTTAAAGGGTAACTTGTGGTATATATATTCCAGATGCCATTAAAAATCAAAGTGACTAAAATATAAGTCATAATAATGGTAACTAATATTTAAACTTCAAACTCATAAATGAATACATATTTTCATTATAATATTTAGACAAATAAGGCTTTTCTAGGAATGTGGGTCATTGACAGTCCTCCTGTGTAATTTTCTGACAATCCACACTATTGATGCATCTTTTATAATCCTTTTTATATTATTTCAAATTGAGTGAGAAAGTAAAGACAGTTTTGGATTATTTTCAGGGCAGGGTCTATCTGAATATTCTCCTGATCTTTTATAGTTACCTCATCAACACCTAATTTGACAGCTTCTTCAAAGCTGTTCATCTCCATCGAGTCTCCCTAAGCCTTTAATTTAGCTTCACTTGAAGCACCAACTTTCTCATATTTAATTATAGGTTTTACTATTTAATTAAAACATGTTAAACATGTAATGAAAGCATCAATGATGGAGTTTAGAAAAGTGCACAGTTGGTTCTGAAAATGTTTATCATTCTGCTGCTATAGATTGAGAGAAGAAAAAGAAAGGAAGGAAGAGCATCATGAACATGTCAACACATGGTGGAAAAAGAACCCGAGAGTCCAGTTCACTCTGTATGTGGATGTAAACTATGTGTGTAACCACCTTTCTCTGTAGCTGTACCCACCCATATTTCAAGTATGTTTCTCTGTTTGCCTTTGGCAATGAGGATTGAACCCAAGGCCTGTGTGTTAGCTATTTTTCATTACTGTGATGAAATATCTGCCAGAGGAACTTCAGAAAGGTGAGATTTCTCTTGCTCAAGGTTCACAGGGTTCAATCAGTCATACCAGGGAATGAATGAAAGCAGTTCGAATGGGAGATAGGTTAAAAAAAAAAAACTCCCACAGGAAAGAACCAGGGCAAGGCATAGCCTCCAAGGACTTGCTCCCCATGGCCTATTTTTTCTAACCATCCTTGCCTTCCAAAGCTCCACATGTCTTAATAGTCTGCTGAGACTTCAAATCCATCATGGATTCAATCTGTGGTGGTATATTGTGTCCCCCAAAATACTGTGCACCCTAGTAAAGCTTATCTGAATATCAGAGGAAGAAGCCAGACACTATATTAAACATAGAAGTCAGGCAATGGTAGCACATGCCTTTAATCCTAGCTTTCAGGAGGCAGAGATCCATTAGGATCTCTGTGAGTTCAAGGCCACACTGGGGAACAGAGCCAGGCATGGTGACACACACCTTTAATCCCAGCACTAACCCTAGAGGTCTAGAGGTCTGTACAGATAGACAGGAAGTGATGTAGCTGGGCGGAGAGAGGAAATGAGATGCAGAACAGAAAGGCATATAGGCGTGGGTATACAGGAAGTAGGTCTTTTTGGCTGAGGATTTTCAAGTGGTAAGAACATGCTGGCTTCTTTCTGCTTTCCTGATGTCTCAGATTTTACCCCAATATCTGGCTCCAGGTTTTTCATTAGTAAGACCATTTAGCAATTTGTCTTACATCAATATTCATTCAGTCAGAGTGCTCATGTTCTGATGATCTGGAAGTGCCCTCACAACCACACCAGACAACCCCTTGGTAATCTCACAGGAATCTCTCAATCTGATCAAGATGGCAATCATCAGATAAACTATCACTGTCTGGCACACACACACAACATGCACTCTATGACTGAGCTATCACCCCAGTCACCAGTTTTACAATTTTAAGAACAGACCATATGCCCTTTGGTGGCAATTGTCATGCCTGATTTATCTTAGAATATTCATGTTAACAAGATACCACACTGTTGATGGATCCCCTGATTCTTTTGTATGTGTATGATTAAATGAGTAATTGAACACAATGCATGTCTGTGCTTCTTCCCACACTTTAGGCTCTGGGATAAATAACTACCCAAACACTCAATTGTAAGCTAGCTCTAGCTAACTAAAGTAAAGCTGAAATGGGGGGGGGTGGAGGAGTGAAAAGAAAAGTAGAGAATCTAATAATTGGGTCTAAGATAAACAAGGACATGTGCCATAATGAATTGAGCAACAGAAGCCTTTACACAGAGTAAATGTGCTGTCACCTTCTCTACCTGAGACACAGTCATTGTTAAAGAAAAGCTTTATGAAACAGCAAAGCACAATTCTCCATTCATTGCCTTTGTGATGGTGGTATTAGAAATATTAAGAGTTATTATTTTCTGCACACTCTGCACAACAAAGCTTTGTACAGAAAATAAACAAGCAACAGTCAGGACACTTCTGTGATGCTGCCATGAATATTTTTACCAGTCAGCATTCAGATTGTTCCAATTGAAGGCTGCTTGTGTCCCCACACACAGACTACTCGTTGGGGATCATAGCAAAGGATATTAGAAGAGAAAGGCTCCAAGAACTTGAATTGAATTACCAGACACCCTGTTACTAAGACATATTTTTTCTAAGCTTCCATTTTCTTGGCTCACAATGACATCCCTAGAGCTGAGGCACCATTTTCACTGCTTTGGAAAATGATGTTGTATTTTTGTGAGTCAACTATTTTTGAATAATGATTTAGTTGAAGTTTACAGGCAAAACTTTTGATGTATTGAAAAGCAAATACAGTAGACATGTGAACACACAAAAAAGGCATGAGCACACCTCCCATTACACACACACACACACACACACACACACACACACACACACAAACACACACACACACACACACACACACACACACACACGTTAAAAAGATTGCTGTTGAAACAATGGAATCTTATAAACATCTTTTGTGTGTTCACATGTCTTTTATATACATGGAAGCCAGAGGAGAATGCTGCTGTGGGATGTTCTGTATGGCAAATGTGTTGCTGATTGGTCAATAAATAAATCACTGATTGGCCAGTGGCCAGGCAGGAAGTATAGGTGGGACAAGGAGGAGAATAAAGCTGGGAAGTGGAAGGCTGAGTGAGAGAGACACTGCCAGCCGCTGCCATGACAAACAGCATGTGAAGATGCCGGTAAGCCACGAACCACGTGGCAAGGTATAGATTTATAGAAGTGGATTAATTTAAGCTGTAAGAAAAGTTAGCAAGAAGCCTGCCACGGCCATACAGTTTTATAACCAATATAAGTCTCTGTGTTTACTTGGTTGGGTTTGAGCGACTATGGGACTGGCAGGTGAGAGAGATTTGTCCTGACTGTGGGCCAGGCAGGAAAACTCTAGCTACAGAATGCCCTGCTTTATCATTCTCCACTTTATTCCTTTGAAACAGGGTCTCTCACTGAACCTGAAGCTAAGCTGATAGCCACAAGCTCCTATGTGTCTAAGCCCTACAGAGCTGGGTAACACATGCACACAACCAAACTTGGCTATTTACATAGGTGCTGGGAGCCCAAATTGGATTTACATAGCAAGTGCTTTTAACCATTAAGCCATAATCCTTAAATGCTTAAGTGTAAGTAGAAAAACAGAGTTTCATAGGAATCTCATTTATTTTTCCTGTGGCAAATAGACTACCATGGTATCCCTTTTTCTTCCCTCATGTTCTTGCTCTCATATGGCCTCCTTCCCTAGATGGTAGGTCAGACTTGTGACTTCCCAGTATCTGTAAAGGACAACCACACTTGCTATGTGTGATCATACATATTGTAACTTGTCTTACTAAGAGACACTACGGTATGTGTGTACTTTAAAGAAGCCAGCTGCTATGTTGTGAGCAGATGACACAATACCAATGAGGGCACCACATGTCAATTAACTGAGAGAGACCTCTACCCTCAGCCAGCAAGAATTGCAACCCTCATTCCAACAGCCTGTAAGGGTATTTAATTCTCTCTCAACTACTGCAGAAGCTTAAAGGGAATTCCTTCCATAGAGCAGCCTCATATGAGACTGATACCCTGGATAACAGGTTAATTTCACCTTCATAAAAATATTCAACAGGGGACCCAGTGAAACTATGCCTGCATTATGACACACAGTGTGAGGCAAGGAATGTGTGTTGTTTTCAGCAAATGGTAACATACTAGGTTTTTCAAAACCAATCTATCATTAAGGCAGAGAATTTTTTCACTATACAGTTATTACAAGATCATATCTGTAAAGCTAACTTGGTAACCCAAAGAGGGATGCATGGATCACCCTGGGAAGGGGAAATAGATGAGATCTCCACGAGTAAACGGGGGATGAGGGGTGGGCAATGGAGGGTAGGGGATGGGGGATGAGAACATAATCGAACAGGATGGCCGAGCTGGAACCAGGATGGAGTGTGAGAGCAATGAAAGAGATACCATGATAGAGGGAGACATCATGGGGATAGGAGAAACCCGATGCTAGCAAAGTTCCCAGGAATCCCCAAGAATGATCACAGCTTACACTGCTAGCAGTAGTGGAGAGGGTACCTGAACTAGCTTACCCCAGTAATCAGATTGGTGAATACCCTGTCATCATAGAGCCTTTCTCCAGTAACTGATGGAATCAGATGCAGAGATCCACACCCAAACACCAGGCTGAACCCCAGGAGTCCAGTCAAAGACAGAGAAACAGGATTCTATGAGCAAGGGCATCAAGATCATGATGGTGAAACCTACAGAGACAACCAAACCAAACTAGTGGGAACTCATGAAATTTAGATCAATAGCTGTGGAGCCTGCATGGGACTGGACTAGGCCCTCTGCATAGTGAGACAGTTGTGTAGCTTGATCTGCTTAAGGGGGCCTGGCAGTAGGATCAGAATCCATCCTTTGTGCATGAGCAGGGTTTTGGAGCCCACTACCCATGATGGGATACCTCACACAGCCTTGAGGTAGGAGGAGGGACTTGGACCTGCCTCTACTAAATGTACCTCCTCATGGAGGCCTTACCTTCTTGTAGGAGGGAATGGGGGTTGGTCTCGGAGGGGGAGGTTGGAGGGGCAGGAAGAGGAAAGAGGGGGATCTTTGGTTGGTATGTAAAATGAATAAAAATTTTTCTTAATTAAAAAGTATATATGTAAAAACAAATAAATAAAAGCTAAGTTGGTGCCCAAGTTCTTTA
Organism: Peromyscus californicus insignis; assembly: GCF_007827085.1. NCBI lineage: Eukaryota > Metazoa > Chordata > Mammalia > Rodentia > Cricetidae > Peromyscus > Peromyscus californicus. The sequence continues at coordinate 97,995,757 of NW_026294606.1, forward strand.
ATTTATTATTAAGTCCGTATCCTTATGTTTCCTTATTTCTGCTACATCTAATCACCAAGCCAGGGAAATTCATGAGTATCTATAAAATCTGTTTCTCGTTTCCATGTTCCTTAGTCTTGGTTCCAGTATTATCACCACCCACCTCTGACCAACTTCCATCTGCCCTCACCTCTCCTGTGACTTCTCATCTTTCATTTTTATCTGGTGACAGAGTGGCATTTGCCATCCAAACATGTGATCATGACAATAATATTCTTTAAATACTTTCCAACAGAAAGAATGAGAAGGTTAAAGACTCCTCAGCATAGCTATATTGGGCCCCAGAGAATATACCTAGATTTTAAAAAAGCACATTTTGCTTTATTATGGAAAGGCACCACATTAGATGGGCCAAGGAGCACATGCCTATAATCCTAGGAGGCTGAAGCAGGTGGATTGCTGTGAGTTGGAGAACAGCATGAGATACAGAGTGAGCTCCAAGCTAGCCTGGACTGGAGTGACACATTGTCAGAAACAGAAATAGGGATTATATGGTTTTCAATTTTATTTTCAACATTCTATATGTTTGATTCAAGCCTACAACAATATAGTATTTATTGAAAGATTATATGAAGCCATAATAATATGCTTTGGAAATAAACTTCTTGGCACCGGAGATATGGCTCAGTGGTTAAGAGCACTTGCTCATGCCGAGACCTAAGGTTCACATTTCAGCACCCACACAGTGGTTCACAACCAACTCCAGCTCTGTAGGTTCTGCAATTATATGGTTCACATACAAATATGAAAGTAAACATTCATACACATACAATAAAAATAAATCTTTGATTTAGCTAGCTAGCATCTATCTGTCTGTCTATCTATCTATCTATCTATCTATCTATCTATCTATCTATCTATCTATCTGTTATCCCACTATGTAGCCCAAACTGACTTGGAACTCACAATTCCCCTGCCTCAGCCTGCCAAGCTCCAGGATTACAGGCATGTAATATTACACCTAGCTTCTACATAATATTTTAATGACAAATACCCTTACAAATTCCTATTGAAGTGTCACTTCCATCATATGTGACAACAGATAGAAGGATTGACATCAGGGTTTATACAAAAACTAGCAATGTATATTTATAGTAAAAATGCAAAACATTCCAGAATATCAAATATCGCATGCTGTAAAAGATAACAGACTATAAACGTTAACTTTATGACTGAACAAAAATTTCCTGTGTTTTGCAAAGTTACATCAGCCCTCTTGATGAGTCTTTAATGGGGATTAAACCTTAGCTTCAAAGCCTTTTGATTTTCTCAATCTGCAGACATTGATTGACCTATTAGTCTTACTTCAGACCCTAAGAATAAAAGATCAAGGGCCAGCTGATAATTGCATATAGACATTTCCATTAGAGTGTACCATGTAGGTCTTTGTGCAGTTGTTAATAGTCCGTTGACATCCACCATGAGAGTAACTCATAGCTTTCTTGATTTTGTATACAGCTATGTGGATAATTTATTTAATTGTCATTATCAAATTAAAATTGTAACTTATTTACTTAAGATACATAGACATGTCCAAGCAATCCACAGATATCTAAACATTAAATATTTCCAAAGGACTTGTCATGGGGAGTAAAATCTTTCTAGCCTCTAATTTCTTTCCTTCAGCTCCACCTATTTTAATTAGTTTTCAGTTTCAATTATTTTAGAGGTCATACTAACAACAGATCTTTACCTAAAGTGTTCATAGGACAATTTTAAAAGTCAATTTTCCACACCCAGAGCACTGAACAGTATCACTCCACCTTGTGTTGTTTCACCGTCTGTTGAGCCCAGTACTATTAGAAAAACGTGTAATTGGTAGAGAGACGACAAAGGCAATTAGAGGAATCAAAGTTGAAGAAAGAAATGGCCTGTATCAGAGGTTTCCCAGTGACCATACTCCAGTCTGGCTTCAAAATAAGAGGACACTCTGGGGTACATTGTCAATATCCCTTTGTCAAAATGCCTGATATCTGTTTTAATAATGGGGGAAAGCTCATCTCTATGCCTAGACCTGGGATGAGCTGGCTTTGAGATCATATGTTGTCTAGACTTGGAGAGCATCTCTCTGCAACCACCAGGCAAAGGATGCTCTCTCCCCTAGCTCCATGCAGGTTGTCTTAGAGCTGCTGGTAGTTTCTTTAGCAGAGAGACTAATGCTATTTACAGCTTGATTGTTTTCCTTTAGAAAAACTTGAGCTGAGAAGAAAATGTTAAGGAAGCAGAATTTACTTTTGGTATGTGTCCATGAATTTGGGGTTTTAATGTCATAAAGATAAAAGAATCTGAATGACAGTCCACATTTAGCACCATGGGTGAGGTTGCAGAAATTAACTTCAGAGGAGCAAACGCTTATCCTTTGAAGTGAAATTGTGACTTCTCTAGTTTTGTTTTTAAAGGCCACAGGTATGTATTTGTGTGTATTTTATCTGTATGCATAGAGACACAAACAGATGTACACACTTTCAGACATATACATTGCTTGCTGGTCAAGGCACTGTTACAATTAACTTTTACAATGTTATTTTGAAAAACATATGTATGCATATGATTCACATGCTTTAGATCAGCTCTCTTGCTATCTAAGTGACAAAAAATTGTTGGCTATTCCTAAACCTCTTAACACAAAACTGTGTTTTTTCAGATTTACTTATTTTAGTAAATGATAAAGCCATCCTGAACTTCAGCTTTATTGTCCTAATAAAAATCTGGGATTACCTCATGTATGTATGTATATATGTATGTATGTATGTATGGATGGATGGATGGATGGATGGATAGATGGATGGATGGATATATGGATGGATTTACTTTGGGGGTAAGCTACAATCTATCCATCAATAAAAACAATTTATTCCATTCAAATACAGTCAGAATCCAACCAGTTCTAAGTGTATCTGTGTCAGATAACCTTCCTAATCCAACAATGAACCTCTTGCTAGTCTTTGACTTGGCTTGCTGATTGTTCTATTTTTTTTTCTATTTATCTGTTTTTGGTAAAGCACCCACACTGACTATATTAGTTACAGTCAGTATGGATATTGCTGTGATAAAACACTATTATCAGAAACAACTTATAGAATGAAGGGTGTATTTGGGTTTATGATTCCAGAAGGATGAGTCCATCATGCCAGGGAGGCATGGCAGCAAGCTGCAGATACAGTGACAGGAACAGAAAGTGTAGAGCTCACATCTCAACCACAAATATGAAGCACACAGTGAGAAAGCAAGAAGTTGGAAGAGGCTTTGAGCTCTCAAATACCACCCTCAGTGAGATATTTCCTCCCACAAAGCAATACATTCTAAACTTCCCCGAACAGTGCCAGCAATTGGGGGAAAAGTTTTCAGAAAAGGGAGTTCGTAGGGGAAATTATTCATTTAAACCACCACATTGAAATTGTTTTACCATGAGATCATTTTTGGGCTGAGGAGATGACTCAGTGGGTAAGAGCCCTTATGGACCAGAGCTCGTATTTTAGCATACATACAAACACCAGGTATGGCTGTCTATGCCTGTAACTCCAGTGCTATGGAACAGGGTGATCACTACGACATACTTGCTGGAAGCCTAGCTCCAGATTCATTGAGAGAAGTTTTTGTAAAGGAACAAGGTGGAGAGTGACAGAGTAGAACACCCTGTGTCCTCTTCTGGACTCCACCCAAAAATCATTTCACTAAAAGAAAAACAAAAACCCTTATTCAGTTTACAGAGCCTACTCAGTCTAGCCACTTTTAACTTTGTAACCTCATTTCCTCCAACAATTGTTCAACTCTATCAAGACTTACCTTCCTTCAAGATATCCCAGACATCCTCTCAATACTAGATATTTTTGTATGCTGTTCCATAGCCGTGGACAATTTTCCTTCTTTCTACATTATAAGCTTCTCCTCCTTCTAAGGCCTCTAGCTAAGAACATCCCTTTATTAGTGTCTAGTGGCTACAAATAAGATAACAATCTTAACCTGTATCTCAGCACTTTAATCCTTCTTACCACATTTATTTTTCTCTAAAATTCAAAGCGTTTCCACACCTTTTCATATATCTATATGTACACATTTGTTTTTAAAATCTCGTTCTAGACTCCCATTTCGGAATGAAAGCCACATGAGGACACAGATTTTCTTTTTGGTTTATTCCCATACTGCATTCATTTGCATATTGGCTGGCATACAGGCAGCCTTTCAAAACATATTAAGCTAATGACTGTATGAATAATGAGTGAAAATTTGGTGCTCAGAAAAATGTGACTACTTGGGCTAGAGACATCAATTAACTTGAAGCCAGAGCCAGACATGTTGACACATGCCTTCAATCCTCCAAATTGAAGTCAGAAATGCAAGCCAGGCAAAGTGATACACATCTATAAACCCGGAAGTCAGGAGGCAGAGGCAGGAGGATTGATTAAGTATATTACAGGACAACCACAGCTATCTAGTGAAATTCACCTAATAAAGGTAATCATGAGACTTGACACCACGGTCATTAATGACTGAAGGAGCCAAGCTTTAGTGGTGATGTAAGCTTGTGGTGGTGTAGACTTCTTCCCAGCAATTTCAACTGTGTATATTTAAGAAGAATAATTAAGACTGACATTTTCTTTATATGTGAGCCTGACATTTGACAGTGTTTCCCAAGCTCAGGTTGGATCAGATAAATAGCAGAAGGATTGGAATCTTCTCAACCCTCATGACTGATAGTTCGGACCTCTACTAAGAAATGAAGACCAAGCAACAGTCAGGCAGAGCACCATAATGGGCCAATAAGGATGAGGGTCAAATCCAGCAGTGTGTGCAGTGTTAGACTGTCGTTATAGGTCTTGCACAGAGAAATGCTTTTAAATTGCATACAATCTCTTCCAGTTAAATTCATCATTTTCTAAAGTATAAGTAGCACTAGACCCTAGAGTTAGTAAGAAGGAGCCCCGGATCATTACTTCACCATATGATCCATTGCTCGTGTATTGATGGTAAAAGAATTCTACATATTCCTTTATTCATCCACTTAATAAAACAAGTATTCTCCTATAGGCCTCATGCTATTTTAAATTCTAGGTAGGGCCCATGGATTGAACATAGTTTCTGCTCTTAAATAAATTGAGGAAAAGTGTTTCGTAATACAACCAACACTGCCACTGTCTTCTCTTCTGAGCTGGTACAACAGAGACAGGAGATCATCTGATAGTGTTACCAAGAGAGGAAAGGTTCATGGTGGAGAATAATGTATAACTTCATCATTATTGCATACATTGTTAATGAACAAAATGTTAGGATATCTATCTATCCCAGTATTTGCCCTTGTAATTTTTATACTCCATAATGTCCCAGGGGTACAAAATATAAAATGTGGCCTCCACGTGCTTAGTTAGATTCTTTTTGATTACCTTAAGACTGTCTGTACTTAAAATCATCAGTTAGTTGGAGGTATTTCTACTTGGACCTTTGGTTAAGGTAATAGATAGGGCTTTTGGTGTAGCTTATTTACTGAAGGGTCAATTGCTCATTGCACTTTCTCTTTAAATGGATTTTATACAGACACATTCTTTAAGAATTGGTTTTATAGGCTATGTACATTGGCATATCACAGGGGAATAGGAAAAAATTAGCTTGTTGTATTACAAACACCGTTTAAAGCATTTGAAAGATTTTGTAACAAATAAAGATAGTGTTTTAAATATTCATATAATCCCACACAAATTCAATGTTTTCTAAAAGGGTGTAATTCTTTTGAAAAAGTAAATAAGCATTTAGGGAAACATTATTCTCATCACGTTAATTTGTGATAATGGCAATATTCAGGGGATTTTACAAAGTTCTCCAGAAAGGTAATTACAATGCAAAACACTTCTACTTCTTCAGATATGCCATTTATTAGTTCTTGCATTTACTTCATGAACACTCTTACAATCATTTACTTAGGCATTACCAAGTGCTCTAGTGACTTAATGACAAGTTTAATAAATATTAAACTAATTGATCAGGTTCTTCTGGCACTTCATCTCTAGGATCTACCAGTCCCAAGGAAAATGACCAGTATAAATTACCTTTCCTCTGAGATAAGACCTGAAGGATATTCATTGGAACAAAGTTCACCACTGGTCTGGTTCATGATGTGTGAGGAGATTGTCCCCTGGGATAATGGGGAATTGAAGTTCAGGTAAGCATCGTCGTCTGGTGATGTGGTTGTCCCCTGAAGTAACAGCAGAGGTGATACTCAGAGAAGGCCGATCATGAACTGCTGTCCTGTCACCATGGCTGCAGAGACTTTGCCTGTTGGTGGTGGAGTCTGTATCATTTCTATTCCAGGTGACATTCTGACTCACAAGATGATTTAACAAGTTTTAAGCTATGCCTTGGAATGGATTAATCCTTAGTAAAGTCCAGCAGCTTGGAACTCATCTGAACCGGGGCTTCAGATGATGGAGTCTGAGGATGCTCTCTTGGGCATTAGGCCATTTGTCTGTCAGTGTAGTGTCTTGCATCTGCTAGCTGACTCACTCCCAGACTACCAAGACACTTCATAATTTCTGACTTAGTGAACCAAATTGACTCCATACCTTTCCAGCAGCCATGATGCCCTGTCCTTCTTTTCATTGATAGTTCCTAGAAGAAATTGCCTGGTGTCAATATTTGCTCATCACTTTCATACCACTCTAATTTGGTTATCAAATTCAGACAACCTTTCATGAAATACAAAAGGCATTTTTGGACCTGATGTTGCCATCACCCCAACTGCACACAATTCCCTTTTCCCACCATCCTAGTCTTCATTTTTCCTCCCCTCTCAGATTTATCACCATCCTATTGGTTTCCCAGTAACCCTAAAACATACCTCAATCAGTCTATTTTTTCAAGTCTCTCTTTTTCTATACTCAAATAGTCCATTTCTTTTAAGACATGAATCTTCCTTTTGTTCTTTATTACCTTTCTAGTGGGAACTGACAATTTACATGGTGTTAAACATTACCCATATGTTAATAACATATATTTCTTAAAGTTTATTTAGCTAAATGTCTTGTCACCACTGAAATGAAGCTTCACACACCCAAGACCAACATCAGAATATTATTGATATTCTGATACTGATTTTGTTAAAAAAAAAAAAAAAAGGAATTCCAATATGTAGTCAGTGAAAGAGAAAGAGAAAGATCTGCCTTGGGCTGGAGAGATGGCTCAGAAGCTAAGAAGGCTTAAGGCATAATCATGGGGACTCAAGGCAGGATCCCCGCACACAAATTTTAAAAAAAGCTGATGTGATTTTTCTCTCCCTATAACTGGAACAGATAGGAGGATGCCCAGCCTAGTTCCAACTTCAGTCTCAAATGAATAAGGCAGACAGTGATAGGGTGGGGTACCAAATAGTGGATGTCACCCTCAGGCCTCCACAAACAAGTACACAAGCAGGTTCTGCACACACACATGTGCATATAGCACGGGCTCACATGTGAATATACCACACTCTCACACATAAACATATAATTTTTTTAAAATTTAAATCATTCTTCACAGTCACATACCTTTTTTTTCCACCATCCAAGTAATCAGAAAAAACTTTATGGTCGACATTATTATCTTTACATTTTGAATTTTTTTTTTTTTTTTTTTTTTTTTTTGGTTTTTTGAGACAGGGTTTCTCTGTGTAGCTTTGCGCCTTTCCTGGAACTCACTTGGTAGCCCAGCCTGGCCTCGAACTCACAAAGATCCGCCTACCTCTGCCTCCCAAGTGCTGGGATTAAAGGCGTGCGCCACCACCGCCCGGCCACATTTTGAATTTTTATTTGTGTGTATGTATGTACCTGTTTTTTGTGATATTATATGCAGGTGTCCACAGAGGCCAGGAGAGAGTGCTGAAATCCTTGAAACTGGAATTACAGGCAGTTGTGAGCCACCCATTATGGGTGCTGGGAACCAAACTCTGGTCCTCTGCAAAAGCAGTATGTGCTCTTAACCACTGAGCCATCTCTCCATCACCAGAAGTATTTTTAATGACTCAATACACTCCTCCCAAAAGCCACATTTTAAGTCATCTTCATGCCCTTCAACCATTCTTGGCAACTGGGTAGTGCCTCATCCCAAAATCTGCCCCTTCGTACATGACAGCAATCAACAATCAATATGCAAATGAGCTTTACTAGTCAGTTGCTTAAAGTATGTTATGAGCATCCTCAACCATTGTGGCTAGAATGGCCTTATGGTCCCTAGATATGCATACAGTGTAAGGCAATGTGGGGGGTGGGGTGGGGGGGGAGATTAAAAAATGGCACCTGTAGCAACATGAGTGGACCTCAAGAATCTAATGTTTTACTTGTTGAGTAGAACAAGCTTTAAGCAATGTGTTCTTTGCTTATTGCTAGTTCATATACTAGTGAAATACAAAAATGAAGGGAAGAGAGGTCATCCATTGAGGTTGTAGGTGGTTGGATAATCGCTGCTCAGGGCTGGACTTTTCTGATAGCTGCCTGAATCTTTGGCTTTGTGACGGCTACTAAACAGTAGTTCTTACAGTTTGCACATGTTTCTTTATGCAAGCTACACCTCCATATAAAACTTACTTTAAAAAAATGAAGAGTGTTCTGTTCTTCCATCCTCGGTTGTTGTCACTAAGCACTCTTGTATGTTAAATCTAAGAAATAGAAACAGTAGCACTTTCTGCTGGGTAATTATTGTGTATTTAGGAAAATGCCTAATTACACATTCAACTGACACACTACAATGATTTCAGAAAGCCTCGGCTAATACAAAAAGTATGTGCTCTGAATCAATAATACGCTGTTGTCAGAAGAGTAAACACCCAGGCCTGTGATTAAATAATGTTAATACAACTATGGTAAAGAAATAAATTAAAAACATAAACAAAGTCTGGAAATACAATATTGTAAGTGCTATTTCTGGTTGTTAGGTTGACAAGGACAGAAGAGCTACTGTGTGTGAGTAGAAAAAAATAGCAAAGCCATGAGATTGTATGTTTTACAGGTTGAATTTAACATATGAACAATGCCCTGGTATCTGGGAATACTTAGGAAGGAATTGTCATCTCAGGTCGTATCTAGCTATAAAAGAATTTGGATACTAATATCAGCTTTAGAAGATTAGAGTTCCTTAGACATATATTTAATACACTCATTTCATAATGTTTTTCTGAGAAATATAATAGTATGCACTTATGGGAGGAAAGTGCAAACCAGGGCATATTCTGATTATAATTACATACAATAATAAGTTAGTTTTGAATTTTCAAGACAAAATGATTATATTTTCATTTCACAGCAGTTGCTATTCCTCCACACTTGCAGTCAGTCATCACATGGAAGGGGAAACACTGAACACAAGCAACACGTGTTATAAGTTGTAGCTTGAACTATATTTATCAATTTGAGGGATGTTTACCTAGCTGAAACACTAAAAATATCCCTCAGATATATGGTGTGAAAATTATTAATTCTGTGTTCATTTAAAGCATGAATTAAATCCACTACTCTAGAAAAAAAATGTTTTTACTAAATCACTAGTAGTTCCCTACAGATAAATACATTAAAAGGGAAAATGTGTGTTTGTGTGTGTGTGTTTGTAAAGAGGAACAAGATCATGTCTTTTTCAGGAAAATGGATGAAATGGCGATCGTCAGATCATGACAAATAAACTAGACTCAGACAAAGATCACAAGTTTCTCTTACATGTGGATTATAGTTGCTTTTATGAGACATGAAACCAAACAAAAAGGAAGAGACTACAGAAGGGAAGAGAGGAGACCTGAGTGGGTGACAGGGTCATGAACATGATTACAGTATACTATACCATAGGCTAATACATGGAAATATTATAACAAACCTATTATTTTATGCAATTTATACAGGCTATTAAAAGGAAAGAGTTATATATATTAAGCATATATAATTCTATATAGTGAAAATCACAAATACATGTATATATATAATAGAGGGTATTTGTTTCTCCTTCATAATGATTGCAATAAAAGATGTTAAATTTCTGTACTAATGTTGCTTCCTCCTTGTTCCCTTTTTCTTTATTATTTTTCATAAACTTTTATGGCAAACTCAGCAGAACATCAGAGGATTTACTAAATTTTCCTACACATCCATGCATTCAAACACTTTCCTAGGATATATGTGCATATGACTTTTAATAGGTAAGATTGTTTTGATATTCCAGTGTCCCAATGGGGATTGAAAAATCTGTAAAACAAATAGGAGTTTCATTATCAGTCCAAAACAACTTCATTTTTCTGTTCTCAAATGACTGACTCCATTTTGTGGCTGTTGATGTACATCAGCCCCAGTGACGTGAGCTGTGTGAGGACTGGGTCGGCGCATTCTGCGTTGGGTTGGGCAGATGGAGGCTCGAGTCAGTCATGAGCCAGAAGCACGACCCCTTCAAATTCCATTTCACGTTTCACTTGATGTTCTGAGCTGAATTTGCATGAAAATCAAATTCATAAGTTCAGCCACGGCTTTGATCAGGAATTTTGTGGTTGTTATTGTTCTTTTTGAATTATTGTAAAAGTCATGGCAGATGGTAATGTTTTTGGAACTGTTTGTCAATATTCGTCTCTTTTCTTCTCCCAACAATGCATGGTAAAGGAAAATTACTCATACCTGCACAGGGGCAGGCAATTATCTTTTTCCTTTCGGTAGGAACTCAGGTATTTAATGGAGGGAAATTTACACAGGAGGCAGTTTCAGGTGGCATCAAGATAAGGTAGTCCTTTGTAATTGCCACGCACACTAGTCTAGACTGAGGGTCTAGAGAAAGAAAACAGCAAAACCACCCCTGGTGGCATGCTAAGCCATCTGGACGCTTTATTAACCTGTCCACTCTCTGTTAAAAAATAGGGCTGTGTCCCTCACTTTACGGTTTATACTACTGGTAGGAGTGGGGGAGGCTCTGAGCTGTGGTCATGCCTGGAGTTTCCTGCAGCTCACTCTCAGTCATGTACATCATCACAGCTTTCTTCAAAGCCAGCAATGAAAGAATTCTGTGTTAGTAGATACACAACACCAGCTAATGAAAACTCATCTCAGGGGATAAACATCTAGAATGTTTTCAGCCACGTTTTAAAACCATTGATAAGCTTCCCATACTCTAGTACAAGGCCTCCCACCCATGCTCATGCAAGCAACCCTAATTAAGTTCAATGAGTCACAAAACAATTAGAAAAGAGTAGACTGGAAACTTGAATAAGCATTAGATGTGACTCCCTCTTTTCTTATATGAAGATAGTAAAGCTATGTCCACTGTCTCTGGCCTTTCTTTTGGCAACACACCAGTGTGTTCCCAAAGAAATAAACACCTAACCCTGGGAAACACTTAAACAAATTTGATGACAGAAGAATGAGGTCATTTACACATATATATATACATATATATATATATAACTGCCATGTCATATATGTATATAGTATGTTTACAGCTATATATACAGTAATAAAATTATAAATGAAATAAATCAATTTATTCAATTGCTACATATTTCTTTCACATGTGATACATATTTACATAGGATCTCATGTATATTTATAATGACTAATTAAAAGAGCAAACTGACTGATAGGATGCTATGTAAAAACCAATTATGCCGGGCGGTGGTGGCGCACGCCTTTAATCCCAGCACTCGGGAGGCAGAGCCAGGTGGATCTCTGTGAGTTCGAGGCCAGCCTGGGCAACCAAGTGAGTTCCAGGAAAGGCACAAAGCTACACAGAGAAACCCTGTCTCGAAAAACCAAAAAAAAAAAAAAAACAAAAAAACAATTATAAGTTGAACCCAAGATCTGCTAACAGCTGTGTAGCTGTGTGATTGTGTACATGTTAGTCAACATTTTGGAGATCGGGTACTAGTATTGGTTGTTGTTGTTGTTGGTGGTGGTGGTGGTGGTGGTGGTGGTGGTGGTAGTGGTGATGGATGTTGGTGGTGGTGGTGGTGGTGGTGGTAGTGGTGATGGATGTTGGTGGTGGTGGTGGTGGTGGTGGTGGTGGTGGTGGTGGTGATGGATGTTGGTGGTGGTTGTAGTGTTGTTATTACTGGTGGTGGTGGTGGTGGTGGTGGTGGTGGTAGTGGTGGTGGTGGTAATAGGGGTGGTGGGTGTTGTTATTGGTGGTAGTGTTGTGGTTGTTTTATTGTTGTTGGTGGTGGTGGTGGTAGGTGTTTGTGTGCATGTGCATAGATGTATGACTGATGTGTGGGCTACATTAACACTTGTTTATAAATGCTTAAAACTGACTATGCCTAATATAAGACATTTCTGATTTTTTTATGTTTCAAAAAAAATCTCCTACGCATGCCAAAGCTACATAGAGAAACCCTGTCTCAAAAAACAATAAATAAATAAATAAATAAATAAATAAATGCATACATACGTAAGTACATAAGTACAGAAATGCCATGTCTGACTCAACATAGTGGCACACATCTGGAAGTTTAAAAATCCCAAAATTCTAGAGGCTGAAGAGGGAGAGTAATGAGACCAGTCTGAGTTACATAGAGTTCAAGACCAGCCTGAACTACTCAAGACCAGCCTGAACTACATAGAGTTCAAAACCAGCCTCAGCTATAAAGCAATACCGTTCCCCTGACCCAAAACTCTAATTTGAAAACAACAAATGTGATTTTTTTCCAATAGATACATCTCTAAAACCTGATATTCTTACATTCTCCATTTTCCTAAACATTCAAAGATATTTTAATAAGCCATGAATATGTCTACTCTGATATTGTTCCACTAAATGAGCATAATATAATCACTGAATTACATAAAAACCATTACCTTCAAGTCTCCTTTTGTCTAAAACAAAGCCTATGGATTTTTAAACAGTGACCTCCACAAGAAGGAGCCTTTCAGACACCTGCTATTGAGGCTTTAACTACATACCCTCTTGTGATCTGATCTCTCAACAACCATTAATAAATTTCTAGGCTAAGGCCCAAGATTCTATTTAGTCCTATAATTTACAAAGCATCACTTGCATTCAACGTGTAGGCAACAAGCCAACAAAAGCAAAAAAACACTTCCCTGATTCACTTGCCAGCTGGCTCTCTGGACAAAATGGCCAACTACCAAGGAATCACTGTTACTCAATCACTCAGGAAAATAAAATTAATTTCTTGCTTAGTGTACATGCTTCTTACTGTTGGAAAATTACCATAAGAAGAAACTGTCACTGGGAAACACATTTTCATTGCACCCAGCATCCATCTAGGCTGAGATAGAGAAGTGTAAAAGTGTTGGCAACAGAGATTTAAGACTTAATACAATGATTGGTATATGGCTGTTAACCTTTTCTTCTTGAAATTGTTAATGTTGATCATTTCCATTCTCTGGATAAATAATTTGCTTTCATTTATAAAGTGTTCATTAAATACTGGAATCTCTATATATCTCTTTTGCATCTATGCACAAAGCATGGAAACATTTGCATACTTTGTAAAATTACTTCAAACACCACAATTAATCAACTCCTTTATGCAATTATAATGATAAATTCCTGGTCATTTTTATTAAGTTATCTATTAATGACAGTAATATTCTGAAATACATGAGTCTTGCTTTTAAAAATGTAAGTTGAGATAAGACTGATGCAAGAAAAACACATTTTAGTCATAGCTACATGCAAAAATATTTTAAACTGCTATGTGATCTTTTTCTAGCTACTATCAGTTTGACTGACATTTCTAGTATTCAATAATGATTTTGCTCTTGGAGATTGCTTACCTATTCCAACATTCCACATCATTCAACCTGAACTTGTGAAGCAGAAGAAACCTAGCAAATTCCGGATCAGAAAATATTTAAAAGTATTCAAAATCTTTACTAATTTTCAAATCCACTAGAAACAATGTGTCTTAGTCACGGTTCTATTGTCCTTTATAAAAACATTTAATTGGGGGCTTGCTTACAGTTTCAGAAGTTTAGTCCATTATCATGGCAGGAGGCAAGGCAGACATGGTGTTGGAAAAGTAGCTGGGAGCTACATTCTGGTCAATAGACAGAGAGTCATTGGCCTTCTTGGCCTGGGCTTTTGAAACCTCAAAGTGACACACTTCCTCCAACAAGGCCACACATCCTAATACTCTTAATTCTTTTAAATAGTGCCACTTCCTGGTGACTAATCATTCAAATTTGAGCCCAGGTAGCTCATTCTTTTTCAAAACATCACACCTTGCTAGAATACCATATGGTATCATCCATTGATTGGGAACCTTGTCTTTGAATATACCCAACTGACTTCTTTAGAATGTCCACTTAACTTTTAACTACCTGAGTTATAAAGAAGATCCTGCTTCAAAAATTCCACAGCTTGATCGTCCTGCTAGAAAATTATAAGGGGGGGTGTGGACTGATCTGAGGAAACAGATTAATGAAAAAATAGAGTTGCGAGGGAGATGGCACTGGGGTTAAGAGCAGGCACTGCTCCTATTGGACCCACATCCAGTTCCCAGCATACACGTGAGAGGTTCACAACCATCTGCAACTCTAGTTCCTGGTATCTGATGCCCTCTGTTGGTTTTTCAAGCACTTGCACACATTTACACACACACACACACACACACACACACACACACACACACACACACACACACACTCAATTAAAAATAACAAAATAGGCAAAAGAATTACTAGAATTGTGGAAATGTCTTACGAAAGATTGCAGATCCATGTGGAAAGAGGTTTTCTTTCACAAAGAGGTCAGATATCATTTGTTAACATTAACATTTACACAACTACTTCTACGTTCTTTTCTGCTTTGTTTTGTTGTTGATGATGTTACTTGAGCTATGGTCTCATTATGAAGACCAGGCTGGTTTCAAACTCATAGAGCTCTACCTGCCTCTGCTTCCTAAATTCTGAGATTAAAGGTATGCACTACCACACCTTCCTTCACATTTATAATCTAAAGATCTTGTTGAAATCAGGACTGACAGGTTCCCTAAACTTCTGCTTTGTTTGAATCAAACTTGGCCATGTGTCAGCTGTGTGGTTTGGACGGATGTAGTATGAGTTGGTATTTTATTAACACTGATTGCAACTAAGACTGCTCCACTAGCCTGACCTACAGAGGTAAAAATCAGAGAGCTTCCATTCGATCCCTAATTTGATGAAATGTTCCATCTGCAACTATGAGGGCTTTTATGATGCATGACAGGGAGAAATTTCAGCTAAGAAGAAACTTGACTGTCTCGGAGTTATTATATAGTGGAAATGAAATTTCCTAAACTATTTCGATGAACTAGGTTCCGCATTATCTTTCACACTGATAATCCACTACCTTCATTTCAGTAGCCATCACTGCTGTTCTCTGCTTACCAAGGGAAAAAGAAGATTAAAAAAATGTTATTTTATGAGCACAGTAAAAAAAAAAAAAACCTCTATATTTATTATATTTGGATAGAAATCTGCTTGAAGAGTAATTCAAATATAAATAGTAATGCTTCAATTCCCAAAGGACCTTGCATTTTGTTGCAATATATAGAAGTATAGATAGCCCACTTTATTGACTGTGTTCACTTATATTAAGCAATATTTCCAGACACAATAATTGAGTGGAAAGAAAGTGGATTTTAAAAGTTACGTAAGGAGGATCAGATAGATACTAAAATGTTGGGTGAGGTTTCACAATAAACAATTTCTGTTTCTTCTTTAAAAAGCTGTTTGAGTTGCATTTATGAGTTTATTATATGTGTGTGTGAGGGGGGAGAGAGGGAGGGGTGATGGAGAGACAGAGGAGAGGAGAGAATGGGAGAGGGAGACAGTTAGGGAGAGAGGAGCATGTATGTGCATCAAGGTGCATATAGGGAGGTCAAAGCACAGCCTGCATGACTGGGTTCCCTTCTTCCATCATGTGAGTCTCAAGGACTGAACTCAGGCTGTCACTTTTGGCAGCAAGCTCCCTTACCTGCTGAGCCATCTCACCAGCGGCATGGCAATCACTTTCTACACTAATGAGCTTCTACAAGCAGTTAAGTATTTATGCGAATTCTCAAGATGGAGAAACATTACTTCACTGTGTAGAAATGTGCTGTAATTGGGTGTTGTTTCATACTGTTGTTTTTTTAGACACTTTCCCCTGCCTGTAACCATAGAATTACTTACAATCCAAGCCAAAGAAACTAGCATGCCCAAAAAGAAAACTTTGCAAACATTATCTTGAGTTATTCTTTCTAATGAAAATGTTTTGGTTCATTTTTATTTCTTCTGATTTCCGAGTTCCTTTTCAGACCAGAAAATGAAAAATCACTCACGCTGTAAAACGTTCCATCTCCACTGCAAGCACTCTCTGTCATAAATCAGAAAGCTACAGTAGATGCAAATGGAACATTTTGTCAAATTAGGATCCCAATTCCTTTCACATTATAGCATTTGTTCATGCATGACCTTCAGGGATGGTTCTTTTCAAGTGTTTCCAAATGTGACAGGCAGCGTCATATCAGAAGAGGCTGTGGTGTGTGTGTGTGTGTGTGTGTGTGTGTGTGTGTGTGTGTGTGTGTGTGTACTCCAAAGGAATGTGTCACTCAGCCAAGTGCCTAGAGTCAAGTCTCAAGGTCAAAAGGAAACAGAACACTCAGTTTAACCATATATTCTCAGTGTAAGCATCTTCAGCTCCTCACTTTGCATGGGGCCAGTTATTTAACCTATCAACACTTCATTTTTCTCATGTAAAAATGGGAATGGTGGTAATAAGACTCCTCCATGGCATGTTTATTAGGATTAGATGAGGTTTTTCATATAAAACACTTACCAAACATGGCTGGTAGCCACTCACCACCCCCCAAAATGCCTCCTTTTACATAATGAGTATCTGGTAATTGTGGGTCTCCTCAAGGAGTCAATTGTGGTTTGTTCAGTTAAAGGATGGATAATGTCCTTTACCAACTAAGCTCAAATCCATTTTCTTGGATTTTCATTTTCCCTTCCCTATCCTAATCATCCCTTCAAAACAGGCAGGAAAAAAAGGAGAAGATTCAGCTTCATCATCATTTCCCTTTAGTTATTTTAAAATATTTGAACTTAGCACTAGTTCCAGATGGTCTAGGAAGAGTTTTCAGGGTTTACTGGGGTTAGTAAATGAAATTTGCCATTGTGTTTTATTGTGTGTTAAAAGAGGTAGAAAGGGGATATGTGAGTAACATTTGATTTAATGGCGGCATAGTGAAGACAGCTGTCAGTAATTATTCTACAACCAAATATTCCCTTTGCTGATGAAACTCTTTTTCATGCACATGCACTGATGCCATGAAAATTCTTCCAGGCCCTTTGATCATCATTAGAACTTCCTAGAAACATTGTAGAGACAAATGCTTCTAAGAGATTTGAACTTGATTAGTGATGGTGATTGAAAATGTGGATGAGAACAGAAAACAGGATATTGATTCCCCTAGTAGGTGACGTATGACCCAGTTACCCGTGTTGGTCCAACTACTGAATGACTCTGAGCTTCAGTGTATAGCACTGAGTACGAAAGATGTTTGCATGACTTCAAAGATGCTCTCATGTCTTTGATTTACCTCAAAGGAATTCTGTTGTGCATCAGTTTTGTTTCTCTGGTTCTGACAAAGACATCGTGTTTAACGGGTGCTTTACTTATTTTATTGACAAAACATTTCTTTGAGGGTCTGAACTCCTTATCCGTATTGGAAATAGTTCCTGACTCAGAAACACTCTAGCCAACTACCTAGGAAATCTGGACTACTCTTTAGTTTGCAATTGCTGCTTATTAGTCCTGATGTTATTTTCCTTTCCTTCCATGTTGAAAAGAGATACTCTTTCTGTGTATTTGTGTAGAACCACATCGCCCTTCATTTGAGGCAGTATTTATTCCACGGTGCAGTTAACTATTTTTCACTGCATTGTTTATGAGTTTTCAAAGTAATAACAGAAGATGCTGATAAAATAAGAGACCTTACCATCACTCACTGTATGAATCATGATGGCCTCATAACTACATTTTTGCTTCTCCCATTCATCTCTTCTAATCTAAAAACCAACTGTCAGTCACTGTTCTACAACACAAATATTTCCTTCACTGATTAAAATCTTTTATCTTGTGCATACACTATTGTTTGTCTGGGAAATTCCTCTTGTTCTTTCATTACCAGCACAAATGTTTCCCTTGATGTGCTGGTTAGCTCCCTGTCCCCTTTACGGTGACAAGATTGTACATGATATCGCACAGTTTAATTTTCATCACTTTTATGCATTTGTTCAATAAAATTATTTTATTGAAAGATAGAGAATTTATTCTAGAATACTTTTCTCTATATAACTGTCTATGTACCTATAATACTCTGTCTTTATATCTGTCCTGCTTTTTGTGTATGTCTTCTACATTGAGCTCCATAAAATGTAAACAATAATTATTTTTGATGGAGAGGTTTGGGTAGATGTTTGTTCCAAAGATTTATTTATTTTATTTTATATGTGTGAGTAATTGTCTGAATGTGCACCACATGAGTGCAGTGCCTACAGAGGCCAGAAGATGGAATCGGGTCACCTGGAATTGGAGTTACAGGTAGTTATCAGATATCATGTCAGTGCAGGGAATTGAACCCAGGTCTTCTGCAAGAGCAGCAAGTGCTCTTAACCATTAAGCCATGACTCCAGCCCCAAGATCTTTTTGTTGTTGTTAAACACACACATTTCTCTTTGTTGTTTGACTTTTATGCAATCATCAGTAACAATAAGAGTAAGCATTCTTTAATTGAAAACTTTAAAATATATTTTTGGTTTTTTTTTCTTTCATTTTTTAGAAGGCAGATGTCTAAGATCCCACAATAAAATGAAATAGAATGGGTCTCCCAATTACACATCAAATCCTTCTAAAGATCATAAAGTTGAAGTTAAGTAAGCAATTTTATATAATTTTGAATCCATATATCTATGTGGCATATATCATAGAATCCCAGATGGCATTACAAAGAAGAAGTTTCCACATTTTCAGTGGCATTATGATCTTCCTACCATTAAATTGAATCAAGGAATAAAAATATTCATTATGGAGTGAAAGAATTTACATAATATATAATTGTGTAGATTTTTATGGAAATCGCTTCCTAGTAAAAAGAAATGCTGTGCTTGCATGTCCAAAAATTAACTGGACCACACTAGCTAGGACATCCTTTATACTTTTCCATAGGCAAAAGTCATGATAAAAACCGTTTTCATAGATCCTTACTGTTAAAAATGAATTCTTAAAGATCAAATAAATTAAGCAAACTCTCCAGCAGAAGTAGAATCCTAAGTGATGCTGCATGCTTCTGTGTTGGCTGTCATTAAAAAAAATAGGAGAGACATGACATGATTCCAGATTTTAATAGCTGGTTAACATTTGGCTGGTGTGAGATTGCAGATCAATAATATCAGCTTCATCTCATCTAACTACATCTGACTCCAGGCAAGGACAAGAGGATCAATTCTCCCTGTGGTGGTAGAATGCTAAACCAGTACCTCAAAATGCTTTTCCAAGATATTAAGCCATAAATACCCAGTTGCCTACAGAGGAGCGTCCAGCTCTAACTCCTTCACAGCCATTTCCTTGTCTTTTCCCCTCAACTTCCCTGGAGGACTTGAGATGTCATATGTGCCTGCTTACTCCACAAATCAAAGTATGTTTTTAAAAACTGGGTTTTCCTTTCACATCCAATAAATAATCAGCCAAAGAAAATGACACAAGTGTAGCCAAAAGCAAACAAAACCAAAAATATAGTTTCAAATGTTCTACTTTTTATAGGAAAATAATTCTGTGAGTTTGATTTACTTGGATAATAGCTTTTCCCTTTTCTCTCCTTCATGAAAAATGTCTAACTCATAATCCAGAATTGTCTGCTAAGCACACCAGGGATAGATCAAAAGCAAAATCAGATGAAAAACCTAATACATTTTACAAACTCTAAGTAATCCAGTTGATAATTTTCTTAAATATATGAAATGAATGCATATATCCATCTCCCTTCACACACACACACACACACACACACACACACACACACACACACACACACACTCAGTAGCAGAGATGGTAAAACATTAGTGTCTGATTGTCTTAGTTAGGGTTTACTATTGCTATGAGGAGACACCATGACTACAGCAACTCTTATAAAGAAAACATTTAATTGAGGGGGCTTGCTTGCAGTTCAGAGGTTCAGTTCATCATGGTGGGGAACATGGCAGCATACAGGCAAGCATAGTGCTGGAGAAATAGCTGAATGTCCTACATCTTTCAGGTAACAGGAAATCAACTGACTGTCACACTGAGTGAAGCTTGAGAAAAAGACCTCAAAGCCCACCCCCACAGTGACACGCTTCCAACAGCAGAAGTGGCTTAGATGTGCCCTCCAGCCTCAAGGTCTGGATTAAGGGTGTATATCATCCAGCCTCCTCCAACAATACCACACTTCCTTCAACAAGTCAATATTCACTTCAACAAAGTCATACCTCCTAATAGTGCCACACTCTATGATATTAAGGTGGCCAAATACATTCAAACTACCACACTTACGTATCTTGAATATGTGAACTCAAGCCACTTCTTGGCTACTGATCCTTGAGCATAAGACACAGTCTCTCTAAACCTGAATTCCATCACCCCTAATTTGGAATTTATACATGCCTCTGCCTCATTGTGATCAGGAGAACTGAATGTGGAGATGCATTTTTACTTCTAAGAATAATACTTTGAAATAAGAGTACACTGTAAATGACAACTATTCTTTCTGATTATTTTATGCACGAAGCATTTTTTTCAAGGTGATCGACATTTAGCTGTCTAGATTCAAACAGCAGAGGAAGCTGAAAGCTCGAGGAGTTTGAAACTCAGAATCTTAGAGGTCAGGACTCACCCTGCTTTGACTGATGGACTGAGCTGGAGTCTCTATAATACTTTTTAGATAATAGAACTTAAGGATCCCTAAATGTTAACAGTTTTATCCTAAGGTTAAGAAGGAGCACAATGATTCTAATATGTGTAATCTGAAAAAAAAACTGAACTCATAGAAAAGAAAAAGATGTTCACCAGGAACTGGGGTGAAGAAGTGAACTGCTGGGTAAAGGATACACACTTTCATTTTTTTAATGAAAGATTGGGGAATCTAATGTAAGGCATAAATACAGTTTATAATAATATACCATATACTTAAAATTTGTTGAAAAACAGCAAATGTTTTTACCACACAAAAGATCTCGAGATGGTGCAATGGACTCTTAGCTCCTTTGTGGTCATCCTTTCACAGGGTGTATGTGTATCAAACAACAAAGAGATTTCATTTTTGTTAGTTGTACCTCAATAATACTGGGAGACCAAGAACAAATATAAGAATGGAGGGGAAGGAGGTGAGATGGAGAGAGAGAAAAAGGAAGAAAAGAAAGGAAAGAAGGGAGGAAAGAGGAGGCAAGGATGGAGAAAACGAGACAGAGATGGAGGGTAGGAGAGAGGATTTTTTAAAATTACTATTTACTATGTTCCCTTTGGTTGTTAATGATTGAAAACAGGACGCAATTCCCTTCATATTGCGAGTGAGGACATAATTGTACCACAAGACCTGTGGGCAACAACAGCTCCTCCCTGAAGATTATCTGTGCCATCAAAGGCAGCTTTGAGTGCTTGCTAAGATCAGCATCAGTTCCCTGCACTCATTCAACTCCCAAAGCCTCTAATGGGTACAAATTCCCAGGAGGATTTGATGATTCATGTGTATCCAAAAACTATTTGGTTTCTCTGAGAATCAATGATCCTCTATTGGTCTGGTAAATACCACCCCCAAGACAGGGTTTCAGGGAGGCACATTGCTATGCTAGAATTTCCCCACAAAATCCTTTGCTTGTGAGCCTGGTAGTGTGTGTGTGTGTGTGTGTGTGTGTGTGTGTGTGTGTATTCAGTTTTTATTTGTGCTTAATTATCTAACATTTACTTTTCTGAGATATGGTCTCACTACCTCACCCACGCTGGCCTTGACCATTCTCCTGTCACACACCTAAAACTTTGCCAAGGTTGAGGTAAGTATCCAGTTCAATAAGTCCAGTGCTCTGGAGAGAAAATTCAGGAACCAACCTGATGTGTGGGGAATTGAAACCTAATTATCCCTGTCACCCATGTTCTATGTGTTGTGACAGGAGACAGACACATTGATTCAGATGGGAAGATCAGCCCTTCATCACTACCTGGAGACAAATGAAAAGGACAGTCATTTCCTGAGGAGAGCAGATGCTCTAGAGTTCTTTTGGTGATCACCTACCCAGTTTCTGGCTGGTTCTCTACACTCCGTAGGTCTTAGACCTCTGGGACATGGTTTTAAGAAGGAACAGTAAGGAGATCTACAACAGAAGAACATGGAGCTGTAGATGGTCAACTCAGGAAAGTCAAAGTGTGCATAGATGCCAAGGCCTTTGTTTTCTGACATAAAGACTCTACTGAGGAGGGAAAGATTGACCTGTTTAAAGCCTCTCATGGGTGGAAGTTAAATGTAGGAGAATAATAATAACATTTACAGGTTAATCAGATGAAATGCAATTGGACCTCTATACTCACTTTCTTTTAAAACTTGCTTAATGTTAATATAAATAATAACAGTTGATAGCTGTATGCTATGTTTTGCTCTTTCTAATAAAACTTTTATAATGGAAAGGCCATTATTACTTGCCTAATGTGTTAATCCATTCTCTAGATTTCCCCACACATAGAAGTAGCCTTTGCCAAATGATTAATAGTTTTTATGGTCTCAATTAACCGTAATTGAAGCTGGGGAACTCAGGAGGAAATGAGCAACCTCTAAAACACAGCCTTAAGACCTATAAAGAGACAGTAACACAGTGTGTAGGAAGCCCTCCTGCTCCCTTGGCATGTGGATTACAGCTCATTTTGTGGTCGCCATTAAGAATACAATGTTTGAAAGCAGACATGTGCTGGAGCCAGCTTGCACCAAATAGTCAGCCCTGTTTGTTTCTTGTCAACTCTTCCTTCCGTAGCGTGGTGGGTGTGTTCAGAACATGGAGATCAGCAAAAACTACACATTGGAGCTGTGGTTTGTGGGTTTTTTTTTTCATTTTGTATTTCTTTTTCCTTTCCCTCTGTCTTCCCACCTCCTCACTGCTACTATTTAAGAGTATAGGCTTACTTTTAAAGAGCAAAATTTGAATAGGCTTACTTCAGAGTTAATCCTAGAAAGACATTTGGGGTGAAAATTATCTAAATAAATCCAACTTTAAAAATTACCTAAGTGAAAATGTTGCTCAACTTCATTCTATTCACAGTTGTTGCTGTTGTTGTTGTTGTTGTTGTTGTTTTTCAAGGCAGGGTTTCTCTGTGTAGTTTTTGTGCCTGTCCTGGATCTTGCTCCATAGACCAAGCTGGCCTTGAACTCATAGAGATCCACCTGGCTCTGCCTCCCAAGTGCTGGGATTAAAGGTGTGCACCACCACTGCCAGGCCTGTTCTCACTTATTATCTCATAATCTATAAGCTTAATTTTCTGAAAATTGTTCTTTTCTCAACCTCATATTAAATTTCTGAGGTCCATCACATTTTATATTTTGTCATTTTTTCTTTCAAAAATTTCTACAACTTTTACTTCTTGCTTATTAATAATCAGGTACAATCTGTATACACACCAAGTGTAAGTTTTAACTGGAAGTAGAAAACTAGGTTTGCCAATGAGAGCCTAATATGTAGAAAATCAGCATATTTGGAATGGGGAATTATTGATGATAGAAGCAAGAATAAGAGAAGATTGTCACTATTGATGCAATAATAATATGTATGATGTTCTGCCTTTCCACCCTGTGACAGATTCTAACCTTGAAACTTCTGTTGTTGTTTTTTAGTCAGTTCTAATATGCACTTGGTGTATATGTCATGATTCCTTAACTTAAGATGAGTTTTTCACTTTTCGTGACATAAATTTGAATCTAGAATTAATTTTGTGACTCCAGCATTTACAGTCTCTAGTGGTATTGTTGAGGCTACGTGTTAATGTTCAAGCTGAGTGTGATTAAAGCCATCTTGTGTATTGTACCACCTGACAAGGACAGATAAATAAACAGGTAGATGTTGATAGATTGCTTTTGAATTAAAGTATGGCAAAGTATACCATGAACTAACCAGGGTAGAGGAAGGAGTGAGAGAAGGGTGCAGGCATTTATATAAAAAAAAATACTTCTAGAATCTTTAATTTTTTTTTCAATTTCAGCTCACTTTGTTGATCTTCTCAACAAATATGATTCAACCACCACTCTGACTGAAAGTCTTACAGGTCTAGCCCAGAGCTTACTATCAGGAAAAGGATGCCGTTGAGAGTATAAATTGTCACGATCTGTTTATCACATCTACGGCTCTCCATGATTAATAAGTACATGGAAATTTATGTTGCATGGTATGGGTCTATGCTTCCAGGATCACTGGTCAGACCCCAGAGAATGATGAGTCCACAGAGCTCTGTCACAATGGTCTAGGAAAGAAAGACTCTAAGGATCTAGACCAACCTATGTTCCTTTTATGTCTCATGATGGAATTTCATCCTCCATAGAGCAGACTCCTCAAGCATTCAAGTGAGTGGAGTTTCTGAGTCCTAGAATTTATCACTGTTTCCTGAGTTTCTCAAACTGTAAGATCGACAGACAAGCTAGATATTAGAATGACATGTGACTACATCTCTGATGTCTGGAAAAGGATCTCAATGATCACCTAGATATTTGATAAGTGCTTGGATGAAGAAATGAATGAGGAGTCTGTGATTTTGTGAAAAATGCAATTTGGTTGGTCAATTTAGACCTCTATGCTTCTAATTATAATACCACCTACTTCTGTGTTCTGAATATTTATGCTCCATTCCCAGTGTACATGTTGACACTTGTTCCCCAAGGCAACCATGTTAAAGGTTCTGCTTTTGGGCGGGTGATAATTAGGTCATAAGAGATCTCCCTTCATGAGCAGGACTAGTTTCTTTATGAAATGGTCCTAATAGAATGGTTTATATTTCTACCATGGAACAGAGCAGCAAAAGACTGTATTTAAAAATTGAAAGTCATCCCCTTGCCAGACACTGACTCTCCTGGCTCCTAAGACTTGGATGAATTCTCCTGGACTGAGTAGTACACTTCTATTGTTTATAAATGTCCTTGTCTGAGTTACTTTACCATGGCAACTTAAATGAAATAAGCCTCCCACTCACAAAATCTTGTTAGGAGGAAAATCTAAATAACAAATACAATTGTTTCAAAAAAGTGAATTAATTTTATCCTAGCCATTTATAACTATCACATATTTCTCGAGAAATAATGGCTTGAATTATTGCTAGCTCCTCAATCCAGTTCCAACCAGATTAAAAACAGATCAAACATCCTTAAAGAATCTGCAGTCTTAAAATAAGAAATTTATTTCCATTCCCATTTTATTCTGACTCTGAAGCTGACCTCATCATGGTTGCCTGGCCTCCAGCAAGAAGCATCTCATTTGGCATTATTGGCTCATGTGCATGCCGAAGCACAGCTTCCATAGAAGGTAATGTAATTGGGACTGCATGGAGGTGGCCACCACTCTGTGAGAAATCCTGCTGATTTAACTAAGTCTTAACTGCAAAGTCATACTTATCTTCATTCAGCTGGTTTGTCAAGAAAGAAATGAGGTGGGATAAAGTTGTCTACATACTTTATAGGAACATTGGACTTAGTGGCCCCCATATTTTCAATTGGAAATAACTGAGAATAATTTGCCCCAGATAACTCGAGATAGGTGAGAGTCACCACAATGAAACTCACAGGGCTAATAATGTTAACTAATGAAATATAGAAGCAAATATCTCCCATTATTAATTGAGTGTGTTACACAACCATATAGAAAAAGAGTAAGTCTTAAGAAAATGGCTTTCAGTAAAATACAATTCCAGAAAAAAATTAAAATAAAACTAATGTATAGAATGTCAAACATTGAAGTAAATGCCATTAATCTTAAAGCACTAGAAGATATTTTTGACAAATTCTGTAAAGAGAACTAGGTATATATTTAGCTAGAATGATTGTATTAATAATTACAGATGCAAGAGTCAAGAACTAATTGACCACTTCATGAAGAACCATATATTAACATTATCCCTGCATTTTGGGACAATAAGAACATCATTGTTCATTTTAAGTGTTGACAGAAATACTTATAAATATTTTAACATATATCTATGTGAAGGAGGCCTGTACATCTGGCTATTGGAGAGAGTGTGTTCCAGTGTAATGCATAGTTTATAGGGCAGCTCTTTCCATTCATAATCAATCATATTATTGAAGGATTATATAATAACACATGTGATTTCTTTCACTTAGTGGGAATAGACTCCAATGACATCTGTCATAGTAAGTTGCTGATGTAGCAATTCTTCCCTGAGGAATAACTCAGATGAGTTGACAAAAGCGTGCAGTGTGGATCTAGCACTTCAAAATAGATTTTAGTTGACTGTGTACATTTACTTAGAGTCCTAGGTAATCCTAGCTCTCCTCAGAGATCTTAGAAGCCATCTGATTCTCTGGCATTCTCCTCATTTACTCATGGCTGCTGTTGACATTTTTCAATCTACACTAAAAACTTCAACAGAGATCTTATATCCAATAAAATGTATTAAATAGTTTATTTAGAACTCATCTTACAGAGCTGGGCATGGTGGTGCACATCTTTGCTAGTCTACAAAGCAAGTTCTGAGACAACTAGTGCTACACAGAGAAATCCTGCCTCAAACAACAACAACAACAAACAAACAAACAAAAAAGAACTCATCTTACAAATGAGGTGAGTAGGGCTGGAGAGATGGCTCAGTGGTTAAGAGCACTGGCTGTTCTTCCAGAGGTCCTGAGTTCAATTCCCAGCAACCACATGGTGGCTCACAACCATTGTAATGAGATCTGGCGCCCTCTCCTGGCATGCAGGCACAACACTGTATACCTAATAAATAAACAAATAAATCTAAAAAAAATAAACAAATGAGGTGAGTAAAACACTTTGCTTTAAACTGTTTAATCTTTAAAATGCCTGTGTTCACATGCTTGTCTGCAGGTGCACATATGAGTGTGTTACACATGAATGTAGAGGCTTAGAGGACAAGTTCAGGGGTCATCCTCAGGAAAGTAAGGGGACTGGGTCTCTCATTAACCTATAGCTCACTAATTAGTTTAGACTAGATGGTGAGGAAGTCCCAGGGATCCTCTTGACTATTCTTGACCTCCTCAGTGCTGGTATTACACATGTGCACCACAATGCCAGACATTTTTATGTGAATTCTAGGATCCAACACAGGTCTTCTTGCTCACAAGGCAAAAGCTTTGCCAACTAAGCTACCCCTCAGCTCTTAAATTTTTATTGGCAAATAACCTTATTTTAATATAGCAATGTGCAATTGTAAACCCACTTCCAAAAAGGCAATTACAAATCCTAATTTTATAATGTTTTACAACCTTCAACACATTTGTCAACAACTGCTAGTTGAGATTAGCCTTGGTAATCTCAGTTCCCCATCCTTTATCACAATCACAAAAAGTGATGGACCATAAAGGTCCATACTAAATATCAACTGTAAAATAAAAGAGAGAAAAACAATTAGAAGATGATTAATGTATCTACAACCCAGTCCTATTTGTATTTTGGATGGAACTGGCTGGCCATCTTGGCTTGCTTCCTTTTTCAAATTTTTCAAAGACAAAGAACTCCCCAAAGAAAAAGGCAGGTCGATTATACCAAGTTGTGGACTCCCAGACTGTACATCATAAATCATTTTAACTTGCCAGCCTCTCTGAGTCTCTGATTCCTCTTCACTATACAAAGATATGTTTACTTCATTTATTTGGTACACTATCATTTAATCATTGCTTCACAGGGTCAAGAAAGCTCTTATGATCAGCTCCAGGTGTTTTTACTGAAATATTAACTCCTGAATTATGGTACAGTATGCTCATACCCATGAATTCTTGTATTTACACACACACACACACACACACACACACACACACACACACAGGGAGGGGAGGAGGGGGAGGGAGGGAGACCTAAAACACTCCAAATTCATTCCTATCCAAATGCACCTTGTTTTTAATTGACATAAACTAACAATGTCAGGAATCCAGTTTTCCATGTTGGTCCATTCAGTCTCTCTCATAATATGTTGGGTTGGGAACTACCCCTCTTATGAACTTAAAGACAGTGAGTGGCGGTAGAGACAGAAAAAGATTTATCTAATAAGACATCTACTTTCAGTAGAGCCTTCTTCTGGTCTCTAGGTAGAGAAACCAGTTGCCTCTATCAGAAAAGGAGAAGGGTGGAAACTTTGGAGAGTGAAGTGTATTGTCTTTATTTAAAGCCTATATACCCTCAGGCAAATCTGTATCTTAAAATCCATCTGAAGGATGTGTATCATTCACCAGTCCCTTCATACATGCCTATCATAGATGATCTCACCACAAAATGTGGGCTTTCTAAGTCGTATGTGTGAAAAATTAGATGCACATTACATCACAATTCATGACCATGGGACTTTGGACCTGAATAGAGGAGTACACAGATATGAATAAAAGAACTAAGAAGGCTTGTGGTTTTCAATTGTATATGAGGTATTGATATGTGGATTGCCATCTCTTCCACAGCTCCGGGGGAAAAAGAGAATGAAGAAAAGACAAATACAGATAGAAAAGCTGGGATCAGGTGAACTGGGCTCTTGGATAGAGTATCTTCAGCTTATCCCCACCCAAACCTCTTTATTATATATAATTGAACAGGAGGACAGGGTTATTGCATACAGCTACACAAGAAGGTTGGGTTATTACATACAGATGTAGAAGGAGGCTGGGTTGTTGTATACAGATGGACAAAAAGGCAGGTTTAGTTAATCTTGGTAAGAGCAATCTCCATAAGTGAGCAGTCTTCAGGCCATAAACTACAGTGGACACTTTCTTCACACAGTGTCAACATTTCAGACCTGAGAAGGGCTTTGTCATCCCTCTGACCTCACCCAGGGGAGGCTTTGCCACTCCAGTGGGACTGAGGTATTGATACTTGACATGGCTGTGCTCATGTCAATCAATACACATTCACTCAGGACTTTGCTTGGTCCCTACAGCGGATAACTGAATTAAGTAAAATTTGATACGTTCTAGTCATACTTGTTTTAAACCATAATTTGCAAACACAGCATCTGTCTCTTGTGTGACTTCACCTGCTTCCATCAAAGTGCACAGCCAGACTCCATCATAGCATATCAACCTGACCAAGAAGCTCAGGAGACTCCAGACACTCCAACATGAATACATATCTGCATGCAGCCATGTCCAACTTTACATTTTTTGTGTGTAAAGTATCAATGAATACCATGTCTTTACTATCTGTGTAACTATGGACATTTAATTCCCACACATACCACACTGTTAACCCAGTAGCAACTGACATTGAACACAATTTGTGTAAACTGAATTTCTACTAAATGATCACAATGCCATTAGTTGGCACACTGCTCCCCAAAGCAATGCTGTCTGGTGGGTGACTCATTGCTGCCCCATTTTAATTTTCTAAGCATAAGGGGACTAATATTTTTAATTTACCACATTTTAAATCCACAAACCATAGCTGTCTGAGTATGAAACACTAATGGAATTATTTGTTTTCTTTATTTATGAATACAAGCACAATGATTTAAAACTGCTTTGAATAGAATCACAGTTCAATTCTGTATGAGTATGACCTCCTCCCTCCATGCACATCCTGCCTTTTTCATTTCTGTTACAAATTTTGACCATGTTTAGTAAGGATAACATGTCCATAGGACATGCTCTTTGGGATCATTTAATTGTTTTTATTTTTTAAGCCAATTACAATAAGTAGAAAAAAGGTAGGTATCAATTTAGCTTCATGTCCTTTAAATAAAATACCCCAGTGAGCAGATTTCTTTCTATTTCCTGTATAGCAGCCACATAGTGCTTAGAGTGAATGAATCAACGTGCCTCATATAAGACAGTGTTTAAGACTCTGCTCTGATCCTGAAGCACTCCTCTCTTTTGATCCCCACCCACACCCCTCCATGGAATATTGACCTGAGGATAATTTTAGAATTTAGCTAAGAGAAATACCTTGGTCTTCTCAAAGCTGGATCCTTTGATATCTTCTACTAGCATAAAAATCTTTATTTGTGATTTATATATTCAGGTTAATTATTTCTATTTCCATGGGCTTCATATCCTCTTCCCTACAAGTGAAAGTTTTGAATTATGTTAAGTAACTCCTTTATCAGTTTGATAAATGTAATTTCTACGTCCTAATCAGATTTTTTCGTGGAGAACAACTAAATTAAAATCAAAGTTTTTCAGTAAATATATCTAGGATATATGTTCTTAACCATGTCAAGTCAGTAGACTGCTTTGATCACCCAGTTTATGGCTTCTGAATAATGACAATATTGAATTATAGATACATATTTAATATGGTTATTACCTTAAACAACAAGGTCTAGTGGAAGACAGGGAACTACTATAAATTTTAAGACATAAGTGAGATTTTGAGATAGCTGCAGTAACGATAAGGTGGCATGACTTCTGATCGCAGAAATCACAGGTATGTTAATATCTATGGTTGTCCATAATCAAAGCTAACAGAAAGGTGTGGCCTGGTTACTGGAGCTGGCCTGAAATTCTTCCCCTTAGGAAGTAGAAGGCAGGAGGGTCAGGAATTCGAGATTATTCTCACATACAAATCAAGTTCTGATTCTGTCTGGGTTATGTAAGATTGAGAAGGAGATAGAAGTGGGGGGAGAGTTATAGTGGCATTTTGGGTATATATATGTGGTGATATTTTATTTGTGCTGAATTACGGTGATATTTTATTTGTATGTTAATAAATAAAGTTTGCCTGGAGATCAGAAGAAATAGCAAGCCATTAACACAAAAATCAGGCAGTGATAGCACACACCCTTAATCTGATCACTTAGCAGGCAGGGTCTCTGTGGATTCAAGGTCATACTAGGGAACAGAGCCAAGTGTGGTGACACACTCCTTTAATCCCAATACCAACCATAGAGACCTGGGGGTCTGTACTGACAGGCGGTGACAAGGAAGTGTGGTAGCTGAACTAAGAGCTAATGAGAAGGCAGAAAAGCAAGGCAATAAAGGCACAGGTTAGACAGGAAGTAGCTTGTATTTTGGAAGCTACAGAGCTGATGAGGTAAGGTGGTTGGTGGTTCTCACTATTTCCCTGATCTCTAAGGCTTTCACCCCATATTTGGCTCCGTGTTCTTTTTTTAATAAGACTGCTTAGAAATTCAGATATATAATTTTAGGTCTTAAAAATAAAATTAAGATTCATGGTCTAAAGTGAGATGAGTCATAGATAGCTGTAAAATTACCAATAACTGTGTTATACTCCAGTTTTTTACTTCAACCCCCCCCCCCAAATGCATTGTGAGCATTTGATGAAATTACACGTTTTCAGCTCAGATTTGATTCCTAAACCTTCACAGGCTTTCCTGAAGACTAGGGGGTATTCAATTTCATCTGTTAAACTTCAGAGTGTACATAGACTGTGGAAGACCCCCTGACTTCTAAAGCCTTCCATTTCTAACTGTTAAAGTGTTTAGGAAGAATGTGCTTGATATATAGCTTCTAATTTATACAAATTATAGTAGACAGGTGCTCAGAGAACTAGATTAAACTCTACCCATTAAATACGGAGAGTTCATGTTACTAGCATGGAAAAATATATCTTTCCATATTAGCGTAGGTGTTGCCAGAAAAATCACAGGTACGTGTAACATAACTATGCAAACTTAACGAAAGCAATCCCAATAGGCAGAGTTGTTTCTCTTTTAGCCTATAGTCTGTAGTTACAAGTCACAGAAGTCTCTTTTATCTGTAATCTCACTTTCTGGGTTTCCGCAATGTCACCTTCTAAGTAATTAGATTACACCATAAAAACAATTTAATTTATATTTGGAAAATATAAGCATCCTTTCAGACAGTATGGCAGCATTCCTCAGTCCTTGAATCATGGAGACATGTTTCATTTGAACATACATCCATCAAATCACCTCCACGTGTCAACTCAAGGAGCAGTAATGTTCACATGGACAGGAGATTCTATAAAAATCAACACCCATAAGATAGTTTCTTCACAGCTCTTGTTTTTATGTGAAATGGAAAATTTAATTTAAATGCATACTGGAGAAGCTTGCCTTTATTGAACACACAGGTTATATAGTACGTATCGTTTCATTCTTACATCTGTTCTGACATATGTGTGCAGAGGTGAGTTCTGTGTGCACACAGGCTAGCCTTAGCATTTTAATCTTAGTATATTGCAGGAAGAGTAGAGAGCAGACCCTGGCAGAGATGCAGCGAAAGCTGATGGGAGGGAGAGGGGGATACAGGATGGGTACCCAAGAGAGCTCCCACAGCTGCAAAGCATCACCTGGAGGAATGATGAAATGTTAACAGTGGCCCATATGAAAATTCATTGGCAAGGATCTAAACATCATATTATACTTCATAAATGTGTTCAAATGCTGTGTGGTGGCTTGAAAAGTAAGAAAATAAAACACTACTCCAGAGCCCGGTCCTAATTATCACATCACCTAGAGTCTATGTGCTGTATTTTATCCACACACTTTTTTTTAAAATCATGCAGTATTAAAGGTTTATGTGATTTCTAAGGTAATTTACATCAAGTTTTCATTTGTATATTTGCATATATGTTCACAAGAGTATGTGCCTGAAACATCTCTTTTCAATCAAATAGTACCAAACATGTTTTCCAACTATATTATTTAAGATTTACTTATTTTTAATTTATGTGTGTCAGTGTTATGCCTGCATGTGTGTCTATGCACACACACACATGCAGTGCACTGAGAGACCAGAAGAGGGCGTTACGTCCCCTTGTTAGCTGCCAAGTTCCTACTGGGAACTAAACTTCAGCAAAAGCAGCAAGTGCTTTTAACTGCTGAGCCATCTCTCCAGCCACTCTTTCCAATCATGCAGTCATGTTAAAGAAACACTGTCTTAATTCTATTTCTTGTGGAGATAAGATATTCCAAGAAAGGCAACCTAAGGGAGAAGGGGTTTGTTTTAGCTCACTGCAGAGTCCAACATGGCAGCAAAGTCTCCATAGCAGAAGCCTGAAGCAGCTGGTCACACGACATCCACAGCTGGAAAACTCAGCTTATTTTCTCCACTCTTATTAATTTTTGTTGCATTTTTATTCGTGTGTGTATGTGGTGTGTGTGAGTGTGTGTGTGTGTGTGTGTGTGTGTGTGTGTGTTTGTGTGTGTGTGTGTGCATGAGCAAATGTTTATGTGCCACAGCCTATGTTTAAAGGTAAGCTTTTAGTTACAGGACACAATCATTACCTAAGATAACTATTTATTGTCTATTCGCCGATGTTATGGTTTGCTGTAAACTCAGTCCCTCTCCACAGTCTCTGTTTGTAGTTTTGCTTGAAGCTGGTGGTGCTATATCGGGAGGGTCTGGAAACTTTGGAAGATGGAACTTAGCTGGAATTAGTAGCAAACCCTATCTTTCCATCTCTTTCTCTATCTCTGTGTCTGTCTGTCTCTGTCTCTGTCTCTGTCTCTGTCTCTGTCTCTCTCTCTCTCTCTCTCTCTCTCTCTCTCTCTCTCTCACTCCCTCCTCTTTCTTTCTTTGCATGGCACCTGTCTGTAATGAAGTAAAGAAACACCTTCACCCCATACTTATGCCACCACAATGTTCTTTCCAAGTGCACAGAGCCAGGCAACCACAGGCAGGCCCCCTAAGATGGTGAGCCAAAATCCAGCCTTCCTCCCTTGCTATTATACCAGTCATTTTGGTCTCTAAGATGGAAAAAAAAACGACCAGGCAGTAGGTTATCTGTAGATATAATATGGCAGAGTGTTTTGCTGTGTGTGTTTACTACTGTATCAATAGTACTGAAAACAGGTTGGTGCCATATAGATCATCACTCTTTAATAAATGGTGAGAGCATCTCCCTCCCCTGGCAGGGCTTTCCTCTTCTCTAAACAGCATTAACCACATACTTTAATAAGTCAGGGGCAAACAGGTTGAAAGGATGCTCACTAAAGACCCCTTATCTCTTTCAGATGAAAGCCCTTCCCAAGTGACTTTATGTTACTTAAATCAGAATTGGAGATTCTATGTTAGATATAGATGTTGGGGATATACAAAAATGTATCTCTTCTTTAACTGCCTAGTAACAGCTAGACAATGAAAAACACCAATTCCAAGCAAGCTCTTCTTTAGAAACAAATAACTAAAACCAATGGGCAAAATAGGTAGCATTAAATTCCCAGCTAAACCTGAAATGAAGTGTAGGGGTTTCACCATTGATCACAGCCTCCTTCCAAACAGGAACTCTAAGGTTGTAATTATTCTGAGAAGACAAGTTTCAAACAGCTTTCCCTGCCAATACCGCCGATTGCAGTGATAGATGGCTTCATGACTCTAAAGGGCTTCAGGCCATCAATAAGTCTTCTGCCTGAATCTGCTCCATTTCTGATGAAGTTTCACACTCCCTCGAGATCTCAATTTAGGCACCAAGCACTGTCTGCAGAGACTTTTCTTAATATGTCTATTATGTTGAGGCACCTATTGGCATCCTACCAATGTATGCACAGTTCACAGTCTCTTTTCAAACTTGACTCCTCTTACAAGCTTAATTCACTCTGCAGAAAATAGAAACAGGTGGCTTTTAGAAAAGTCACACGGGTTTCTCCCAAATAAAAAATTGATTCACAGAGGGGGAATTCCACTAGGAAAATTCTATTAGGAAAATGACAGCATTGAGTGGCTATGTCAGGCTAAGGGACCCAGCTTAGGTGGCCATCATTTTGCTACATTGTCCTTCTTCCTTGAATATAGACTAATGACTATCAGAAACAGCAGCACAAAGAATTAGAGCTATCAGCTATTTTCTCTTGGCAGTAAAACAAATCCAACTTGCTGACCAGAAAGCTTGCTGAATGAAATTTCTTAGAATCCCATTTATTTTCCATTTCATTTAGAGTCTTGGTGTATTACTAACATTCATTTGGAGCAAAGGAATGCATATGTTCTCTTTCTTATATTCTTCCACTTCAAGTCTTAAAAGCTCCCCCATTAGATACTCACCCTCTTCAATGAGGATGTGATTTCTTGGTTATAATGTAGGTTCTGTCTCCCTCATCCCCTCCCCAGTAACTGCAAGCACATTGAAATCCTAGTTACATACTGCTTGCAGTAGCTGGGAGCTGCTAGGCTAGAGGGTTTTTAGCTTTACCATTGTTGCCTGGGATTACACCATGAATGCCAGACCATCTGTCAGGGAACTGCTGCCAAGAGTGGATATTTATCTGGCTTCTCTGTCAATTTAAGAGGACTTAGCAAGTTGGCCACCTGCCAGCAGCTACAGAACCAACCTTCAGAGAGATGACTGCCGAGGAAATGACTGAAATGGTACAATTTTAATCTCCCTTTTCATTTATCCAATTTCTGCACATCTGCACATAATGAAAGGGAAGCCGAGTCAACCCCCTGTGCACCTCCACACCCATTCATAATGGTTCTCTCTCTTCCCTTCCACCACTTTCTTCCTGTCCTGATCCCATCCATCAAGGTCCAGCAGAAATCAAAACCACAGTAGAATCACAGTATCACCTCTACCTTTTGTATTCTTCCTGCCCACTGGCTTCAAATATTTATTAAGTGCCTACTGCATATTAGACTGCTATTGCCAGATCCCTAGCAGATCGTGCAGAGCTCTCAGACAGGAATGTAAAAGTAGCTATAATTCACTAATCTTCTGCCAAGTGTCTACCCTATAATATCCATGAAAAACTCACTGCAAAAAGCAAGAATGAAGAAAATCCTAATCAAATATAAGGTTGGGAGAAACACAAAAAGTATTTATTGAGTTTTCCAACAGGGCGGGAGCGTAGAAATAAAACAAGTAGACACAAGAGGTTAAAGTTCAGCACAGGATCAGACAAAACCCATTTCAATTTAGATAAATTCTTAATAAATGGTAGAGGTGACATGTCTGAAGGAATGATTTGAAGTATATGCATGTTTGTAATAACTGGATTGTCTAATGCTTCATTTCTTTTGAACACTAATAGAAAAGAAGTTTTAAAAGGGGTCTCACGAAATTGTCATATTTTAGTCTACAATAATCCCCTACTAGGTGCAGTTTCAACTTCTGTGGTTGCAGTTACTCATGATCAACTGTGGGGGAAAATATATCAGTTAGTCCATAGATAATCCATAACTTTAAAATTACTTGTTAATCTGAGTATCATGATGAAATTGTGTGATATCCAACTCTGCCTTCCCAGGATGAGAACCAGCTCTTTGCGCAGTGTGTCCATATGGTATATACTACCAGCCCATTGACTACATAGAAGTCATCTTGGTTATCAGACCAGCTGTCCTTATATCAAAATGTTTGTGTTCAAGCAACCCTTATTTTATTTAGTAGTGGTTCCAAACTGCAAAAATATTGATGTTAGGGATATTTTATAGTCTAGTGTTACAGTTATTCTGTTTTATTATTAGTTATTGTTATTAATCTCTTTGCATGATAAGTTTATAAGTTAAATCTGATCATACTATTTATGTACCAGAAAAGCATAGTGTACACATATATGCTTTGCTTAATATTGTACATGGTTTTGGGAATATGCAAGTGTTCACTGAATATATCCTACCACAGATAAAAAGAAACTACTGTCTTTAATGAACAGATTAGCTTTTGTGGGGAGACTTTGGATGTAAAATAGAATTATAAATTTGGCAGGTTGTCTTAGACACAGGAAATGTTGTAGAAGACCAGACTCATCAGATATGGGGTTTTTTATGGTAGGAGAACAGCTTTCCAATGCCTGCTGGAAACATCTACTTTAACTGAACACAGGCCACTTCTTCCTGCGATTTCACTGATATCTTTGAAAAGTGCATGGGAGGGAGCAGATCTGTCCCTCATGGACAGTGATTGTGAGGCACTGTAGAATCAAACTGGCTTGCAGTGCTGATATTCTGAGCAGAGCCACTATTGCTGGCTTTGCCTGAAGTCCAGGAGGTTCCTCTGGGGAGGGTGGATGTGCTGGTAAGAATACACCATGGGCATGTAAGGGAGAAAAGTCACTTAGCATGGGCTCTTATAATTTGGTAAAATGGAATCTCCCAGGGAGTTTATAAAAATAACCGGTAAGTACATTACATTCCAGGAATTTTCACTGTATTGCACAACAAAACAGCCTCAGTTTAGGACTTGTTAAAACATTTCCAAAAGCTTTAGAACTCATGGGCCCTTCTGTCATGCATGATGGAATGCTGATGGACCCTGACTTCTGCAAATACTGCAATAAAGACAAGGTGATTTCAAGACCCAATAGAAAGGAGAGATGGAAAAAAATGACCTCCAAAACAGGTACAGAAACACCAGAACCCTCAGCATTTCAAATTGTGGGGCAATCAGGACACACAAAAACTACAAATGGCAAAGAGTTATCCCTGCAGAAGTCACAAGGACCTTCAGACAAAGGGGATAAAATGATGATGACCAAGCAAGAAATAAATACAAAGGACATCCAGGAGCTGCTGACCAAGAGCAGAACAAAGTGACAGTTATCTAGAAATATTCATACACACACAGAAAAGTTGATGTTGAAGGGCTTTAAAACAGTGTTAAACCCTCGTTCGTAAAAATGTAGGTCAGTCCATTCTCAGACTTCAGAATAAAAATAAAATTCAATGGTAAGCCAGAAAAACCACTCAAATATTGTCTAGCATCTATCACTAATACCATTTACTACTATCTATTTATTAGCACTTAACAGATGTAAGTTTTATAATTCTTTTAGACCTGTTAAACTAAATATGCTTGATTCATATACGTTCCATGTACTGAACATCACAGGAAGTAAAAGCCAAATAACAAAACAAATGCATCTACTCCAAGACGGTCAGACTGGTCATTGGCATAGGGGAAATATGAAACAAATGCTTTACCACAGTCTAGGCTCACAGGGACAAAGGTCACTTCATGTTAAGATATATCTACCTATTTCATCATGAAGAAATAACTATTTAAAAACTCCATGTATATCTCACAAGTTTGTTAAATTTTTATTATGTGGCTTGTGTTTGTGTGCATGTGTCTGTGCATACATGTGTGTAAGTGTATGTGGAGGCCAGAGGTTGACATCAAGTATCTTCCTCAAGTACTCTCTACCTTGGGTTTCAAGACACAGTCTTTAAATGAGCCTAGAGCTCACAATTTGGCTAGGCCAGCTTTGAAGCTGGCCCCAGCCTTGAGATTACAGGAACATTCTATAGCACTCAGCTTTTTATGTGCGTGCCAGGCATCCAAATACAACCAACTCCTCATGCTTGTACATTGAGCAGTTTACCAACTGAGCCATCTCCACAGTTCAGAAGTTCGTATAAACATGAGTGAAGATACTTTTGTGCCAATGACCCCCATGGGTTTGTTTCCATGGTGGAGAAAGCTTGCAGTTTTGTAAATAAGAGTTAAGTTTAGTTTTTGGTTTTTTAGTTTTGTTGTTGTTGTTTCTTTTCTTTTTTTTCAGAACGTGCCCAAGCATAGTTAAAGAGCAAACATGGCTAAGTGTCTCAAGATGACAAAATTTTTACAACTGCTTAAAACTATATTGTGCAATTTGCTGATGAAAATCATGGTATCTCCCTCTCTGCAGCAGAGAAAATGCAAAACAAAAAAGAACTCTAGTAGCTGTCTCATCTTAAGGGGAAAGGACACACACTCCCCAAAGCATGCACCCAAGTATTTCTAATAACTAATCTCCATGAACTTTCCATGAACTGTTTTAACAAGCTTGATTTAATTCTACCTCCTTCTCCTGGCCCCACCCACACTGGACTAACTCTACTCAAGTTCTCTGCCTCTCTCCCAGAATGGCCAGGACCTCAGGGCTTGAGTCTTCTAAGAACTCATGTGACAATGTGATGTTCATTAATACCTTTCCTCTGTATGCAAAGTCTCATGAAAAAAAAAACATGTCTATGGAGTCTCAAAGTGGGTTTTGATCAATATGACCTTCTAAATCCAAGGATTGTTGACATAACTTTCTGATTGTCCTCTGTGTTCCTTCCCCCAAGCAGTTCTTCAAAATGCAGCCACTCTGCTCTGTGTTCCCACTCCATTTAATCTCTATTCCAAGTGTAGTCTGGACCCCTGAGATTTGTTAGTGGTGCAGATTCTCAGAACCAATCCCAGAAGGCCTTTATCAGAAATGGCTTGCACAAGAACTTCCATGATTTTATGTTGAGATTGAAAGCAACAATCATGAACCTTAATAACCTGCCCTACAGAATTCTGAGGACAATGACCATTTGCAATGGATATATTTAGATATATTTAAAATTTCTGTACTTGTTTATTAGTCATAATTTTACAAATGGTGGTAGGTGGTGTGGTGGTTTGAATGAGAATGAACTCATAGGAACATACTGAATTATTAGTCTCCATTTGGTGGAACTATTTGAGAAAGGTTAGGAGGTATGGCCTTGTTGGAGGAAGTGTCCCTGTGGTCAGTTCCCCGGTGTCGTTCCCAGTGTGCCTCCTGCCTCTAGTTTTGGATATGAGCTCTCAGCTGTTCCTGCCACCATGCTTTCGCTCTGCGATCACAGACTAAGAAAAGGAACAAGAAAGACTATGAAAATAAATGATTAATAAATTAATAATTTCCCCACTATTTTATATCTGTGTCACATCTTCTGGTTATCACAAACACTCTGAAAGCTTTTACTGTAATATATATAATGTATATATATAATGTATATATATACACGTATATTGTATATGTATATATATGTGTGTGTTTTTTCTTTTTACTATATATTTTACCATATTTTTTTATTTTTACTATATATTTTACAATAATTATAAGTATATATACATATATACTATATACTTTTTCCTATATATTTCACTGTAATTCCTATGCATATTATTTCCCTTCTACAGCTCACTCAGACCTCAACTTAGGGCCAGGTTCAGATTTTAAACATGCTTATTGGATACTTACAGCTTCACAGAGCCATACCAATAAAAAGCAACTATAGCTAATTATCTTCTACCTTTACAATGCCTTTGTTTTCCTACTATAAATGATAAAATTGATTGTACCCACTAAAGAGATATCCAGGTGAATTTACTAATCATACTCATCTGACAAATTTAATTCTAAAAGCATTTCAGATGGCCGTCCCCGTAAGCACCCAACTCTTTGAAATGAGATACTGCTACCTTCTATGTCCTATCTCAGCAGAATGCTATGGGATGTCTTTCTGTATGCTGTGAATACATGTGACTCCCATTGAATAATAAATAAAACTGTGTGGCCTATGGCAAGAAAGCTTATAGCCAGGTGGGAAACCCAAGCAGAGAGACAGAGAGAAGAAGGGCGAAGTGGAGAGAGATGCCAGACGCTACCCAAGGAGCAACAAGATGCCAGCAGACTGGTAATGTCATGGCCACATGGCAACATATAGATTAAGAGGAATGGGTTAATTTAAGATGAAAGAGCTAGTTAGCAAGAAGATAAAGCCATAGGCCATACAGTTTGTAGATAATATAAGCCTCTGTGCTTATTTTATAAGCAACTGCTGGACTGCAGGGCCAGGCAGGGCTGAGAAACTTCCAGCTACAGCAGACATTTTTGCACTTGCATTTTGTTATTGTATTTTATTTTTTGTGGTGTGTATGTATATACATGTGAGTAATATATAGTATATATATATGTATGTATGTATGTATATGTATATAAAACACATATGAGTTTGCAAGGATACAAAGGCCAGAGGCAGATGCCAGATGTTTCCCTCCATTACGCTGCTTTATTCCCTTGAGACATGGTCTCTCACAAAACCAGAAGCTCCTCATGTTGACTACACTGGCTAGTCACCAAGCTCCCAGGATCTATCTGTCTCTTCTTGTTAATGCTGGGGTTACAGGCAAGCACAGCATGCCCAGATACTTGCTGGCTCCTAGGGATTCAAATGCAGGTCCTCATGCTTTCAGACTAAGTGTTCTTATCCCTGAGCCAGCCCTCTAGCCCTTGACAATGCATTTTAATCTCCATGTTTACGTCTGGGTGGGGCCCTCGTATTGGCAGCCTAACAGATATATGGATTTAGCAGTGAACTGAAAAGTCAAAGGACCTCTAAATTCTAATGTACATTACTGGGAATTCTAATTTCCAAATTACTTTGGAAGCAATAATTGGAGCTTGGGCCTTAATTACAACAAAATATATAAATAAATATTTTTGCTACTTTGCAGCCATGTGAACATATTCACATCCCTAGGTGGAAAGTTTTGTTTACATTCATATTATTGCTACTTGTGTTTAATTCCCAGAGACTGGGGAAACCTGATATATTTTACAGCTGGGAAGATACTCAATCGGATTGAACATTAGCCCACTCAGCACACTAGGCACTTGCTCTTGAATTTCAAAGGAGTTAAAATTATGCTTGAAGTGAAGGCTGAATGCTACATTATCTCTTTCATTCCAGTTTGAAAACATATAGGAAACGGGTGAGTGAAAGAGAACGGTGAGCCAGACTGGATCTTGGGGCCGAGGACAAGAGGGGCATTGTGCTGGCCCGCAGCATAAACCAGGTGTGAAAACGTTTAGTTACATTAGAAAAATTAAATTGAAAATTATCATTGATTGAAAGAGAAATAGATTACACATTAGAAATACACATTAGCACTTTCTCTAAGAGGGTGTAATATTCCTTTCCCTGAGACGACTTAGTTGTCAGTAAGTATAACACTGAATCAGATGAAGCAACACAAAAACCTTGCCTGGTTCCTGGCTTATGGAAGGAGACTGGACTCCCACCAAATTTCCACATGGAGAGTCTGTCTGTCTCCCTGACTCCGAGAAGTCACCAGCTCCCCTGGTCTTCTGCCTTTCTGGCTGCGTGAGTCAGGAATCCAGTTCCTGCAGCTATCAGCCCTGCTGGGTTTCCTCCTGCCCATCTAGCAAGGGAAAGAACAGTACTCAAGTCCTTGACTCAAGTTCCATTTCTACCAGTGCCAGATGCTGGTTGAATTTTGTTGGGGACACTCACAGGCCAGGCAGATGCTCTTGACTTAGGGTGTGCTGGGGGAGGGTCTGATACGTGTGTATGTGTGTGTGTGTGTGTGTGTGTGTAACAGAGAGCTCACTGTTTAGACTGACAGGCAGTGTACTCACTGAAACAGTGAAAACTGGTGCAGTTTATGGCTGCTTTACCTAGTATTCTTTGCTAATTGCACAGTATCACAAACTGGGTAAGTTTTAAGAAAAAAGGTTTATCTTGGATCAAAGTTCCAGAAGTCTAAGGCTGTGCGGTTGCTCTGCTGACAACCATCATACTAGCTGTCCTAAAGTTGATCAGGGTTTCACGTCATGGGAGGAAGGAAGCATGCATGTGTATCCTCTCTCTCTCTCTCTCTCTCTCTCTCTCTCTCTCTCTCTCTCTCTCTCTCTCTCTCTCTCTCTCTCTCTCTCATTGTGTGTATGTATGTGTGTGTGCATACTATACATGTGTTTAGATGCACATAGGGTATGGAATACATGGCTTCAGGGGTTTTGTTTTTGTGGTGAAGATTTTTGTTTTGTTTGTGTGTGTATGTGTGTTTTGCCTGCTTAAATGTCTGTATTACATGTGTGTCTGATGTCCAAGGAGGCCAAAAAAGGACACTTGATGCCCCAGAACTGAACTTACAAATGGTTGTTAACTACCATTGAATTGAACGTGGGTCCTCAGGAGGAGTCACAAATGCCTTTAACCACAAGCCATCTCTCTA
Source organism: Peromyscus californicus insignis (assembly GCF_007827085.1). Lineage (NCBI taxonomy): Eukaryota > Metazoa > Chordata > Mammalia > Rodentia > Cricetidae > Peromyscus > Peromyscus californicus. The sequence continues at coordinate 98,038,614 of NW_026294606.1, forward strand.
GTCACTCCACTCTAGTTTTGAAACGGAGTCTCTCATTGGTCTGGAGCATGCTCTTTAGGCTAGTCTGGTTGGCCAGGGAGCCCAGGGGATGTGTCTGTCTCCAGATCCCCAGGACTTGGGTTGTAAGCACAGAGCCACCAAGCCCAGCTTTGCTCATAAACTTAGGTCTTGATATTTTAAGGCAAAAACTTTACCAACTGAGTGATCTCTCTAGTCGCTCCCATCTCTTTGAGATAGTCGCTGGTATTCAGGCAAGAAGGCTCTGCTCTGAAGGCATTATATTACCCACTCCCCCTCCAAAGGCCACACCTCTAAGCTTCTTGCTTTGATTAATTCTACCTCCTTCATATTTCACAATATGGATTCAACCTGAACAGCAAGTAGAAGATACCAGCCTTGTTCACTGGTGACTATAACTGTGGCCCAAGAAAGTAGACAGCAGGCATGGCTGGAGTTCACATAGCCAGACTACCTAACGAGATAAATATCTGTTTGTCAGAGGCCTCCTTAGGAGCAGCCTCAGAAACCTCAGAGCTCTGCTGTTTTCAGAATTGAATCATGTCCATATCCTTGTGTCAATTCCGGCAAAATGAAATTAGCACCAACAAAAGAATGAAAAGACAGGAGACTGCAGTGTGCAAACTATTTAAAACGGGCAAGGCAAAGGAGAGGCTACCGGCGTGCTGGGAGAAGAGGGGCGGGGGCAAGAACTGACTTCAGCTGGGCTGACCTCTATTAGAACTGTAGGAAAAAGCCTTCTCATGGAGAAGTCTGCGGGTTGGTAAGCACTGCTCACTCTGCGGCTTTCACAACTGATGTGGTTAACATTAAAGAACGTGAGTGTGTGCAAGCTAAGTGCACACTCAGGGCCAGCTTTGCAGCTTTCCTTTACCTCTCCAAGCAACTCAGAACTGAAGTATGATTTCACACTGTTAACACGGCCGGACCTAGAGCAAGATGCATACACACTGCACTAATCTTGATTCTTGTCTATAAATCTAAGATTAGTTCAATAGATTTAAACCACTTTTCATGGGGACCCATCTTTTCTTGTGTATTTGTAGATTAAATATAAAACTTCTAGGAGCCTGTATTGCTCTCCTGGAACGCATTTTAGTTTTGTTTTACAAGATGCTACTGGTGTGCATATGAATGAACACACACTCCCATGCAGCTTCTCAGGTCTCTTGATAAAGGAAATTACATGCCAGTTACTAATAAAATCCATTTATTATATGTGCGTTTATATTCTTTAGCTATCAAAATAAGTGAAAGAAAATTACTGATGAACATAGCATGCATCATGAAATGTTTATTGCCCATTAAGTGTTATTGTGGGTGAATTGGTGATTCCACTTTTTAACATATACGTATATGTATGTATATATCATATATATGATATACATATACATGACTCATTTAAAAGAATTTCAGTACTCCCCAAAATAAAATTCCAGACACTGAGTAATTGGCTTTCATTAAGTTTTCCTTAATTAAATACTTGCTAAATAGGTTATTAGTGATCACTCAGTGAATCTATAAAGGAACTTGTAAGAACGTGGAACTTGCCATGTAATGGGCTCTCTATTCATGGTTATTACTACTGCAAGGAGCAGGGGATGTGATAGATAGGTTGCATTTTGCTTAATGTTTGCTTTGAGGTATTTTATTGTTCTAAATAGGTAGTAAATGTCCATTTAAAAAGAAAAGCAATCGTCAGCAAGCTGCATAAAAAATAACTGGAGGACTGTCTATATTTCTCCCAGTTTTAATCAAGTAAGCGAAAGCAATCACCCTCAATCATGCCGCACTGTAGCATCACTTTTGAGTGGAGCCAAGCTGACTCCTGTGTAAACCACAGCAGGGCAGAGGAGAGGCAGGCCCTGAAAACCAGTGTAGAGAAGCAACTTGCAAACTCACAGCCAAAAGGTACCCCTCTACCTTCCTTTCTCTCTCTCCCTCTCCTCCTCTACCAATTCCATTTCTCCACCATTTCTTTCTCCAAATCTCTGTCTCTCCCAAGTCCAAGCTGATTTCAAGTCAAACAATTTTCCAGCATAACAGAAAGATTATAGAAGGTTGTGCACACCCAATATAGTATCTACAGCTATATTGAAAACCTCTCTTTTTAGTTTGAAGACACAACACATCTTATTCCCAAATTATACCATTTAAAAACTTAAATTTGAAAAGAAATCTTTGAAGCCGGACAGCAGTGGCACATGCCTTTAATCCCAGCACTCGAGAGGCAGAGCCAGGCAGATCTCTCTGAGTTCGAGGCCAGCCTGGTCTACAAAGTGAGATCCAGGACAGATACAAAAGATCCAGAACAGGTACAAAAACTATACTGAGAAACCCTGTCTCAAAAAAACAAAAAAAGAAAGAAGAAAAAAAGAAATTTTTGAAACCTAAATAATTATACCCAAACACTCGTAATAATGTATTTAATCGGATCTACTCTTACAGGAAGTTAACAAAAACAAATGTAGTTTTACATCCAATAACAAGCAACCAACTTCCAATTCTACAGAATGGCATGGCATGTGTAATACTGAGCAGAGAAATGCAGATTCCAGTGGCAGCCTTCTTTTCTAAAGCATGGAAGAGATAGATAGAGCTTCATACATTTTGCTTAGAAAACATATCTAATACCAAGATTAGATCGTTAGAGAAATGAATTAAAATGTGATGGCTATAATTGGAAAACAAAGTTCCCACTACATACATCTTCTTTTGTTTTGTGTGCTTGTTTGCAATAAAAGTAAAATAAGGCTGATTTCCATTAAGGGGTAGTATTATATAAGATTGAGAAAGCTGCTCTGGTTTATTTTATTAATCCAATGGGAAACAGGTAATCTGTTTTGCTAATAAATGAAGTTGAGAGCCAGTGCAATGGCTCAGCAGGTAAAGGAGTTTTCTGTGCAAGCTTGGGAACTGGAGTTCAAGCTCCATAACATGAGCAAAGGCAGCAGAAATCAACTCCACAAAGTTCTCCTCCAGTCTCCACATGTGTGTCATGGCACACATGCTCATGGGCACACATGCAGCACATAAATAATGTATAGACAACGTTGTGTTTAAATATTACTGAATATTACTGTTCAGTCTCATCAAGGGTCTGGAGAATTGTTGGTCTTTGCAGGATCTTCCCTGCTTATGAACTGTTTCAACAGAAATGATACTTCCATTGCAAGTATACAGAAAACCACTCATCAGGTCATTGTTCAACCAATGTTTAGTGAATTGACTCTGCTGAGTGATGGTGCTGAAACTGAATGAGAAATACAAAGAGACAGCCCTCCTGATCTCATGGGATTCTGTAGCATGGAATGGGCAGGAAAGTATTGGGGGGAAAGTGCTTTTGACTAGAGAATTGCAGCTAGAAGTAGACACAAGGAAAGGCTAGGCAGAAAAAGTGATGTCCAAACAATGGGAAGGAGTTAACCAATGAAATGGAGGAGAAATGAACTTAGCGTAGAATGAATTAAAGACAAATTTATGCAAACAGAGCAAGACTCGGATGGAAGATAAACACCACGGAGAAAACACAGGATGTCAGTCTATATGAGACTACAGCCAGATGATGATTTTTAACCAAGTAATCACTAAATGGAAACCCTTGATAGAGAAATACGCTATTAAAATGACTCTGAGTTCAAGGCCAGCCTGGTCTACAGAGTGAGTTAAGGATAGCCAGAGATACACAGAGAAACCCTGTCTCAAAAAAATTTTTTTAAATGACTCTGACAGTAAGAATGAATGAAGTCAAATGAATGGTCATGTTTATGTCACAAAATAGATTTCACATCCTAAGAGAGAAGGGAAATTGCCAAAGATGAGAAGTGAATAGCAGAAAGCATGTGAAGGTCACAGGTGACAGAGTGGGAGATTGGGAGGCTCACCATTCTTATACCAAAGGCAAGTTAAGGGGCCATTTCAGTGCATTATCCAAGATTTGGCAATCTTAGGCAGGATTTTCCTGAGCAGCAGGTAGCATGCTATATACTTAAGAGATTTAAAAAAACCCACATCTTTAAGATTGTTGGATAGACAGTGATGGAAAGGGACTCATGGCTTATGTCATCTTTTGGCAAACAGGTCGATGACACTCATATTCCATCAAAATACTAGAAAATACTAGAAGACACAAAGCAGCAAAAAAACTTCAGAAACATGTATTATTTAGGTAAGACTCAGATGAACATGAAAGATGAGATAAAAAGACCCAGTAGTAGGTCTACAGTATGCCTTCAAATAGATAATCAAACCTGCCACCTGGTCCTCTGCAATGACAGATCTTCCATGCTGTGGGAAAAGCACTGTTGAGCACTTAACCACACTGGCCATAAAAAGGGAGTTAGCTCTCTCCTATGACTATAATGATTTCCACTAAAAACTGTGTTTGTTATTCACACCAGGACGGAAAAGAATCAGGTGTTGGCAAGGAGTGGTCATTCCCTGAAACTGTGGCCTTTGGAGATGTGAATTGAGGAAATGTTCACACCGTGCTGGGGTAGGAGAAAAGCAGGAAAAAAAAAGGCAGAAATTGGAGTGGCATGGGGAGATTAGGAGGTATGATTATTGATAGCCAGTTGAACCCCATTTTTCTTTACCTTAGTAGTTTCTATTTTTTCTAAATATTTCCATAATTTTTGTCTTAAGTGCTGTAGTTTGATCTTTTATTGTGTTTGGTGAATGAAGAGGAAACCTGAGGCACGGTCAGAATTGGTTAGTTATAGAAGAACAGAAATGATATCCTCAGCTTATACTAGTTTTGACATTAAGTGAAATGGTCCAATGTAGACCAATTAGTTGAAATAAATTATAAGGAACACTATATGTTAGTGTGATGCCCATCTTTAAGGGCCTCCTAAAGAGCTGGAGAGAACAGAATCCATTTAAAAGGTCTAACTTCCTCTAATCTTGAAATATGAGCTCAACCTATTTTTCACTGAATGTTGAAGGGACAGCTAGCACCTAAAAGCGTTATAAATTAGACTGAGGTCTGTCTTCCTTTCATAGAACTACCTAGACTTCAGAGGGAGATTCTACATGTTTTCTCAATCCTATTGCACTAATGTTAACCATCTATATGGAAAAATGTGTGTGTGTGTGTGTGTGTGTGTGTGTGTGTGTGTGTGTGTGTGTGTGTGTACATGTGTACACTACAATCTGTTTTTTCAAATTAGTTGCAATTACATGTGTACAATGTTAATAATGTTAAAAAAATGTTTTCCTTAAAATTATAGAGCAAAAGATGTTTGTGTTATTTTTGTAGCTTGACTTTCATGTCTAAGCCTCAATTTAATGATGGAAGCAGACGGAAAGGGATGAATTGCCATGAAAAAAATTTTAGAGGCATTTGAACACTGTATCAATTTCATACATCATAAAATCCCAACCATGATAAAGCCAAAGTGTGTTAAATCTCTACTAAGGAAGACATCAGGAAAAATGAAAGATTTTCTTCTTTTGTACAAATCAAAGATGGAAGAGGTATGTAGACAGAAATTGTGATACAATTCAAAAGCAATCATCACATGGTTTTTATCCATTCATCTATTGATAGGCACACTTAGATAGATTCCATTCCTTGGTTGTTATGAATCATGTTGCCAATCTTTCTTTGTCCTACTGATTTCATTCTCTTTGGACATAAACACAGGTGTGAGATTTCTGGATCATATGGTAGTTTGATTTTTAATGTTTTGAGGAATTGCTCTCCTATTTTCTACAGAGACTATACAAATTTATATTCTACCAAGAGTGTGCAAAGGCTCATAGATAAATCTATAAAATATCCTATTAAGTGAAATAAAGCAGATACAGAAAGACCAGAACACTCTTTCAGAATCTCACTCCCAACAGAATCTATGAAAGCTGAATACCTGGAAGTTGAGCATAGAATGGCAGTTACTGGAGGCCAGCGGGGATAAGAAGATAAAGGTAAAAAATATTGGTTAAAGAATACACATTTTGATCCAGCTGGGATCAGCCTGGGAGGAGGGGACTGGACCTGCCTGGACTGAATCTACCAAGTTGAACTCAATCCTCAGGGGAGTCTTTGCCCTGGAGGAGATGGGAATGGGGCATGGGCTGGGGGGAAGGTGGGGGGGTGCAGGAGGGAGGAGAATGTAGCAGGAACCTTGAAAGTTCTTATTAATAAAATCAAGCCTGAGCCAGGTATTGGGGTGAACTGGAAGACCAGAGAACCATAAGAAGCCACAGCTACCTCACCTCGTCGGATCCTCAGCTGGTCTTGTTTCCTCAGACTGGAAGCCTCTGAGTCCTCATCCAGAATGGATCTCAGCTGAACTGCTGCTAGAAAGCCTGAAAGCTTAACCAGCCAAATGCTTAACCAGGCCAAATGCTGCTAGTTTCTGGTCCTCAAGCCTTATATATCTTTCTGCTTTCTGTCTTACTCCCTGGGATTAAAGGCTCACTTTCTGGGATTAAAGGCGTGTGTCACCATGCCTGGCCATTTCCAATGTGGCCTTGAACTCACAGAGATCCAGAGGGATTTCTACCTCTGGAGTGCTAGGATTAAAGGTGTGAGTGCCACCATTTTCTAGCATTTGTATCTAGTGGCTGTTCTGTCTCTGACCCCAGATAAGTTTATTAGGGTGCACAATATTTTGGGGAACACAATACCACCACAGGAGAACAAGGGAATCTGTGGCTGATATGTAAAATTAAATTAAATTATAAAATAAAATTAAAAAAGAATATACATACAAGATTTAAAAAAAGGAATATACATTTTTAGCTAAATGTGAGAAATAAATTCAAAAGATCTTAGGTACTGCCTGATGACCACAGTTAATAATATATAACACTCCTTAAAAATACTAAGTGAAATTAAAGAAGTACCATCATAAAAATCTATATGAGATACATATCTCAGTAGTTACAATCATTCTATTATATATGTAATATAATGTATACATTCTTTAAAACCTTATGTTGTATACAGAGTGTGGTGTGTGTGTGTGTGTGTGTGTGTGTGTGTGTGTGTGTGTGTGTGTGTAACTTTTTAATGTAAATAAATAGGTAAGAGGCCGGAGGGTGACCAAGCAATTAAGAGCACACACTGGTCATGCCGAAGACTCTAGTTTGGTTCCCAGCACTCACATTAGGCAGTTTACAACCTTGTTTGACTTCAGTTCCAGGTGATTCGATGCCCTCTTCTGTCCTCTGTGGGCCATTGAACTCACATGCACAAACCACCACCCCACGCCCATCCACCTCCACAGACATACATAATCAAAATGTAAAATAAATCTCAATAAATAAGCATGTAAAAATATCAACATTGTCACCAACATTTCTTAATGTAAGTTGCACTTAATTTGCAATATTTTTGTTCAGTATATTATCTGGGAAACAGAATGCTTTTTTTTCTATCTCTGGCTCATTTTGTTTCACATAACCATAATCTTTTTCCAGAAGATGTTCCTTTCCAATTATTCATCAAGTGCCATAAATTTCTACTAAGAAAAGTTGGCCAAATATCCTCAGCAAATGAAAAAAGTTATTACAAAGTCTCATTCGATCCTGACAGCCATTTGTAATCATCTTCTTTTAATATGCATTTGGGAAGAACAGGTCATTTCAGAGCTCAATTAAAAAATTAATTTGTTCCTGTTGAAAATGTAGAGAGACATGAATCATTTATAACAGCTTATTTTGAATAAAAAACATGAATTCATTCAACAGAAACATAATTTACCAGAAAATTTATTACACGGGCAGCTTGGAAGCAGATGTGTTGGTTCAACGGGTGTAAAGGCATGTCTAGCATCAATGCACGAAATAAGGAAATAATTTTATTAAAAGCAAACACAAATTAGTCTGGCATGTTACAAAAAAATGTGATAAGAATAGGTCTTTCTTGCTCCAAGCCTGATAAAATAAAAATTAATGACTTAATGGCTTTGAAAAAAAAGCATGGTTTGCACTTCTAATTTTCAAAGAGGAAAAGCATGAGTCAAGTTATTGAAGTTCCCATTCTTTTCACAAGAGACCTCTAGAGGGAAGGATTAGACAGATGCTAACTGTGGGAGGAAGTGAAGTTGCTTTGTGGCTGATTTACTATTTAAATGTGATCATTGTAAGGAAACTAAGGCCAATATACACAAAGAAATGGAGTCAACATACTACATTTGACTCCAGAATAAAGGGACAGGCTTATTAAAAATCAGTAGATTTTGTGCACAGTAGTTACACTTCTGGATCATATGGTAGTTCCACTTTTAATTTTTTGAGGAACCACTATACTGTTTTCTATAATGGCTGAAGTAATTTATATTCTACCAACAGTGTACAAGGGTTTGTGGATAAATTTGTAAGACATTGTGTTCAGTGAAAGGAGTATGAGAATACAGATTTCTTTCTAGTAAAGATCAGCCCCCCCCAAAAAAAAATCCTGGGATTAAAGATATCAAGACCAGCTAGACAAGCAGATTCTTAGAAGTGGAAATACAGCATCATGTCCACCGAGCTGTTCAGAGTCCAGTCCCCACTACATGAGTGTGTCACCTTACAGAGCAAAGGTAGCCCAGAAAATGCAGGATATGGATTCCATGACTTCGAGGTAGGAAAAGTATCCTGGATTGTGTGATTGAATGAATTGTGGAGTCAGTGTAATCAGAAGGTTCAGGGAAGGGAAGTCTCAGAATAAAGTGATTTGAGAAGGACTGGAATTGCTGTCTCTGTCCTTGACAAGAAAGTAGGGACTGTGAGAATGGTTGTAGGCAATGAACAAAATAAGCTGGAAAGGCAAGAGGACAGATTCTCTTGAGTTTTCTACCACGCCTTGGCCTTAGCCCAAGGAGACATGCTGTGGAGTTCTTAACTGTAGACTTAAAAGATGAGAAATCCATCCAGTGGAAAATCATTACGCTGTCAGAACTTGTTACAGCTTCAATATAAAAAGTAGTAAAGTGTGCTGAGATGATGCCTCAGTCAGTAAAGCACTTGTCTTGAAAGCATGAGGATCTGAATTTGATCACCACAACCCATAAAACAAAACAAAAGCAAACTAAGAAAACCCTGGTGTGGCAAGCATGTGCTTGTGATCCCAATGCTGAGTAGCAGAGTCAATCAGACCACTGGGACTAGTTGGATGAGTACCTTGCTTATTTCCTAATCTTACTGGGATAGTGAGGATTAGAAACTCTTCCTAAAGTGGTCACTTCCAGAAACTGCCATCTAAAATACAGATTATAAGCCAGTGTGAAGTTCCTCACTCCCATGAAATAATCAACAAACACATCTGATACCTGAATGGTCCTTGCTATGAAAGAAATATATAAAAAAATTAATAACCATTCCCACCAAAAGAGGAGACTGGAGTTTGGAGGATAAGATAGCGTTTGAGCAGGAAAAAAATTTTTTTGAAGAGCTGATATGATTTTTAAAAAATTAACAGAAAGGAACACTTACTACTAAGGTGTTCTATTTAGTAGGTGTCCTACTCTGCTAAGTGGGCACAGAGTATTAAACCAACTCCTAATACCTTATAATTATACCCATAATTAGTGCATCTCTCACCCCTCAGCTGAGAAGCTTCTATTTGCAGTAGACAGTGACTATCACAGAGACTCATATTTAGCCAAAGCATAGGAAATAAGAGAGTGCAAAGTGCTCAGCTCTAAAGCACACACATATGGCACCTCCTCCTCCCAAGGTTTATGGAACATCCAGGAGGAGGATCCAGAAAGAGTCCAAGAGGCAGAAGTAGTGGATGACTCCAAAGAAACAGTGTCCTCTAAACACAGCAGGGACACTGCACACATAAAGTGGTTGTGACAGCATGCAAAAGGCATGCCCAAGTTCAAACCAGAATAATTCCCGGCATGGACTTGGGCACACACCCCTGGCCGTGGTGCTGTTGGTTATTTTCAGTCGGCTACTGGGAGAAAGAGAGACAGTTTTATCCAGAAATGTAGCTCTGGTAAATCAACCACAATCCAGTGGGAGACCATGCATCCAATAATATTTGGGCAGCACAAATTGGTCTTAATGTGCTGTGGGATGTTCTGTATGTCAAATGTGTTGCTCTGATTGGTTAATAAATAAAACACTGATTGGCCAGTAGCCAGGCAGAAGGAAGTATAGGAGGGACAAGCAGGAAAAGAATTCTGGGAAGTGGAAGGCTGAATCGGAGAGACACTGTCAGCCGCTGCCATGACAAGCAACATGTGAAGATGTTGGTAAGCCATGAGCCATGTGGCAAGGTATAGATTAATAGAAATGTGTTGATTTAAGATATAAGAACAGTTAGCAAGAAAGCTTGCCATGGCCATACGGTTTGTAAGCAATATAAGTCTCTGTGTTTACTTGGTTGAGTCTGAGCAGCTGTGGGACTGGCAGGTGACAGAGATTTGTCCTGACTGTGGGCCAGGCAGGAAAACTCTAGCTACATTAATGGGTTAAAATAAAAATAGACAAAAAGTTGGGTGGACAGGGAAGTGGGATGGATCTAGAAAGAATTAGGTTTGTGGGAATGAATATGACCAAAATACATTGAACAAAATTCCCAAAGAATTAATAATACTTTTAAAAGAAAAAAAATGATACATATGTTAAATAAAACAGGAACTGGAAGTGCATTTTTTTTTTCAAAAACAGCTTAACGTAAAACAGATGAGCTGAGACCAGTCTGTCCATAGAGACACTGGACAGAGTAAAAAAAAAAAATCTCTCCCAAAACTTAGAGGAAAATGTAAAGTAGACAGAAGGGAAACTTAAGATCTGCTGCCAAAGGAGCAGCAAGTTGCCAGCAGACCAGTAATGCCACAGCCACATGGCAACTTATAGATTAATAGAATGGGTTAAGTTATAAGAGCTAGCTAGCAAGAAGCCTGCCATAGGCCATACAATTGGTAATTAATATAAGCCTCTGAATGATTATTTTATAAGCAGCTGAAGGACCCTGGGACTGGGTGGAACCAGAGGAACAGGACTGCAGGGCCAGGCAGGACTGGAAAAACCTCCTGACTACACTTCTAGAAAGAAAGAAAGAAATTGGACCGTGTTAAAGATTCATTTATCCAAAAAGAAGCCTGGCATTTGTCCTTGGCTCCAAGAAGAAATCTCTCAGGTCTTCAGTGTCCTGTCTGAATTACAGTAGTGGCCCACAACCGTCATACAATGTCAGAGTCACACAAGTCTGAAAAGCAGCTACTTGTAACACAGAAAAATGGATGTGACATTTTACCCTAAGCTGGATCACTCTGCTATAGAAAATAGTACTGCGATATTTGCTGAATCTATGAGATTTAGTGTCAATAATATATCACCCTTGTAAGTTTTCTGTATCATACACCATTTTTGCGTGTGTTGGGGAGGTGGCACATATGTCTGTGAGAGTGGGCACGTGCCTGACTGGATAGACATGGAGCTTACAGAACAGCCTTGGGTGCTGGTCTTTGTTTTCTAACTATTCTTGGACAGATTCTCTTTTTTGCAGTTTGTCATTGTGTGCAGCAGGATCCCTGTCCAGAGGGCATCTGTGGGAGCAAGGTGGTGATTGAAATGCATTCCACACCTGGTTTTACGCAGGTTCAGATGTGCTAACTCGGGTTCTCACACATGCACAGAAAGAGTTTTACTCTCTGAGCATTAATCTACCCCCAAAGTTTTGTATAAATTTTTCACTTAACTCTGAACATGAGCCTTCATTCTTCCTTTTTTATTCATTCATTATTTTATGCATGTGTTTTTATATAAGCTCTAATTAAAAAGCTCAGGCTGCCCCAGAAGCCAACATTTAACCCAGGCTGACTTTGAATTCATGATCATTTGGTTTCAGCCTCCAATCACTGGCACTATTAAGTATGTATGACCAAAATGGAAATACTATCAATTTCCCAACCTAGAATCTACTGACTGAAGAAAAAAACCAAGCCTTCAAGTGGAAGGACCCTACCATGATGCTAAGTATACATGTTAGTGAGTTCTCAGTTCTTTCCAAAGGGTACAACTCCCATGCCCCTCAACAACTGAGCATGGTACAAAGAGAAAAGAGACATTGTATACTGCATTTGAGTTGGCATTGAAAACAGATTTACTCTTTCCTTAAAAGCAAAATCGGGGACAGGGAGCAGTCCAGGGACCTGAGATCAATTCACACTACATAAAGCTGGATGTGGTGGCATGAGCTCAGAACCTCAGTGGTACAAAGATGGAGAAGGACAGATTCCCTAGAAACTGGTGATCAGCAGGACTAGCCTTCTTTGTGAGTTCCAGGCTAGTGAGAGAGCCTGAATGCACAGGACCTGCGCAGGTCTGCACTAGATGGGGTCCTAGAGCTAAACGGAAAAGTGGACACACACCTTCATCCCTATAGCCACTTGCAAATGAAAAATTAGTTTCTCCAAGAGGTTCTCACTGGGGGAAAAAAATCCACTCTTGGGGATAGGCTCCATGCCCAGCAGTATATGGCCAACAATAAAAAAATAAATGACTCAATACCATCTTTGGAGGTTCTTTGTTTTATTAATGTTGTCAGGGTATTTTTGTTTGTTTGTTTGTTTTTTACCTTATAGGTTCATTGTTAATATTATGACTTCTGGTTTGGGATTTTAATGGGATTTCTGAGTGTGTGAACATGTGTGTCTCAGCACTATATGTGTTTCTTGTGTTTCTCCTTTGGTTCCTCTTCTTGTTTGTTTTGTCATATTCTGATTTTATGGTTTTTTATTTATTTTAATATTATTCTTTAGATGGCTGCTCGTTTGAATTTAGATGAAAGGGAAGGTGGGAAGGAAATGGAAAGAATAGGAGGAGGGAAAACTATAATCAGAATACACTGTATGAAAAATCTCTTTTCAATAAAAGAAAAAAATATGGGAATTACCCAAGGAATGGCATCTGAAGCTCTTTCTGGCATCCACAATAACACAGTCACATGGCCTATGTTACTACACACACACACATGTGCACCCATACACATACCCACAGATGCACAAAGTCAATTTATATTGGGACCAGGAATAAATGACTTAGGTCTAGCCAATGGACTTATCAGCAGTTATTCCCCTGGTCTCCAAATGTATAAGTGGAATTGACATACCTAATGTTGGTATCTCCACCACTTCAGTCCTTAAACTATTGAAATGATTGATGTCTGTCACAGAAACAGTCCAAGCAGAATTCTCTGAAAACAATCACCTACTGTCCCACTGGCCTACACAGAACATCTATGCTAGGAAAAGGGTTGATGTCTAGTGCTATCCTTAAGGGATTAAACATTCAGAGACCTCATGGTGGCTCCAGTCAGCTCACTGATCTTGTTCCAGAACATGCTGGAAATGATAGCAAGGTACCACTAAGGCAAGCATGTGCAAGCCTCAGTTGTGACTGCTCTGTCAGATGCAATACTTTTGCTAGAATATATTAATTATATGGCCTGAAAAATACACAAATGTGGCTGTTGATCTAAACATCTATCTTTTCTAAATCAATCCCATCAGAATATCTCATTGAAGAAATTCAGGAGCATAACAGAACTGGAGTGCCAGTTCTGTGAAGTGTTGTCAGTTGATGTTGGGATCCTGGCAAAAATGGTGTAGCAGGAGGAAGATGAGTAACAGTTACAGTCATCTGTGGAGGCAGGACCCTGGTCCATCTTCTTATCTCTTATGGTGATATTTTATTTGTATTAAAATGTTATTTGTATGTTAATAAATAAAGTTGCCCGGGGGTCAGAGCTATTAGCAAGCCATAGGAAAGCAGGGCAGTGGTAGCGTACGCTTGTAATTCCAGCACTTTGTAGGCAGAGCTGGGTAAGTCTCTGTGTGTTCAGGGATACAGCCATTATTGGATACACATGCCTTTAATCTTAATACCAATCATGGAAAACCTGGAGGCCTATACAGACAGGCTGTGAGGAGGCGGTCATGTGGTTGGGTTTACAACCAATGAGAAGGCAGGACAGGAACTCTATATAAAGACTTTAACACAGGGGTAGCTCTGGTTCGGAGAGGTAGGACCACTGCAGGAGGAAGGGTAAGGTTTTGGCTCTTGGCTCTGACCTCTTGGCTTTCTTCTTTGCATTGGTTCTGTGTTTATTGTTTGATGGGAAGGTTGGATACATCTACATTTGGCGCCCAACGTGGGGCTCGAACCCACGACCCTGAGATTAAGAGTCTCATGCTCTACCGACTGAGCTAGCCGGGCCGCCCAGGCTGGAAACCGGACCTGCCGCCAAGCCAAGCCAATCGGTTTTTAATGAATTCTTGTCACGTTGGGCGCCAAATTTATTTGAGATAAACCCTGAATTTTGGCATTATACACAGACTGGATAACGAAGGATATATTTACCTTTCCTAGAATTTGACAATTAACCTAAAATTTTTCTTTCAGGATAAAGATACCTTCGCCCATACCCAGCAGGAAGCAATTTCAAGAATACGACGCCCACATTCCCAAAGAGGTGGTGTGGGGCGGTTGGTTTTTTTTGGTCTTTTAATGGGTTTTGGGTCTGGGATAATTTTCATTGATTAGGGGGGTTGGTTACAAGTTGTTGTCAAGGGTTAGGAAAAAGGCTAAGCAAAGGAGATTAGATTTAAGGTTCTTATTAAAAAAAAAAAAGAAAGAAAGAAAAGAAAAATGTAAATACTTTACATTGGATTGGATTGTTTTATATTGTATACAAATTATATATATTGAAATTGATATTGTTAGAAAATGTTATATATATTTTTCTAATTGTACCGTTCATCTAACAATGTAATGCAATTTTCTGATCCTTGAATGTTATTACCAACTATTAGGATATAAAGAAATGAAAGTTAGTAGTTAGATATTATAATAGAACTTGTAGTTATATTAGGTATGTTTTCAAGATTGAGTAGATATATTTTAGATAGACAGGTTATCTTCAAACCCTTCAGAGATCTACAGAATATGGCATTTAAAATGTTTTAATAACTTAGAAAATTTTTCTTTTTTGTTATGACTATGAGACATGTCGGCTCCTGGCAGTACCAATCTACTTCAGAGAAAATATGGGCATTGAAGAAACTGCATATGGAGTTAACTTTCATTGTGGCAAAAGTTAGCCACTGGACAACAAAGTATCCTCGAATCAACAGGACAAAATGGACAAACAGGACATAAAACAAAGGATTACTGATTCTTGCCAAAACAAGTGTGGTTATGGCTTTATCAAAAGGCATCTTCAGAGGCCAGGACAATATGGCACCATCCCTGAAGTGGCCTTCGCAATTCGAAAAAGGTACAGTGCCCTTTTCTTCGAAGGCAGCTGAACAGGCAGTGGGCCGATGGCCTCTGATGTGCAATGGAACAGCAGCTGAAACAGTTATTCTTGAAGAGTAACTAAGCTCACGCCTCTCAATAGTAGACTGGCATTTGATGGAGGGATATGGAGAAGAATGGGATGCTGAGATGAAGCCATATATACACAGCCAGGAAGAATGGACAGCTGAGTTGGAAAACCATCAGCAATTTCCAGAATTTGAAATCCTGAATCATGACATGACACTGGTGGAATTCAGGTGTTTCTGGTACATGGACTACTCTCACTCAATGTGAGGTTGAACTGTTGACCTTGTGTACATCCTGCTTCACAAATGAGTCTGTTGGATATGCTGGGCCTATAGGCTGAAGATGATGCCCCAGCACTTCGGAGAAACCTCAGGTGACTGTCCAGACAGCTGTCTGTTTCTGTCAACTCACAAATTTTTTGGAGGTTGCTTATGTGCACTTCCTGTTTTTATTTTTGTTAGCTAATATTATTTCCTTCTTGGGTCTCTGAGGGAGTTGAAGATTAGTTAGTTATAGTTGAAGGTTAGTTAGTTATAGTTGAAGATTAATTAGGATACATTTTGGACTTACCAAAATAGGATAGATAATGAAATTATTTTCTCTGAATTTGTCAAATACAAATGGACTAGACATTGTTTAGGTATTTATTACTTGTATATATTGTATATAGTTATTGTCCTTTTGTATATAGTTTTTCTTATATTAGTTATAAGCTTTTTCTTTTTTTTCCTTTTTATTAAAATAGAAAAGGGGAAATATGGTGATATTTTATTTGTATTAAAATGTTATTTGTATGTTAATAAATAAAGTTGCCCGGGGGTCAGAGCTATTAGCAAGCCATAGGAAAGCAGGGCAGTGGTAGCGTACGCTTGTAATTCCAGCACTTTGTAGGCAGAGCTGGGTAAGTCTCTGTGTGTTCAGGGATACAGCCATTATTGGATACACATGCCTTTAATCTTAATACCAATCATGGAAAACCTGGAGGCCTATACAGACAGGCTGTGAGGAGGCGGTCATGTGGTTGGGTTTACAACCAATGAGAAGGCAGGACAGGAACTCTATATAAAGACTTTAACACAGGGGTAGCTCTGGTTCGGAGAGGTAGGACCACTGCAGGAGGAAGGGTAAGGTTTTGGCTCTTGGCTCTGACCTCTTGGCTTTCTTCTTTGCATTGGTTCTGTGTTTATTGTTTGATGGGAAGGTTGGATACATCTACAATCTCTTGCATGTTTTCCTCAGGAAAAGAGATTCACCCGAGTACTGAAGACATCGGCTGGAGTCATCTTTTAGCTGCTACATGGATGTGAAAGCCAAATGTCAACTGAGCGAGTTTGTCTTCACTCTTCAAGAACAGCCTAAGCTGCAAAGAGGCACCAGTCCAAAGCTCACGATCATCAGCACACAGACACCAACAATCATCTGCTCATTACTGTAACGTCAATGTTCAGTCCCCTCACTCAACTCAGAATACCTCCAAAGGGTAATGTTAACAGGGCCAGCTAATCCCTTATTATTATGGCAGCACAGCCTAAGTTCCCCATCTTACATCAGCCCACCTCCTGTGTGTATTACATAATAACTAATAACCTTTATAAGTGGCAATTTCTGTCTAAAAATTTACTTTCCAAAGAAGCCATCCTGTGATAGCACATTATTTATAGGCATAGAGAGAGTTAAAGGGAGACAGTTAAAGGAGCTGAAACAGATGAGGAGAGGAGATGGGCAAGGGAGCACTATTTTCCTTTATAAAATTTGTTAAACTGTTTGATTTTTTAAAATGCAATTGTGCATTTTATAATGATTTAAGTATGGTGGTAAAAGATGAAAAAAGATTTTAAAAACATTGCACTGGGGAAACCATACAAATCATAGTTCAGATTTATTTTTGCTGGAGAATCTTTAAAACTGAACTCCAGGGAGCCCTCTGATGAACCAACTATCCAAACTCCTTAGCATGTTTCTCCAGACTTTGTCATGTTATTTTTCCCACTTCCTCTTCTTGTGTAGATGCATGAGTGTTCCTCAGCCACACACATCCCACTGTGGAAACACTCAGCTTCTAGATGTTTTTCTTCCCTGATTCCACACTGCCATCCATACTTTGAAAAAAGTGGAGGGCAGGCAGGACATCCTGAAAATGTGTGATGGAGTCATCATGCAGCTGACACAAGGATTTGAAAGCCAATCTTCAACTGAACATGTTTCAGTTTAGGGTGTGTCTAATTCATCTTTCTAACAGGAAGTCTATATCTGATGATTCAATAGGTCAGCTATAACTCATGTTATAGATTTCGCAAAGTCTACATAGAATACTCTAGGACTGGCTTGGTCGGCAGAGCCCTTGCCTTGTAAGCATATGGACTTAAGTTCACTCCCCCAAAGTGTTGGGTACAGAAGTGCACACATGGAATCCCAGCATAGGAAAGAGAGAGGGCAGACTGGGGTGCTCTGGCCAGTCAATATATCCTTCCCGCTCAGCTTCAGCTCCAAAGCCAATGAGATCCTCTCTCTAAGGATATGGATGGCCTTCCTGAAGACAGCACTTGCAGTAGTGCCCTGTCCTCCACCCACATTCATACACTTGCACATCCACAAACATGAATATGTGCACACAGCCAATAAAAATAAGTTCCAATTATAATCGTCTGTCCTGGACTCAAGGACCCTGGAATTAATAGTTTTAGGGAGAAAACCAAATCTATCAAGGACAATTATTTGTCAAATAACAGTGGATGTTCATTAAAAATAGGTGATGGATAAGATCTAAGATCTATACTCACTCTTGACAAGGGAGCGATGGAGATGCTCCAGGTTTCTCTGTACCATGCAGTAACTGTCACTATCCAGATCCTGGGAACCCTAAGATCAACTCTATAGAAAACAGATGATTTAGTCACAGCTTAATGGTGGACACACTGCTATTGTCCTCCCGGGAATGCCATTTCACATATTGTGACTTGGACTTCTTATCTGTGAAGCTGAGCTGTCCACACTTTAAGCAGGGTCTGTGCTCCTCTGATCCCATGAGGAATGCTGTTATTTCCAAAGACAGAACCATCCAATGAACAATCTGTTTCAATGACCTCCTTCCCTGTGGGTGTTGCCTGCCTGTCTTCTGCATCATCCTGTCTTTGTGTGTGTATTTGTTTGAACATCTTAAGGATATAAAAAAACAGTTTTGAAAGCAACACTTGGAAATGGACTTTAAAACGGAGCTATGTTCTAGACTGGAAAAGGGTTATTTTCATGGCATTTCCTACATAATTAAAATATCGTTTCTCATTGATGGACCCATTTATTTTGTTGAAGGAGCTCTTTAATGCCATCCATACTCCAGTCTGTAATCAGAGTGCTAAAACTTGGTATTCGGTGAAATTTTGTTGTTTTTGTTTTGTTGTTGTTGTTGTTGTTGTTTGTGGTTTTCTTGGGGGAATGTGGTTTGCTTTTAGTACTTTTTGTTTTGGTTTGTGTGTGGTTTGGTTTTTGAGACAGGGCATATATGTAAATCCAATCTGACCTTGAAATTGCAACAATTCTCCTGCTGCCTCTGCCTCCAAGTGTTGAGATTAATAGTGCACTGCCACGCTCAGTTTTTAGATGAGTTTTAAAATCAGAGAGGAGTATACTATATTTTCTATACAATATCTCTTCATGTACACGGTGACATTTGCCAAACTCTTTGGAGAAGAGGAAAAGACAGTGAAAGAACATCACCTAGCTGAAGTGTGCAGAAACCTTTCTCATGAACAACCAGGTCATTGTTCTCAGGAAAGACTGAAAAGATACTGAAAATCTAATCATTAATATTGACAATCACCTTTCTATTTTTCATTTTTGGCTCCTTTCAAGGAGAAACAAATGGGGCTGGAGCAATGGCTGGCAGGTATACAACCCAAGGTCAATTTCCAGATCCTTTATGATGGAAGAAGAGAACCAGCTCCCACAAGTTTTCCTCTGAAATCCACCTCTCTCTCTCTCTCTCTCTCTCTCTCTCTCTCTCTCTCTCTCTCTCTCTCTCTCTCTCTCTCTCTCTCTCACACACACACACACACACACACACACAAATTAATTTTTTTCTTAAAAATTAAAATTTTTCTTAAAAAAATAAAGGACAGTAGTAATTTGATAGTTACCAAAAATCACAGAAATCTGTCAAAAAAGGTGAAACACACTACACATATTCATGCATACACCAACAAGGCATATAGTTACGTATTTTTTACTTTCTTAAGAAAGAGAAATCCAATATAATTCCCTAATTTAAAACTTATATACATTATCTCTTAAGGTATATTCTGCATTTTATTTTAAAAATTTTATTAAAGAAAAGGGAAGACATTTATTACAAACCAGGAAATCCAAGCCATGGCATATAAGGTACCAATGCAATTTGATGCCATCCTATTTTAGTCTCTTGCAGTATGGACCACAGAAGACTTCACAGCTTCACCATCTATGTGTCCACATTTCAGCTATCAGTGAAGTCAGTACTGCTACTAAATAAAACACAAACCTTTAAAGAATTTCAAGCTGTGATAATTAATGGCCATGTTCTTTAGATCAAATGATACGGATTCTAGTTTAAATGCTTCTCTTGTCACCACAGAGCTGTGTGTGTGTGTGTGTGTGTGTGTGTGTGTGTGTGTGTGTGTGTGTGTACATGTGCACACATATACAGATGCTATTTAGCAACATGGGTCCTTTGTCAATTCAGGTCCTTTAAGATTTAGTCAGGTATTTACAGAAACATTAATGTGGACCTCATGCTTTGGGAAAAGAAAAGCAGATTTTGTAAGAAGAATCAACATGAAAAATAAGATGCTAGTGATGCTGAGCTCATATATTTCCAAGTTTTCTTTTATATATATATATATAAAAATAAAAGAGGGAATTGAATTTTTACTTTGGAGGCGCCTGAAGGTGTGACCATGGATTGCAAAGTGCTTTTGTTATTGAATTGGCTTGTGGACTTCAAAGATAGTTCCCTGCAATTATCTTGTTCGCTTGGCCTTAAAGTTCATTATTGTTACAGTTTCATGGAGTTAAGAATTATGCTTCCACCTCCCATTGTATATATACACTCTAATCACCATAGACTAGTGAGTATATTATATTGATCTCAGGCATTTTTGAGGCCTTTATCATCCTATATAGGAAATGATTAAAATGACTGCTTGAGTGTAGGTCTGATAAGAGAGTGAGCATCCGTTGGTACTTTATCTACTGTCTGCAAAACAGAAGCCGTGTTCCAACTCAGATTGCAGGATGCATATATTAGAGGTTAGTGCACAGCAAAATTCACGTCAGTGGCATAACTATATATTAGAATGAAGAGGGGGGCTCTACACTTGATGTTATTCCCTTCTTTTCTAACATATAAGAGGATACTTCGTGGAAAATCCTCATGGGAGATCAAAGAAAACTTGGTAATAACCTTTAGAAAAACATAAACCTAAGAAACAACTGGTTTAAGGTTTGGGGAAAATAGGCTCTGAAATGTAATTGAGGTAATACAGTTGCAATTAAAATATTTTTTGCTGTGCTAGGACAAGTTTAATGGAAAACGTTGTACAGTCTTTGGGAAATTACAATTGCTCAGGTTCTTAACCAGTCATCACCAAACAATGGTAAGAAACTGTCTGTCGAAGCATGACATCACATATTGACAACCACCATACTTTCCGAGTCTTTTTATATAGTAATTGCAAGTTAGACACTCAAAACGAAATACATTAAAAAGTATCAGAAAGAGTCAAATAGAAAAAGAGCAATACAAACAAGCCAAAGACAAGAAAACATTTTCTCAGACTATTGATGTATTGAATGTAATACAGAGAAAGGCGGGGGCTTTATGTATAGACTTTTGGCCATTGAAGATGCGAACACCAGCCAAACAGGATCTCAAGCATTTCCAGGCTCATGAACAACACCATGGGAAGTCAAAAGCAAACAGAACATGTGGTCTCAGGTAAAGCAAGGCCATAATAGTCCAATTTTGATTTCTTACCTCTAACAAAACTTATGAATTACAGAGTGAAGAGAAGAGCTACAGTTTCCACATTTAAAAACCGTAGTTGTGAAGTGAGTTAAACTTGGCTTTGATCGTGTGCAGAAGATGGAAAGGGACACCAATAGCTAGCTCCTTTCTTAAGTAGAATGATAGCTAGAAGCACATCACTGGAGGAGGCTGCCTGGAGCCATCCCGAGCCTGAACATGGCAAGATGGCCGTGCTGCAGATCCATCGCCTGTGTGGTCAGGGTTAGAGCAGTTCTTGTCCACCGAGAACCCCTGGCTGTTAAAATAAACTCATCCTTGCAAGTTAGAGGATCGCTGCCAATCAGAAGAAGTACTCTTTCTGATTTTCACCGACTGCATTTTGGATATGAAGCTCACTTTTCAAAACAGCCTCAGCGCTGTCTACGTTCTCTGACCTTTTTGCCTCATTTCTTTTGTATAACCTTTTCTGTTGATAAATGCGAACAGCTATGGCAGAGACGCAAAGCAAGATAAAGATCACAACAGCTATCAGACCTAGTGAGAGAAGAGAAAAGAAATACCCAGTCAGAATAGACACCACATCAAGTTCACTGCTTAATTAGTCCTATTTTCTGTTGAAGTCAACCCTCTACATGACATAAATTAGAAACAAGGAAACCTCTCATGTTTTTGATTAAAGCAGTATCATAATAAAGTTTATTTAGGGAGTCCATCAATTTCATGGGGTCTCTTCCATTTATCCTAAATATGCATTATACTGGATCTGCTTCATGTGTTCCTCCTATTCATCAGGCACATTACTTACACACTTCTATGACCAAGTGTTGCTTCATAATTAGACATGAAGACATTTTAATTATTTTTGAAATTATAGTTAAGCATAATGCAGTAAAGGGATTGCATTTTATAATTAAATATGTAACAATGTCAATGAAATTGATTTTTCAATCAACTGTTAAAGAGTAGGAGTATGCTATATACATGAATAGTGTTAATAATAAAATGTAGATATGGGTATGTAAATATGTAAAATCTTTCTGCATGAGGCATATTGAATTTGGAAACTTTGGATTCTATGTAAATATTTTAAGCACTATAATTCTTAGTTGTGACCATGGTTATCAACTCTAGAGTGACATGAGATCCTTGAAGCAGGGTGTAAACCCTGGATATTCCTCAAGACACACTTGGAATGAGGACCCATAGAGTGAAATTTACTGTTCCATCCGTAGGTGTAAGGTGCTTTTTTTGTGGTATTAAAATTTTCACTAATGGTACATAATGAAGGTAAGGAAAATGTCAGTGGTTAGCACAAATGAAGACCAGGACACCATATTGTAGTACTAGTTATTACGTTTGTGGAGTGGAAGACATTGTACTGACAGGCAAAAGCCAATCTTATTTAAGGATGCCCTCCATGCAACAGTAAAAATTATTCATTTCATTAAGTCTTGACCCTTGACTACAAGTCTTTCTAATGGGTTGTGTATTGAAACAGAAAACATTCATCAAGCATGCCTGGTGCACACTGAAGGGTGATGTTTGACCCCCGAAAATGCACTCTGCAAACATTTGAGTCATGAATCACACCATTTTTATATAAAAGATCAACTACTAAGAAAATTATAGTTGTTCAAATATCTGTGTTTGGTAGTTCTCTCTAAACTGAATGAAGTAAATCTATTACTCAAGAAAAACATCTAATGGTATTTCCTACTATTAATAAAATTCAAAAAGTCAAATAACAAATAGAATTTTGAAAATTATTATTTTTCATTATGATTTTTAATAGTTTCTTTAAAATTATCATGAGGACATTAATAGATGAATGTAGATTCTTCACAAAAAATAGGATTATTAAAATAACACTGTGGATAGAATTTGGCTTAGCAAAACTGAGACCCCACACTATTTTGTTTTTGCTTTTTTCCTTGAGTCAGGGTCTTGTGTAGGCTTTGAACTTGCTAAGATGCTGTGGATGACCTTGAACTTCTGGTAATCTTGTCTCCATCTCCTGAGTAGAGAATCAGTCGTGTACAGAGCCATACCTGGTTTCTACTATTACATGGACAGAACTTTATGCATAGTGCATAAAGTATTCTACCAGCTAAGCTATATCCCAAGCCCTAAGACTTCATCCAATATAAATAAATGTAGGTGTGTGTAATGAAATTAAATCAAAACATGAAGGGACTTGGAAGTTTCAGTAAGATTCACTAAGCAGAGTCTTTGTGAACAATGATAATGCTGCTGCTGCTGAGCCAATTTTTTGCATAGGTCAGGCTTGCCCAAGAAAGATAGTAATGATTCTAATATGCATTTAGTAATTTTACTAATGGGTATGGCTACTTAACCACATTAATAACCAATTTTAATCAGGATATTCATGTGTTGTTATATATTTTGTCTATCATCCCTGTAAAAAACAATTAATTGAGTTGTTATAGTTAGTTCAATTATCTTATAAAGTTTCTATCTCTGAGAAAGGGTTTCTGAATGACTACAATGTGAAAAAAAATATGTTGAAGAGAGTACTACTTTAGTTACAAAAATGAATATCACCATAATATTAGCCTAGAAGGAACATCCAGATGATCTGCATCAGGGATGGTCCCTGACTTTTTTTTCTGTGAGTATGTGATTTATTTCTTTCAATTTGGGTCAAGTTTCATGTCATTGTTTTTATGTCCAAGGCACACACCTTGAATTTAGCCTGTTACCAGTCCCCCAAAGAAGCAATTTAATATATTCATAATAAATAAAATAAACTACTGTGTTCTGTGCTGTTGTACACAAAACACCATGCAGATGTGCTCTTGGAGGAAATGTACGCAGATTTCTGTCTGTCTGAAATGGTATATCTTTATCCTCAGAGTCTGACTTGAAACATTCCATATCTGCATCATCATTTTAAAACATCTCACTAAATCTGTCCTCCTCTCTCATACTACTTACTTTGCTTATAAACAAAGAGGATGGTTATCAACAGCTGAGAACACAAGAGGATTATCTCCTCTGGAAAATGTTTGAGTGCATCAACTGTGGTTACACATTAGGTATGATTTATGACTAGCACAGCAATGGGATAAAATCCTACCTTGGTACTACCAGACAGAGCACCACAGTGGAGGGCTCTATGCTATGAATACGCAGACAAACTACATACAGTTAGCATGAGATCTTTGGAGTTTACATGGCCATTCCCAGCTACTCTGCTACCAAAGCTCAGTCCCCGAAGAGATCAAAACCAGAAGGCATACTGGTTTCATGGACCCTGGTGAGCCTTGAGGGGCAAACCTGCCTTGTGCTCTCTCTCTCTCTGCCCTGTGCATGTGTGAGCTAGGCAAGAAAAGAACTGACTGAGTCATTTTGCCTAAGCAGGAATCCTACTTTGAAATGTTGAACCTGTTGAACTTTAAAAGTTATGAACAGATCTCATAACTTTCAATAGGGTTTTACTGTAGAATGTGTTTCCATTAGACTATTCCAATAACTACCTAAACTCAAGATTAAACTAATCAAGCCAAAAAAGGGGGAGTTGCTTTGTTTGTAAACAAAAATTCTATTTCGCATACCTTTAACTTATAGATATTTAATTTAAGGGGAGAAGGTTAGAAATAACACTGAGAGACACTTTAACCATTGTTCACCATCTATAAAAAGGGTCTATCTGCTGGATAAAGTTCATGAATAGATGAGCAACAGCACAAGACATCAAACTATTCACACACAGACACACACACACACACACACACACACACACACACACACACACACACACGCGCGCAATTAAAGCCAAAATTATAATTAAAAGTAAAATCTTTAAAAGGCAGGAGGCTAGAGAGATGCCCCAGTAGTTAAGAACATGCACTGCTCTTACTGAGGACTTGAGTTCAGTTCTAAGCTCTCATATTTGCTTATAACCCAGCTTCAGGGGATCCCTCTTCTGGTCTCTATGGGCATTGTCTTAGTTAGGTTTCTATTGCTGTGATAAAACACCAAAGCAACATGGGGAGGAAAGGGTTTATTTCAATCTGACAAGGTCACATTCCATCACTAAGGGAAGTCAGGGCAGGAATTCAAGGTCAGAAACTGGAGGCACTAGTGCAGAGGCCAGGAGGAATGCTGTTTACCAGCTGGCTCCCCTGGCTTGCTCAGCCTGCTTTCTTATGTAACTCAGGACCACCTGCCAAAGGGTGGCACCGTGCTTTACAGGATGAACCTACCCAAATCAAACACCAGTAAAGATAATGCACTACAAAGTTGACTGTAGACTGATCTTATGAAAGCATTTTCTCAATTAAGAGTCCCTCTTCCCAAATATGGCTAGGTTTGTGTGGTTGACAAAACCAACCAGCACTGGCAACTTCACTCATGTGCACATTCACACACACACACACACACACACACACACACACACACACACACACACACACACATGATTAAAAAGTAAATTAAATTATTTAAAACACAAAAGTAAATGGAACCAGTATGAAGTCCACATAAAAGTTTTTCAAGTGTATGAATAATTACTTTATCTGGATGTAAGTCTGAATAGTTATTTATTTTATGCATCCATATGATATTCGAGTGCAGAGCAATGTTAAGGCACTTAACATTTCAGTCCTCTGATTAACAGCCTCTGAAGAGCATTAATCAGGAAAGCTTTAGTTCTGAATTTGGTTTTGAATAACATATACCTCCAAGAAGATGCTGTCACATTAAAGATATTTTTTAAGTTTTGGTGTGTATTCTGCAATTTAATATTGCTAAGAACCACTTTCAACCTATTAACCTAATATTTGATAATAACTGATAGTATTCTTTTATAGGCACATCTAAATGATGAAATATCTATTTTAAACATTAAAGAAACAGTGCATGTTTCTAATGTTAATCTAAGTTCTTTTTCCTACTTTGATGTGAGCCTTTGCAGAAGCAATGATATGTCTAAGAAAATAAATGCATGCAGTAGTTCCTATGGCTTGCAGATGGCCATCTTTAAGCTAAATACTGTTCATTTTTACATAGCTTAGCAAAACTGATTTTGGAGTGTGATGCTTTAGTGAGATTATCCTATTTACACAGAGAAATTCCAAGAAAGCTAGGAATTTGGGAAGTTTCTATGAGACCATCCCAATAAAAGTTGTAAACCATCCTTTGTTCAAGTTCAGTGCCTGGGAAGGTGTGCACAAGAGCAGGTCTGTCAACATTCCATCATGGACAGGAGACAGCCAAGAGGCTCCGCCCCTTCCTCAGCATTATTGGCAGTTAAAGGATGCTGAGAATAGAGGAGTTGTTTTCTTCAGCAGTGTAGCTGATGGTAGGTTGCCCATGTCCTACTAGATAACCTCCCATCTATGCTCAGGCAAGTAACCTAATTAAACTCAAAGGATGTGGGTCACACCAAACAAAAGCCATGAAATTAGGACAGGGAAGTAGATGGGTTCAGAGGGAATGGGAGGAATAAGAGAGGGTAATAGAGAATGAATATGATCAAAATTCATTATATTCATGTATGAAGTGCAAAGAATAAAAATTTTAAAAACAGTGAGATTCATTGTATGGCAATTAAGATATGTGAACCCCATGGCCCTGTAGCAGCAGAGGTCTGGGTCATGTCTACGGACCAATGTTACCACCAAAGGTCAGGCAGAAGCCCCTGGTCTCCATGGCCCATGTTACCACCAAAGGTCATGTGGAAGTCCCTGGTCTGGGCTGCTACCTGGGGCCATGTTGATGTCCAAGGGTTATGCAGAGCTTGCTCCACCCCTTGCTGACTACAGCACTCAGGAGGGAGAGCCCCACCACCACCTTGCCTGGACAGGACAGTAGAGTGGGCCCTGGTGGCATGGGCCCTGGAGTACTGCCTCAAAGGGCATAAACACAAGAGTGCCAGCCCCACTCTTTGCTGGCTATAGCACTCAGATAAGCTGACTCCACCTCTTGCCAGGGCAGTGCTGGTCCTGGTGGTGCAGGCACAGGAGAGTGGGTGGGCTGACCAATTCAACTACCACCCAGGTCCAGATCCAGGGCTTTGAACTGGCCCACCCCAACATCTACCCCGTCTAAAAACAGCTGAAGTATGTGAGGGGGAACTCTGCAGAACCAAAGCTGCAGGATCTCCATGACACAGGGCAACAAGAGGATATCTAAGAGGAGTCCCAGTGAGGATCCAGTATCAATAGTGTAGCAGAAGCCAGAGGCCTTGAACCAGACCAAGGACTCATTGCAATGCACATTAGTAAAATGTGCAAAAGGGTATACTGGGTGACAGACACACTGAAGCTTCCATAGTGAGAGTTTTGTTGTTGTTGTTTTAACTTTTTATTATTATTATTTTTTGTTTTCTTTTGGGGGAGGTTGCAAGGGTGGAGGAATGGGGAGAGGAGTGGGATTGAGGTGCATGATGTAAAGTTCACAAAGAATCAATACAAAATTTAAAAAATAAAAAGATATGTAAACTCCTCTCCCCATTCTGGGAATTGACCCTAAGACCTCATGCTTGTTGGACAGGCATGCTACCACTTAACTACATCCCCAGTGAAAACATGTAGATTCATTGTAGATAGTTTTCTAAGGCTTATATGTCAGTATTATTAGTAATAGTAATAAGACTCCACCAAAAAAAAGTACACCCATGCTTTCCAGTTACCTCCAATTACTGCAGAATCACTTTTGATTGCATGTGTGAGAGGTTCTCTGTCGTCCATTGTTCCAGAATGATCTACAGTTAAAGCACAGAGATGGACAGGGTGATGCACCCAAGCAGCAGGAGGACATTCTGAAGAATTCATCAGTTTTAAACCAGAACAGAACAATAGAGGCGAACATGAGAACCCTGTGATTTTCAATTTTAACAATGTCAACTGTAAATGAATGAGAAATCGAGACTCCAGAAAAGCAGTGATGAAGAAGAGACCTGAAGATTAAACAAAAGCCACTCCCAGAAGCCATCTTGAGAAGAACAACAAAATTAGGACGTTTTCAAAATCCTGTCCATTTGTGACAGAGGAGGGTGAGAGTCTTAAGTTACCTGCAAATGAATGTGTCCTTTCTCTAGATGTGGCATCGGTGCCAGCAGGGGCCACACAGCTGGACTCTGTTACATGCCCTGTCACAGTGACAGGGGCTGGGTGACTAGGGTGCAAAGCAGCCTTCAAAGGTGCCACATGGCTGAACTGCACTGCAGAGAGGCAGCCTGTGAAGCCATGGGACGCAGCCAGTGCTGTCTCCTGGTCAACATCACTGTACTCTACAAAGAAACACCACAACATGGTTAAGAGTGCTAAAGATGCAAGACAGTGAAGCAGGCATGCAATACCTTGCATCTGTGAATAGAACAGCAAGACATGTCCAACTGCTAACTCTGTCTTCTGTCTCTATTGAAAGAATTGGGTCTGTAAGTCTTTCTGTAAATAGTGTTGAGACTTCAGGGTTAACAAAGAAGTTTGCAAGTATGGCTCATTAAGAACGCTGTACTCTCTGCAGATGATTAAAATAGCCTTAACAATGGATGAAACTATGAACTAATGAGGGGTCAAAAGATTTAATGTTTTTTTTCCTCCTTTGAGACAGTCTCACGTAGTCCAGATTTGTCTCAACCTCCATATGTTATCAAGGATGACCTTGAAATTCTGATTCTCCTGCCTCTACCTCCCAAGTGCTGGGATTACAGGAGTATACCACCATGCCTGGTTTTACTCATTAATGAGGATCAAACCTAGGACTTTGCACATGCTAGGCAATGATCCTCCCAACTGGCACATCTTAGCCATTGACATTGTAGAACAGATCAAACTATATTTATTGTGTGCAATCAATATCAAGAGATGTATCCTAGGTTTAGAGATTAGCTCTGCTCAGCTTTTGAGATTCGAGCCAAGAAAATAACAGAAACTGGAGGGAGAATTGGCCTCTGGAACTCCCCTATCAATTGCCCAACCCAACAAGGTCCTTCTGTTGAAAGCTTTCTGATGCCTCATGATTCCATCTGAACATTCCAGGAGACTACTAGTACCAGCAATTATAGAGGCCAAACTCCAAAAGTATTGGGGTGTCTCCTTACAACCAGAGCTAGGAACCTCATATCTCATTGTTTTCTGTTCCAATGATACCCTGTTATATAGAAATACCTTTGTGACCTCTATAGGTAGGCAACTTCTCCTCCCATGTTAAAATAAGTCTATTATGGGCCAGAGAGTAGTTCAAATGCCAAAATATTAATTCATAATTTAATAATGAAGAATGTAACACAGATAACAGTTGTTTTTACAAGAATTAAATTGAAACAAAGGGAATTTATTATAGAGCTGTTTTTGTGTTTGGTTTGGTGTGGTGTGGTTTAGTTTGATTTAGTTTTTTGAGACAAGATCTTACATAGAGCAGACTAGCCTCGAACACTATGTAACTTTGGATGACCTCAAACTCCTGATACTCCAGCCCCAATTTCCCAAGTACTGTGATCACAGACATATACCACACCTAGCTTTTACTATAGTGTTTTAAAGTACAAAGATCATCAGATTATGATATGTTCATCCATCCAACAGGGTGGTAAAATTGCATCATTATGTTCCTTTACATCACACATGTGTGCATAAAGATGTGCATTTTTCTTTTAAGTGTATAATGGATATTAGGTATTTGTTGGGTGAATATGTGTGCAGCACACTGTTTTAAGAGATTTTCATGTTATTATTTAAATGTTATGGCAGCCACAGGAATATTTTATTGCTGCTGCACGGATGTAAGACTTGGGCCCAGAATTGTTATAATGAGTTGTCTGGAGTTACGGGGTTGTTGACATTATATTCTAAACCCCAGACCAGTTGGACCCCCAAATGACAAGCTCCTTTTGCTCATGAATCACTTCATAGTTCAGTCTTTCCTTCACAGTACTAATGACTCTGGCAATGTCTTTCATTGTTGTTGTTTTGAGGGAGAGCTGTGCTTGAAGACTATTTTTTTTTTTTTTTTTTTTTGGTTTTTCGAGACAGGGTTTCTCTGTGTAGCTTTGCGCCTTTCCTGGAACTTGCTTTGGAGACCAGGCTGGCCTCGAACTCACAGAGATCCGCCTGGCTCTGCCTCCCGAGTGCTGGGATTAAAGGCGTGCGCCACCACCGCCCGGCTGAAGACTATTTTTTAAGTAACTCCAGGCATCTCAATTCTGAGCCTGTCCTTTCTTGTAATAGCTAGGTTTCTGAAGAACATTTTCTTTTGGCTCCATTTTCATTCACATTTTATATCTAATGATAAAAAAATAACATTGATGAAAGGTTTCCTATTATGAGACTCATTCTCTATAAAAAGAAGCCTGGAGATTAGGGACACGGCATCGCTTTTTGCTTATGGCCTTTAATCATTTCCAGAAGAGTTCATCATCTCATTCTTAATTAGCCATACTTAAAATCCTCTGTTCATTAACCTGGGAGACCTTCACAGTAGTGCTGAAAAGGCTCAACAGATCTAACTCTCTGAATAAGGACAGAAGCAAAAGGAATCCAGCGGCTATCCACGCGCTCCTAGTGCGGTAACAGACTGGGGACAGGTATCGGGCCTGAATGTTCTGCCTCAAGAGGCTGTGACCTGATGGCCCTCCTCCCTAGATAAGGATAGCCTTGAGGATTTATCACTCTGTGGCTCACACAGAAGATCATGCGCTCCAGAAATATTTCGCTGACTCTTGTGATGGTTTGTCAAGTTGACACAACTTAAGAATCACCTGTGCAGAGAGTCTCAATGAGAGATTATCTAGATCAAGTTAATCTAGGCGCACATTCATGGGGGATAATCTTAATTAAGGTGATCGATGTGGGAAGACCCAGCCTACTGTGAGGAGCACCATTTGCTAGGCATGGGTAGTGATCTATTTAAGAGTAGAGAGATTGTGATCACAGGCAGGCAAGTGAGTGAGCATGCGCGCATTTACTGTTCTCTTTGCTCTTGACTTGGAGGTGATGTGCCTAGCTGGTTCCAAATCCTGCCTTGCCTTCTCCATCATTGGAACAGAAAGCCAAAAGGAACTCCTCAACACATGATGGTGGATTGTTCCCCCCCCACACACAGAAACGAAAGTCCTTCAGCACATCATCATTACAGTCACACTGGCAAATGGATAAGCCCTCCGTACCTGTGGACTCCACATCCACACACTGAAGCACCCACAGACCCCAAATAGCTTTTAAAAATGTTATCCAAAACCACACATACAATGAACATTATACAGATCATATTTATATACATGTATGCATGCTATAGCAATTAGTAAAAAAGAGGCCATGAATATGAAAGAGAGTAGGAGGGGTACATAGGAGGATTCGAGGGGAGATAAGAGGAGGGTGAAATATAATTATAATCTCAAAAATTAAAAGAAGTAAAAAAATCATAAAAAGAAAATCAACTTAAATATTCACTATTGAGGAATGCCAACTTTAACAAGAAGTTCTAAAGGATGGCATAATTATGTTTCAAATAATATGTGTTTTTTTGTCATTCTCCCACTGGAAAAAAATGCCTATGCTGAATATGGCACACATTTTCCTTCACATTGTTTACTAAACAACAGAGTACAATGACTAATTATACAGTGTTCCCATTGTGTTTGACATTAGGAATAACCTAGCATGACTGTAAATATGTGGGAGACATACATAGGCTACATTTTTTTTATTTAAGAAATTTTTTTATTCATTTTACACACCAACCACAGATCCCTCTCTCATGCCTCCTTCCACTCAACTCCCAGCTTCCCTCCCACACCAGCTCACCTCCCATCCCCTCCTCTGAAAGGGTAAAGC
Organism: Peromyscus californicus insignis; assembly: GCF_007827085.1. NCBI lineage: Eukaryota > Metazoa > Chordata > Mammalia > Rodentia > Cricetidae > Peromyscus > Peromyscus californicus. Next base: position 98,070,705 of record NW_026294606.1, read on the forward strand.
TTTCCATGGGCTACATATTAATATCCTTACTCTTTATGAGTAACTGGAGCACCTACAGACTTTGATATGCACAACAGTCCTAGAACAAATTGCCCATGTTCAGAAGGCAACTATAGTTGCCTATAAGTTGCTTATAAGTTCAGACCTACAGATATTTATAGAAAAGGACGCCAACTTTATTTTAGGAACATTTTATAACTTTCATGATTTCTACAAATGGCATGTATGTTAATAGCAATACTTTTCAAATTTTCTACAATAGTCACACACTGAATAAAAGTTCTGTAGGCTTTTAAAATATTTGTAGGTTTTTGAGCCAAAATATAGTCAAGATTCATTTCCCTCATGAAAAATATCCAATATGAGGTGCAGCCTGAAAACTTGAAGTTGACAAAGTGAAAACATTTTACCTATCCACGAAATTACTGTAGAAAAACTGGCACCTATTAAATTTAAAATGGTCAGTTAATCCATTGCTGTTTATTGTTTTCAGAGGTAAGAAGGCAGGAAACAAGTCCCCTGCTGTTCAGTCGCCTTACATTTTAGTGAGAGGACAGATAATAAACACAGAAATAGAAACTAGTGATGTTTCTGTGCAGGAAGTAACCTGGACACTGCCCTGAATGCATGTGGAATAGGAATTGGTCTTTATGGATTGGGTTATTTTTTGTGCTTACTGTAGAGATGACTCTCTATGAGGCTGTTCCTCCGTTAATGTGTGGAGATCACTCCTCCACCTCCCTGCTCTATTGCTTCTTTTCAATGTATCAGACACTCTTGTGAGTCCATCTTTTGCTCTTTGTGGATTATTTTCTTTCAGTATTCTGCAGAGGACATAGTAAATTGTTTATTTTTGAAAAAAAAAGATTTCTTTTTAATTATATGCAGGTGTGTGTGTCTGCCCATGGATATGTGAACATGAGTGCAGGTAGCTGAGAAGAACATCGAGATCATATTCCCTGGATAATGGATGGCTGTGAGCTGTCTGGTGTGGCTGCTGGGAACTGAACTCAGATCATCTGAAAGAGTAGCAACTTCTCTTAACCACTGAACCACGTCTCCAGCCCCTTACAGTAAATCCTTTCAATACGCACAGCTTTTACTTAGCTTGGGAATTTCCATAGATTTCACATGACTATTGTTTGGATTGTGCCCTTTTAATCACTCTGGGATGTCACTTATTCATCCTGGGTCTCCTGTGCATCTTCTCCAAGTCTATTTTACCTTCTGATCTTTTTCATAACTCATAACTTATTTCTGCATGGGTCAAACACTTTTCATTCACTTCATCTTCTAGGAAATGAACTCAAGTGTCAATATAGATCAATCTTTCCAGTTTAATTTCTGGTTTGGTCTTCTAGCTCTTTGTTTGGTTTCCCTTTGCTTTACTAGAATCTACTTAAGTTACTTGTACTGAGTTTTATCTGGGTTGTCTGTCTCCTTGAATAGCTTAATTTATGTAGAGAATCTCACTGGTTGTTTTGTTTCTGTTTTCCTTGATGTTGAATCCTTTTGAATGATTAATTGTGATTTGTCAGCTTGAGAGGATTGAGTGGTGCCCAGCAGATTAGTTTAATACGACGATAGGTGCTCCTGTGAGGATATTTCCTGACAGCATTAACCAAAGGGAAAAGGGAAAAGATGTGTTGAGCATAGAACAAGAAGCCTAACATCCAGTTCTGTTCTCCATCTGCTGGCTAGTGCTCAGTTACTTCCTGCCTCAGATGTTCGAAACTCAGAGAAGGTTGACCACCCAGGAGTTTATGTCCTCTCAGTCTGTAGCATCACCTTGAACTCAGTTGTTGGAGGAAACCTCTCTGTACAACATCAGAATAGAAATGTCCCAGATATAAGGTCATCGCCATGCACTGAGAAACAAGGAAAACATACAAACTGCTCTATTCCGGTGTTGGTCTTTACATATGTGGTCTAGGGGCCTTGGTAAAGCCAACATTCCCCAGGATCTGTAAAATTCAAACTCTCTACATGAAGTCTCTCCGAGATAGCATAAAAACACTCCAGCCATTAGATAAAGAATCCCAGGATTGCTTCCTCACTGGCATTCGCCAAACATACCCTGCCTGCTCAACTAGACCAACAACTCCTTGTTTCAGGACCACTGATGGATGGGATAGCATTAGAATTGGGAGTGGGAAGAAACTTCACAGGACTTATATTCTTCTTCCCAGAATTCAGTCTAGTTGTGAGACAACATGAATAGTGTAGACTGGAGTTTCTCATAAGCAACCCAGGCCTTAGAGAAAAAAAAAAAAAAACTCATCATCCTCTGTGTTCCAACAAGTGTGCTAACATTGTCAATGAGCAAAATATATTTCTTTCCCATTATCTGATTCCTACAATGCCAACCCAGCGTCAAAGGCTAGAGAAGTGAATGGAGAGGAGAGAATTGAGAACAAACCTCTCCAGCTCTTGTTTCTGGTTATAAAAATCCTCAAGTGACTCAAGATTTTTGGGCAGTCTTACCTATTCAAAAATAAACCTCAATTGTATATGCCAACAAAGGGAATAATTTCTGCTTGTGTGAGGAAAAAAATCATTTAACAAACAGCCTACAAGAAAAATTGAGTTCCCGGAAATTAGGATTTGATGGAGTGCCTTTTTATTACAGAGAAAGGAGTGTTTCTAGGAAGATATGGCAGTCAGTGTAAGAACAATGACAAGGAGTGATTTATAAAATTTCTCATGGTTCTCATAACCTACCCCCAAATTAAAAGTCTAAGAACTCAAACGAGAATAAATGCAAGTAGTTTATAATGTCTTCTGCAAAAAAAAGGGGGAGCAACTTCAGAGAGGATTTCAATAACTTTCACATGTAAGATAAAGATAAGGAAGGATTGCCAGAAAACCGTGTCATGAATCACAGAAGCAGCAGCCAAGGCTAGAACAAGCAGCTGCTTTGCCTCTGCATATATTTAAGCCAAATAAAAACAGGTGTGAATATAAAAGCAAACAGCAAAGCAGACACCAAGAGCTAGGTGGGCAACCAAGTTAAATCTCACAGGCACCTACAAATCCACTGCTCTCAGTTGCAAACCCGATACCCTAATCCATACAGAAGTTATTCCTAGGTAGCTTTCTTGAGAACCTTAACTCTCTCTTCCTACAGAAGAACCTGTCTCAACTTAAGTGTCATTAGACAGATTTACAAAACGAGCACCTTTAAGGAATCTAACTCTGGTTGGAGAGATGAATCAGTGGCTAAGAGAACTTGTGGCTTTAGCAGAGTTCAGTTCCCAGCACCCATGTCAGGTGATTCACAGCCACCTGTAACTGCATCTCCAGGGATTTGATCCTCCGCATTCAGGCCTTTGTGTGCACATGCACTTGAACACATAAACCTATAGACCTACACACATACATACATAATTAAAACTAAAATGGCCTCCTCGTCTAAAAATAAAAGCAACCTTTCTAAGAAAGTTAAATACACCTCTTGGGTGTGCAGAAGGTTTTACATCTAATATATCTTTGAGATGAACATTTCAATCTTCCTAAATTTTCTATGAGGAAACTGAATAGACATTCTCAGACCACCTTTTTTTTTTTTTTTTTTTTTTGACCCTATCTAAATGTCACTGCATAAATCCAAGTGTATCTCCTGGATGTACAGGCTCAGAAGAGATCAATGATCCTGTGGGTTGTCTCCTGTAAGCATACTAAAGTGGCTGCTGAGTTGAGTGAAAACCATCTTCCGGTTTTTCAAATCTCTTCTAAAATGGAAAGAAACCCATGAGCAGGACTCCGAACTCAACCATAAAATGTATTTTGGATAGAAAAGGTGAAGTTAGCACAGCCTAACGAACACAGACCCATAAACTGGGTGGGTTTTATGCAACCTGGCTTCCCAATGTCGTACTGAAGCACCAAGAGACCCTCGTGTCGGTTTGCATGTGTGATTACACAGTTGACATAAAGACCACACAGAACAACTACTAACTTCATCCAGCCTTTGAACAGTGATTTTCTGGAGTCTTTACAATGAGTTAAATTATAACGTTATTCAAAACAAAGGGTATATTTTCCTATGAGAGGTTTTATGCAACTTTAATATTATGTAATTATCTTAATTAGGAGATTTTTTTTAATGTGGTATAATTGGAACCCAATAAAAGCTTAATGTATTATCAAAACAATTTATACCTACATGTTTCTTCAATTAATTACATCTCAGAGAAATCTCTTATTATAAAATCATCTCACAAATGTTAAGGAATTTATGGACAAATAATTCACCTTTTAGAAAAGATTTTTTAATTATATATATATGTGTGTGTGTGTGTGTGTGTGTGTGTGTGTGTGTGTGTGTGTGTCCATGTGGGTATGTGCACCTGAGTGTAGTGACCATGGGGGTCAGAAGAGGGTGCTGTATCTCCAGATGTGGGTGCTAGAAGCCAAGCTTGGGTCCTTTGGAAAAAAGTATGCACTCTTAATCACTGAGACATTTCTCCATTCTCATTAACATTAGAGTTTATGAAAGTTATGAACAAATATGCTTAAGAAAATAGTATGTGTGCTTCTCACAAGGAAGATGAGACTGAAGAGTCAGTTTCTCTTCCTCCTGAAGGATCCAGTCTTAGAAATGAATCTGAACTGTAACAACAATCTTTTGACTTCCATCAGTGTTAACAAACCTGACTTTCAGGTACAATGCAGGAGTAAGTAATTTTTGGTAACAATGTTAAATTATGCTTTGGAGACACGGACCCATTGCTATTGCTCTGTTATACTTAATAGGCAACACTGATAGAATGTTCTAATCAGTATTAGAGATCATTATCAGATGCAACATTCAGTATCTCCTACGTATGGTTGTGCCCTCTCTCCACCTCAGCAGTTCTTATCCACACTCTGCACTCTGGCCAATACCTTCCTGCTCTCTTTCTCCTAACCACACTTGTTCCTTAATAACTCTCCCATCCTATCTTTGTTTGTTTATGTATTCCCGATACAGGCACACTGAAGTATGTCCATAATTAAATAATGCCTCTTTCCTTTATACTGTAGAATTGTTTTGTCTTATTTTTTTTGTCTCATTTCTAGATTCAGCACCTGATATTGCATGATTTGGGGATCAATGATTTTCACTTCTGTGGTTGGTATTTTTTGAAGTGTAAGCAGAGTTCTGTTTTGATGATGCTTGACAACCAAATGATAGCACTGAGTGAGACAGCTCACTGGAAGAAGTCTGCTTGCCCATCCCACAGGAACCACTTACCCATGATTATATGCTCTGACAAAAAGCCCCAATTTCCATCTTATCATTTGTTCTATAATTACAATCAGGAAATATGCTTCTTTTGGCATCATGAATATCCCTTGGGTATTGTGTCATGATGCTTCTGAGCTCTATTCACCTAATGGGGTTAGGAAAAATGCTGTTTACAAGTGTCCAACAATAGCCACTTCTAAACATGAAAGACCCTCTGTAACTGACCACCATCTTTACAAGGACACAGCCTTGAAGTCAGTCAGCCACATTTTAAGTGTCTTTTTTTAAATCAAAAGGTTGTGGAACTGATGGATTTTTCAAAACTAATTTTTGGTCTTTGTATCTTTTTTATTTTAACTTATACTTCCTTTTTCAATTTTGTTTTAAAATAACTAGTCATTATGTTGAGAGTTACCACACAGCACATTAACAAAGTCAGTGTCCTTGGGTTATCTAGGTCACTACTCTTCTCACTTCTGCCTGGTGAAGTTGAAGCAAGTTTTTCATAAGGGAGTCCTTTACATTGGATCTTGCTCTTAAACATCTTTCGTCGTTGTTGGATAGACTCACTTTTCCTTGCTGACCAAACTGTATTTATATCTGGCCTAAATCTGCCTGGAAGTGATTTAGGTATAATTCTTGGCTCTGTAGACCCAGAAAAAAAAAGACAGCTATGAGACACCATACCACACAGGCCTAAGCTATTCCTCAGAATAAGTTGAAAAGGCATCCAATTCTCATTTCAATAAACATCTAACATATATAGTTATCCAGGCATATCTCCCAAATCTTAACTTTACAGGGGTTGATGGATGTGAAATATAAAATGTAACGATCTATTGATATGGACTTATCTGAAGTGAATTGTTTCCATAAAACCTTAATCCTCATGCCATATTTCAAATCTACTATTATTGCTAGAGTTATTGAGCACCTCTATGTTTTAAGTGTAATAGAGAGTTAGAAATGGTTACCAGTGTGACCTAATGATTCTTCAATTTCCTTGGTGTCTGTTGTTATATCCTCCTTTTCATTTCTGATTTTGTTAATTTGGATATTCTATCTCTGCCTTTTAGTCAGTTTGGACAAGGGTTTGTCTGTCTTGTTAATTTTCTACAAAAACCAACTCTTTGTTTCATTGATTCATTGTATTGTTCTCTTTGTTTCTATTTTATTGACTTCAGCCTTCATGGATTTCCTGCCTTTCTACTCCTCTTGAGTGTGTTTGCTTCCTTTTGTACTAGAGCTTTCAGGTACTCTGTTAGAGAGACTGAACCGCCATCCAGAGTGCTTGCATGGGACTGAGCCAGGCCCTCTATACATATTACAGTTGTGTAACTTGGTCTTCTTGTGGAGCTCTTAATGGTGGGAGGAGGGGCTGTCTCTGACTCTGTTGTCTGCTTTTGGGACCCTTTCCTCCTGCTGGGTTGCCTTGCACAACCTTAATAGGAGAGAAGGTGCCTGGTCTTATGCAACTTGATATACCATGGCTGGCTGATATACATGGAAGGACTGCACTTTTCTAAAGAGAAAGGAGGAGGAGTGGATGTGGGGGAAGAGGGGAGGTTGGTGGAGGGACTAGGAGGAGAAGAGGGAGGGGAGGGGAAACTGATCAGCCTGGGAAATAATTAATTAATTATAAAAGAAAGGGTTACCAGATCATTCCTGGCACAGTTAGATACAATTTTCTAAAGTTTTCCTACTTTGTTCAACATCTGCTAGTAATATTTAAAAAGACAGTGTTCCAAAATTATCATTTCTTCCTAATTTTAAAAGAATATTACAGAAACTCAAGAAAATAACAGTAATTTCTATATTTCTGTGCTTTTATCTGTCAAAGCAGTAAATTCTCATAGTTTAAGTTTGGGGTTAAAATTATAGATAAACTAGAAAAAAAATCGGTCAATTTTATATGCTGTCTCTTACAAGAAATATGCAGAATCAATTTTTAATAAGCATTTAATATATTTTAATTTGGCAGGAAATGGGCCCATTTGATGTAGAGCACTACTAGGGTACATTTTATTCAATTAAATACATAAGAACATTCTGCAGTTACTGTAAATACCTACCTATAGGCTCTAAAAGGACATATGTGATGGTTGCCTCATCGGGCACAGCTCCAGATACATGTCAGATAATCACAAAGCGTGTGTTAAACGAAAATATGAATCAATGAGACAAATGGGCTAACAAGACTGAAAAGCATATTTGATAAATGCAGGCCTTTGAAAACGTGCCTTGAGGATCTTCAGCTAGAGGACCCCAACTGCCAGACTTTTCAGTCTACCTCATGCTCACTACCATGTGATGCTTCTCCTGGACTGTTGGCCAAGGACTGGAAATAACAGGCATTTAAATTCTTCACAATAATGCAACTCCTCTGATTTGATTCAGAAGTTCCCAGAAGATTTTGGTGTATCTTTCTTAGATTGTACAGTGGTATACCAAACTTCTATTTCAACCCCAGTCTCTCCAAATGTAAAGATAGCTTCCTAACTCAGGCAACTCCCTTCCCTCTGTGTTTTCTCTCACAGTGTTCCCTTAAGAAAAATTTTCTAGTGTTTACTCTTTTGTTGCCAACTATTTTTCAAAAGGCCTGTACTAACACAACACATAACTTTAAAAGTGAGCAACACTCTGGAAAATCAATATCTTCATTATTCAACCACTTTGTCAATCTATTTTGTGATAACTTAATATATTACACTAGAATATACTAATATACTCTGTAACATTTTATAATGAATTCATATGCCACACAAAGTTTGACTAGAAGTTATTAATTGCCTTTGAATTACAAATGATTAGTCCTCCATCTCAATCCATACCTTAGGTACATGCTAAATAAATTATCACTTATACTTTGGGAAAATGAATTGATTTAGATTATGAAGTTCATTGCTCAGTTTGGATTTTAATCATAAGTTTTCAACATGAATGATACACATTTGAATAATGTGCAATTTGAGTAAAAACATTAACAGCATCATTAATTCCATATGTCTTCTACATTCATCTGAAAAGGGAAACAAATGTCATTCCATAATTTTGTTAAGACAATCCTCCTCACAGGATGCATCTCAATGTCCTAATTATTTTATAATATATTTAACATATTTCTACTTTCAATAATATTTTACCAGAAACCCTGGCATTAAATTTGAAAACAAAATATGATGTCAATATTGTCCATTACTTAGAATTTTGATCACATATGTTATGCATCTTATATATATGCCTCATCTCGTAACCTGACACAAGAGGTCTTGAGATTGGGAGCTGTTTTATTCATTTGATTGCTTTTTTATTACTTTATACCATTGTTTGTGATATATCATGCATAAAAAAAAAACCTTCTTAATCTATCTTCTTGATATCAAGAATGTGATATTGGCCCATGCTTCCCCTCATTGTCAGAATATAGTCTAATAATAATACAGTCTGAAACATGGGCACACTTTTATGCTATCAGATGCAGATATTTAGTTCTATGAATAATGTTACCTATGTGCATGCAGGCTTAGTGAAGGACTTCTCTGAGTCTGATAATCAACCAAGAGGTTTTCACCAGACTGTCTGCAGCTCAGTGTGGGACTCCACCGCTTGATACCTCCCCCTGTGCCTCATCCTGGATTTTTCATTCTGGATTTTTCATCCTGGAGGCTTTCATTCCTCCCCATCCATATGGCCCATGGCATAGGGTCAGAGAAGAAACTAGCCCCACACAGCTAAATCAGCTTGGGCTGTATTGTTGCTATGTTTTTGTTGTGGCTGCTATTTACAGTTGGTGAGCATCCTTATAGTAAAGATGTATTTTTAACTTCAATTTTATTTAAAATAAAATTTATTTAAAATTGAAGTTAAAAATAAATTTTTATTAACCTGTCTCATTTACATATTTATAGAGTTTGGCGTGATGTTTCAATACATGGATGCAATAAGTTTTGTTCAACTCAAGGGTCTAGCATTTCCATTTTATTATCATTTCTTTACACTGGGAGCCTCTAAGCTCCTCTCTTCCAGTTCTTCATGGAATAAATAATAGGTTATTGTGAACTGTAGACATCCCACTGTGCTGTGGAACACTGAACTTACCCCTTACATCTTGCTGCATTTTAGCATCTCTCCTTTCTTCACCCTTCCCAACCTCTAGTAATCTTTGTTTTGCATTCAGGTTGACTCTTCTAAGCATCCTCACACAAGGGTTGATATCTACCCGCATTTGCCTTTCTGTGTCTGGCTAACTTCCTTTAACATAATGACCTCCAGCTCTATCTATTTTGCCGCAAATGACAGGATTTCATTCTTTCTCAAATTCCCTTCGGCTTCCTATGTGATGCCATTTTATAAGTGGAATAAAACACTGTTGTTATGAAAAGAAATGATCTGAACAACACCTTCTGAACAACAACCTAAATCACCAATTCACGGAGGCCAACACACTCACCTCTACACCTGACTGAAATGATAGAAACATTTCCCTGAAGTAGGCATAGAGATTTCTCAATGCCAACTTGGAAAAATGTATTCTGTTTTTACCTGAGAACCTAACTAGTGTTTTGTTTTTCTCTTCTTTTTGCTCCCCCTCATTGGAAAGAGGTTATTGAAAAAGAATTCATAATTCACATTGAATTTTGGAAGGCCAGAGAAATGGAAGGGAATGGTTAATGGGAACTGTGCTGCACGATGTCGAAAGTTTTGTAAGTTGTATCTGCAAGAATACCAGGCAGTGTTTTGATCTTGGAGACAGATTTCACATGATTTTGTTTACTCTTAAGTTGAAAAGTTTTAACATATAAATTAGTCTTTCTCACTGCATTTAAAGATTGTTAGTAAATATTTCAGTATTTCCATAGCTTGATGAATTTAAATATGTCTTTAAATCTGGATGGTGAAAAATAATAAAACTGACAATATTGGCTCAAAGAATAATGCCCTTAGTTAAGCAAGACTATTAAGTTCTTCTGTGTTAACTGTAAGTCTGTACTAGCTTAATAGTGATGTGTTATGAAAGACATTTACTTAAAGCCTGATGAGGACATCTTAGGAAATTCTCACATTCCTTGTTATCTGTACTAGTTTCCAGAGTGGGCATAGAAATTGTCCTGTTAACTTTTTATTAAATTTGAAATATTTTTGATGTTATGACATAGTTACAACATTTCTCCCTTTCCTTTCCTCCCTCCTAACCCTCCCATATGCCCCTTCTCACTCTCCTTCAAATTCATGACCTTTTTCATTAATTGCTATTACATGCATATATGTATATGCACATATATATATATATGAATATATATATATATATATATATATATATATATATATATATATATATATATTCTTAATTACAATGTACTCACTCCATGTCATGTTACTTGTGTATGTGTTTTCAGGGCTGACTATGTGGCATTCGATAATCAATTGGTGTGCTTTCCCTGGGGAAGACCACTTCTTCCACTCCCAGCTTTCCTCAGTTGCCTGTAGTTTCCTGACCACTCTCACATGCCTGCTGGTGTCATCCTTGTTCAGTTTTTTATTTTTGAGACAGGCTTTTGCTATGCATACCAGACCAGCTGCCACCTTATGATCCTTCTGCCTCAGCTTCCCAAGTGTCAGTATCATATTGTATGGCACTACACTCACCTAGTCATTACTTTAAGTACTGAAGTTTTATTTTTTGATTATGTTTCCAAATAACTAAGCTGGGTTGTGGATGCATATATTTTTTAATGGCCATTGAGATTCAGGATATTTCTGCTGCTGGGAGAAGAGGAGGACATAATTTTGGTGCTCATCACACTACCTGAAAGCCTATAAATATTTATAAACTTAGCTATTAACCTTCTCCAGGGCCAATATTTTGATCATTCACCCATGGGCTTAATCAAACATTCTCAGGATTTTAAGATGATGTACAGGGAACATAAGGAATGATTAATCCAGGTACAAACAACTTACAAGGTCAAAAAATAAAATATTTCATTGGACAAAATGTTATAGGTTACTACCAAATATCAGATCGGAATGAAAACCAGACAATAAGAAGCTCCCCTCTATAAAATAATGTGACATACTGATACCCAGTTGTTTATTTATAACTGAAAATAAAATATCTTTTGACTTCTCAGGTTTCATTTTAATCCTTGTTGGTAAGTGCGTGTGTGTTGTGATGTTTTATTGGAGAGTGCATGTATCTACTTTAATGCCATTACTATAAGCACTAATGGAAACAAAAGGAATTATAAGACACCTTGGTGTGTCTAAGCATGAGTGTCAGTAAATACATTACACGACAGATGAAACATGACAAAAAGCACAGCCAGAGGAATGTTCCCGAACTGGAATTACCTTCACCTCTCATTTTTCCAAGACCTCACTCCGGTTTCCAAACATACTCATTACCTTCTTTGTTGTTATGGTAAGATATTTGGCAAGAAGCAACGTAAGAGAGGAAGACTTGGTTTATAATTTGAGGACTACAAACCACCATGGACAGAGGATGTGGTGGCAGGAAGCTCTATGGTGGCTGGAGTATGCGTTCACCCAGGACACCTAACTTGCTCATATCTTGGCAGAACAGGAGGAAGAGTGAACAGGAAGTGGAGTTGAGCTAAAAAGTCTCAAATCTACCCCCAATTATGCACATCTTTTTTCAAGGCTCCGCATTCCAAAAGTTGTTATAATACCACTAGCTGGGGGTCAAGTGTACAAACACATGAGCCTATGGGAACATGTGACATTCACAGTAGTAGCTGATAGATATATACATTGCCATTTCTATCTTGGTATTTTGGGTATAGGAAAAAAATATCATTCCTCATAATTGTCTTAGTCAGGGTTACTATTGCTATGGTGAAACACCATAACAAAAAACAACTTGGAAAGGACTTATTTTACTCACAGTTCCATATAACAGTTCATCATCAAAAGCAGTCCATACAGGAACCCAAGCAAGGCAGGAATCTGGAGGCAGGTGCTGATACAGAGGCCATGGAGGGGTGCTGTTTCCTGGCTTGCTCCTAGCGACTTGCTCAGCTTGCTTTTTTATAGAACCTAGGATCATTAGCCCACGCATAACACCACCTACAGTGGGCTAGACCTTCTGCATTAATCACTAATTAACAAAATGCCCTATAGACTTGCCAACCACTTGCTCTTAGGGAGACATTTTCTTAATTAAGGTTCTCTCCTCTCAGATGACTTTAGTTTGTGTCAAGTTGACTATCCAGCACAATTATGATGATTGACACATGACAAGGATCAGTGTGGCCTTCCTATCAAAGGAGGATGCTTGTTCTTTCACAGGAAACCACTACTCATAGTTACTTCCATCACTGATTGCTTTACAACTAAAGTAAGGCAAGATATTCCTTTTGACATAATGAGGTATGCACACACACACACACACACACACACACACACACACACACACGTGTGTGTGTGTGTGTGTGTGTGTGTGTGTGTGTGTGTGTGTGTGTGTGTGTGTGTGTTCTGATTCTTGTTTATATATTATGAATAGGGAGAGGATTCTTTCTTTTACTTACCTAGCATTCTGCCCAGTACCAGAGATTTGACTGCACTGAATTCTGTGCCTGATGACAGGTAGGCTTGTCTCCTTGTATTCTCATCAATCTACAAAACCATTACACAAAATATAGCCATCCAAATGACCATTGTTTTGTGGCAAAAATGAGATGAAGGAAAGAAAAAACACAGGCAATTGTTATTATGGTTCTATAATAGTTGAAGAAAGTGAAATTTCAAAACTTAGCTACTCAACATCTGATGGTTTTTAATCTCTGCTCAGACACCCACTCATTTTTCCATCTTTTCCTTTAGTACTTTACCTATTTCCACTGCAGAAGAAACCCAAAATTGATAAAGCCAGCAAAAAGACATGTGTTATTTTTTTATCTCAATGCTTTTTCTTAGCTTGGGATTTTTACTGGAGTCATGCAGCTAAGAAATTTTCTTCTATGTAGAGCTGAAACATTAGTGGTTTTCTGCAGAAGCTGCTAAGGTGAATAATTCAATTTTTCCCTGAATCACATCCTTTCTTCAAACTTATTCTGATACTTCAGTCATTATTTTCTGTTGTAGAATGATTGCTGCATTTATACCCATCTAAAGTAAGTGGGTTTCCTAAGATGACTGATGGGCCTACCAGTAGGTCTCTGAGAAACTAGACATCATTTCCTTTCTGAGCAAAATGAAACCAAGCAGAGCTTGGCATTTTAAGCATCAGATATTAATAATATTGTTAACAAAAATAGAGGGGAAAAACACATGACTACATTTGATGACTTTATCTACAGCCTAATTGTATCTATGGAAGACCACTGGAAGATGTCTTTACTAACGTGATTCAGGATTATGTTTCTGCTCTAGGTGCCCCATGCCTGGGTGTGGTGTGTGTGTGACCTCTGGAGAATCTCTCTTACCTCCACAAAGAGCATTCCTTCCTCTCTGTTAATCTTTATGTGATGAAGCTGCCCATCTGCCATGCTCTTAGAGTCAAAGCTGAAAACATCCGGGTCTTGATACTTATTTAGCTTGTATCTTATCTGCAAACTTCCTAAAGTAGAAAAAGTTACATTTTTAGGAAAAATTCCATTTTAAAACAACTTATGAAATGTCTGAATCCTTTTAAGTTTTTAATATATTCACTCCTAGAAAAAGATTCACCGGCACTCCTTTGGGTGCGTTTCCTAAGCTAAGTTCTAAAAGTCAGTTCCTAAGTAAAATTACAGTATTTTCTAAATCAAGAGTAGACATATTGCTCATGAACTGACTCCTGAAAATCTTTAATTTCAACCCTAAAAGTCAACTCTGAAATTATGATGTGCTAATAATAACACCATTCTCATTTAATGAAAAATGAAAATGCAAGTATTTATGCAATGCCATTCATCATGTGATATTGCAACAACATTATATTAATATTAATATAATCTCATATTATTTTAAATATTCATCCCACACGCAGAAAGACAATTGAGGGATGAAACTTTGAGCAAATGTAGTTTTACACAAAATGAGACTCATTTCCAAGGGACCAAGTGTACAAACTTTGGAATGAAATTAAAGTGAAATGAATTACTTTTAGCCAAATTTATTATTCAAATTAATAGTATCCAATTGCCTGCAGAGATTTCAATTAATTTGTTTCACAGAACTCCTCCTGAATTAACAGAAAAAGAAAGAGAAAAATCCTCAATGTACAGATAAACTTCAAGCTCCAAGCAGACATGGAAGGCACACATGAAACAAAATTATTCCTAATGTAGTAATCAGTGCCCTTGGGCCATTTGATTTAAGTGAGCCGACACAGTTGCATATTTGTTTACCAGTTTTTTTCTCACCTGGAGAATTTATTTCTAAAATATGCATTTTTCATCCATACACAGGACAGAGAAAAACAGTAGTAAGCATTTTCCAGTGACAAGGTTTCTGTAGCAAACACATTTCAGAACCCACATACCAACACCCTGAACAAATACAGCACCAGTTCTTATGACTACATTATCGTCTGTTAGGACCAACAGGTCATCTTCTGAACATTTTTATGCATAATACTGGTCCATTAACACTCCTTACTGGTACATTTTAGCTTTGATTATAAGAAAATATGTGTTACACACAAGGAGACATTTTATTTTAAAGTAGAACACTAAAGCTGTATCAATATTCATATAAACTACTTAAGAGCTCCTGGCAAAAACAAAATATAAGTGTCTGGAGGAATGGCTTATCAGTTAACCGGGAACACTGCTCATGCAGAGGACCTGCGTTCTATTCCCAGCACCAAGGTCAGGCAGCTCACTACCTCCTTTAACTCCACTCAAGCTCCAGGTAATTCAATGCAATGATTCTGGCCACCACCAAGCACACCTGCACTTGTGTACATAGATGCACACATACACACATGCACACATAAATAATTTAAAATAATAAAAACATATAAAACAATATTTTATAGCAACAAACCCAAAATTCACATAGCTGATATAAAATTACCAAAATTTAAAGATATGAAACCATCATAAGAACTTAAATGATCCTTTTGGATTAATCTATAAGATCATACTCAAGATCAAAAAGAAGATAAAAGCTAGGCGTACTCAATTTCTCTCCCTGACTCTCGTTTAGACGCAAGCAACCCGGAAGGAGCCATGTTCCACTGCCTCAGTATTCTAATTCAGTCTTCTCTCTCATCTAAAACACACTCACCATTTCTGGCAATGGTAACTGAGAGGTATTCTTTATAAAAGGAACTCATATACAGTAGCAAGCTTGGTGCCCGTGTCGTCCGGAAGCTAAATTTGATCATTTCTCTGCTCAGCTTCATATCACCATGAAATGAAGCTGCGTGGAAGCTGGAGTTTTTACTTAAAGAATAATTTTCTTGAAAATTGTAAATCACAGAAGACCCAGATCCAAAATATGCAGAAATCTCTGAAATGATATGTAGACTGTATGTTAAAATTTTTACATACAGGGATCTCGTTTAAGTTACATTAATTGATATCTTAATGCTTAATGTAAAAATGAAGTACACAGCTGGAAGAAATAGTCCCCGGCTAAGATAACATAGAGAAAGAATAGAAATTTCATAATGGCTTGTAAAATGCCTTTATGTTAGAATGACATATCATTAATTCTTTAGTCTGGCTTTACAATTGCAAGATTAGTGCTCTCTTATCTGAGCTCACACATAAGCCAAGCTTCTTGTCTTGTACCTCCCTAAACATCACTTTCTTATTTAAATTCTAACATCCATCTATTATTTTGTATCTAGGATGCATGTATCCTCTTATAATAGGAAAAATGGAAGAATGAGGGTTTTTTCCCCATTTCAGTATCAATAAACAGAAATACCTTTATTTTATATTAACTACTTTTCACATTTGTTGTCTTCTACATAAAGAAAATGAAGTCTAGCATTAATGTGAGAGGGGCATATGCTTAGCAGAGATCAACAAAATGAATTATGCAGCCCTTTTGAAATAACTTAACAAGTATAATGTTTTACCTATAGGAGATTAATGTCTCAAATTTAAACACATATGTAGGCAAATATATGTGTATGGAAGAGGTCAGTGGAGAAATTAGTTTTGAATCCTTGAACTTCGTTCTCTTTGCTACTATAAGCATCTGGTTGCTGATAGGTCTTATAAATGATGCTTACTGGGTCATAAAGCAAGATTTTGATACTCATCTCATTTTAGGGACTTTTAATGCATTAATTGTATTATTTATAATATAACTTTCACACGCAGTATAATGTGTGCATGTAGCATAACATTCCTGATTACATTTAGAAAGAACTGGAAATTTCAATTAGAAAATCAAGGAAAGTCAGCCTCAAGAAGAAGGGCTTAAGTTCACACTTGAGACCAAAAACATCTCCTAGAATGTTACCAGTGGCACATGGTTATTACTGCGGTTGATTTTGAAATCACAGTTTATTCCTGATAAAAGGGGATGACCCAAAAAGTGTAGTTTTGCCAGGTTTTCATTAACTAGCCCACATTGCTTCATTTGCAAAGTTGCTTTGATTTTGAGCCAATTTTTTTTTTAGCTTCCTTCAAGAGAAGATTAAGAAGCCCAGAGATACTTTAACAAAGTCAATGAATTTAAATTAACTGGATGTCGGTTTTCTTCTATGAAAAAACTATGAGAGTACAATATGTGTCTGTATATTCAGAGAAGGCCACCCAAAACAGTTACTACTCCACTCTGCTCTTTTCCTCTTCTGTGGCATAGATTGGTGAATAAGAGAAGCCACCAAATAAATACACTGCTGTTTTAATTCTCTAGCAGATATTCATTCTACCACACACCAAATATCAGAGTATCAATATTTCCTTATACATCAATATTTGGTAGAAAGTATTTTTTAATAAAAAAAATACATTAATTTCCTGTAGTTCTTTGCATTGCTGAACATGCTCACCAAAAATAACCATACACCCTGGAATGGTTTTTAAAACCAAGAACTGCTCCATAGGGCAGCTTGTTGACAGCTCTGTTTTTAAACACATTAATAGTAGACAAAGCAAAAGTAGATTGATGGCTAACATTGAAGACACCTAAAGGCTTCTATTTGTGACTGTTTAGCAATAGATAATGTGACTATTTCCAGAATTGAGTCAAAGGCCCACGGATTAAAATACGATTGGCATACAATAACCACTTTTCAAAAGAATATTTTAAATGTAGAGACTTTTGTTTCAAACAGCCACACACAAACACACACACACACACACACACACACACACACACACACACACACACCAAACAAACAAACAAACAAACAAACAAACAAACCATGTCAGTTGTCTTATTCCCGGGGACACAGTCTCAAGTCACACCTACCTTTAGAGCAGAATGGTCCTGCATAGGCAGAGGAAGAGCAATCACAGAAGAAGCCACTGGGCTTTTCCCTGCACTTCCCTCCATGGCGGCATAACTTTCCATAGCTACCACAGTGTCCTCTGCAACCTGGTTGTACCCCAGGGGTCACTGTGGCTCTTTCTTCCAGATCCAGGGCCATCCCATTCAACTGAAGAGACCTGATGCATCCTAAGAAGCCCCTCTGCCGGGTGGCAGTCCCACCTACAAGGAAAATACTGCAAATGCAAACATGTTCCTTCATGTTTTGTTCAGGACTTAAAGACCAAACAAAGCCAGGACCCAGTGAAGAGGAGGAAAACCTGTGTTAGAGAATTGAACAGCAAGATGAGAGGAGCAATTGTAAGCTGTAAGACACAACCGTTATGAACACTGGCTCTCAGAGAGAGACATGACAAATTCTATTCTCTAAACTTTGATTTGCTTCTTTTTCTTTTTTCTTCTGGGGATCAAACCTAGGTCCCCATGAATGTCAGAAAAGTTCTCTGTAGCTGATCCATGCCTAACCCTACACACTTGTTTTCTGAAAGTAATTGATTAAGCTTTACACTGGGGAAGCCATCTTTCCTCATCTCTTTATTTCAGAGAATAAAATTAGGAAC
Source organism: Peromyscus californicus insignis (assembly GCF_007827085.1). Classification (NCBI taxonomy): domain Eukaryota; kingdom Metazoa; phylum Chordata; class Mammalia; order Rodentia; family Cricetidae; genus Peromyscus; species Peromyscus californicus. The sequence continues at coordinate 98,088,954 of NW_026294606.1, forward strand.
ATGCTTCATCTTCATTCCAAATAACAATGTATATTGCTATGGTTGTGTACTTTGGCTTTTTGTTTTGGTGGGTTATTTTCTTTCTTTTCTAAAAATTATATAAGTGTGTGTGTGTGCGTGTGTGTATATATGTATATATATGTACATATGTACATATACACATATATTCATGGGTAAGTATAAATATATTTTAAAACTTGATTTTAATCAGTCTAATAGTTTTAATTTGACAAGTATTCCTAAGGAATCCTTACTAATACACTCACATCGATGAGTTTTTATTTATTATCCACCAAAAGATGATTATTGAGTATTATTTTATTACTTTTCTTGTACTTTTTTTTGGTTTTTCGAGACAGGGTTTCTCTGTGTAGCTTTGGAGCCTGTCCTGGATCTCGCTCTGGAGACCAAGCTAGCCTCGAACTCACAGAGATCCACCTGGCTAGGCCTCCTGAGTGCTGAGATTAAAGACATGAGCCACGAACGCTTTTCTTATACTTTTTAGTACATTTTACATTTTCTTAAAAGTTGATCTAATATTCATTATTTTGTACTTGGGACTAACCTTAACAGAACTTGGAAAACAAATTAATGAACAAACAGTGATGCAATAGTGGTACTCATCTTTCTTGTAACCAATAGCTCTCTAGCCAACAATCTTAAAAGAGAACATACTACCATCACTTTACTAGACCTCCATAATTCCTAATTCCTAACTGCATTATAAAACTTAACTTTATACCTACAGAGAAGTGTGGTTCTCAACCCACATCAAAAAAGCTTCTCTATACCAAACGGACAGACAACATTACAGAAAACCACATGTCATAATGCAGAGATCAACAGATTGTGTGGAGCCCAGTCTGAATGGATAAATTTAAAATATAACTCTTACACCTTAGGTGCAAGTACCATCACAGAAAAGGGGGAGTGAGAAATTGTCAGAATCATAGGATAAGCAAGTCTGTGAGATTGTGTTTCTTAGAAACCACAGGGAACCGGCACCCATGATACCTCGATATGGCTGTCCAAACAAGACCTGGACATTGGCATCATCAATAGACATGCTAACATGGAATGGGGAAATCTCACAGGGTCCTACCCCAAGACAAAGTACTGTAGGTCACTACCAACTGCTGAAGGAATGACAATTAGCATCTCCTAGAGAAAGTAATTTCATGCTCTTCTAAATTGCATAGCTAACTCTAGATCTAACTAACCCGTAGACTCTCACTGTTCTCATTATTTAGTGCAGATTTAAAAAAAAGAAGCCACAAAATCCCTACTATCTAGGTCTTTCTTATCTATGGAGCTTTGCATTGTACCAATTTACTCTGTGTGTGTCCCTTTATCTGAATACGTATCAGACAGGCTGCTTCAGTCACTGCTGAATAGCACATAGAAAAAATGTTTGACACATCACAATTATGCAATAACCAGTAACTACTGCATCCACCCATTCAGTCACTCATTCAATCACATAATGTCAGAATGGGAGATGGGAACTCCTCCGGAGTTGAAGAGAGCCAGATTTTGCCCCACAGAGATGTTTAAGTCTCTGAGATAAAGAATGAGGGCCAAAATCAATGAGCATATCTGAATAAATTCTTAATAGTTTGTTGATGAGAGATCATGAAGAGTGAATTGATAAGAATTTTTAGCTTTCAAGAGCATTCACACTACTTAGAACTCATATTTAGAGATGCAATGACCTCTATCCAAATTGCTTTATCCAAAATTTAAATATATACATTCAAACTTCATTTTATATCATGTGTGCCTCTTCAGTGAAGGATACAAAGTGCTTCAGATGATATGGGACATATTCGTTATCTGTAAATTCAGAAAATAATTCTGAAAATAATTTCAATATTATCAACTGCATTGAATTGAAATGCAGAGTACCTCAGGGTGTGTTTGGGAGGATGTTCCTAGAAAGTAGAAACTAAGAAAGAAGACTCTCCCTGAATGTGAGTGGCACCATATTATAAGTAGAAAGACTATATAGAATAGGAAAAGGGAAAAAGTCATTTTGTTCTCTCTCTCTCTCTCTCTCTCTCTCTCTCTCTCTCTCTCTCTCTCTCTCTCCTTATCTCTTTCTCTCTCATATACTATATTTAGTTGTTGAACCTAGAGTTCCTTAGCTATTATTTATGCTGCTAAAAGAACTTTGACAAACCCCTAGGCATTCTTTTTGGGTATGGCAGTGAAGGAATTGATTTCATCCAGAATTTTGGAACAGCTAACAACCTTTGTGTTTAATTCCTCCTACATCTGAATAATCTTCTGTCATTCTCAAAGTTTCTCTTTTGCCTATATTGTCAGGACATTTCCCTCCTCTCCACATCAAGTTGCTACTCACCTTGTCTTCATACCTTCCTAGCATACCTATCTGCTAACTTTACTCAGTGAGTACCTGAAATTTGATCTCTCTGCCTATAATTTCTCTGGCATTCTTACTAGACTTTAGAGTTTTCTTACCAGGATAGGGAAACCTACCTTCTGTGCCAAATCACCCTTGGCATGGGAACCTTTTGGAGGAGCTAGAGCTGCATCTTTGGTGTATTTTAATTCCTTCATGTTACATTACATAAAACCATAGGGTATACATTTCATAGCATACAGTAATAGAAAATCACTTTATTATGTGTCTGTTGCTCTGACATATGACATCACTGTAATCCAGGGGCTTGTCTAGTTCTTCTAATAGCATAAATAATAACTATGGAGCTATAGGCTCAACAACTAAATATAGTCCATTTTCATTTATTCTAATTCATTTTTCTTGCTTATTTTGCATGAAGAGAAGTTAGAGACATATAGACATTTGTGGGTATAATGAGGAAATCACAGAATAAATACACTTAGTTCAAAACTATTATCTCAAGGCAGTCTCACTTCTCCCCACTTCAAAATTGTATCAAAGAAGAAAATGCTTCCATTTTTTTCCATGCCTCAAGCCACCTTTGGTTTGAACTGTATTTAAGTTCTCTGTTCTTTATTGAGAATTCCTTTGGGGGTCCTGTATCTGATACTGGAAATATGAAAAGTGTATGTATTTGATCATGTTCTCAAAGAGCTAATATATTCAGGGAGAGACGTTTATGATTACTGCAGATGCTAATGTATATATAGAAATAAATACTAGAATAATGCTTGAAGGTAAACTAGCAGAAAATATATTAATATATATATGAAATACAATCTTAAATATTGTCATAGTGATGAACATTTAACTTTGAAACTAGAACTTCTTTATTCCACACTTTCAAAGACTTTAATGTTTACCTGATGGAATTATTTTAATGCCACCTTTATTGAAAACATAATATCTAATTAGACATAGTTGGGTCGTACATGTTTGAGGATTTGTAACTATACCATTGGGTTTCCAGTCAGTCACTTTAGTTTGGACAGAACTCTTTTGAGAAACATGTCTCATGTAAATCAGATTGTGCTTGAAAGCTTAATTAAAGATTTCAGTGTCTTTCCAGGGTTAGAGTATGTCCAATTAAAATGAGTTGCAGTTTGATTAATTGATTCTAGATGTTTCTGCTGAGCTATTTTGTTGGGAACTATCTTCCAATTAATTTTCTATCAATTTACTTGCTTGCTGGATCAGACATAATGAATTCCGGAACTTTACAAACACTGAGTATCTTGTGCAGTGAATGCCTACCCTTGCCATGTGATTGAATTTAACTGAATCCACACACATGACAATATCAAGGTCTCATACCTAAATACCTGGATAGGTGTTTAGTAGGTAATGAATTAGGAATACCTGTTGATTTCATCCTTACAACACATTCATTATTCTCAGATAATTCTTCTAAGTGCCAAGTGTTATTGTTACAGAATTGGAGCTGGCTCTTTCCTGTGCCAATATCCCATTATTTATGGCAGGCAGATCTTTGAATTAAATTTTGAATTTTGATTTTTTTAAGATAAACTATTCATGTGCTCTCCTCGAATATTGCTGAGGATTAATTGAGAACAGTTTCTTCATTGCCCCAGGAACCTTAGAAAATGAAAGACTTCATGATTGTTAAACTTGCCTTTAAATTCTAGGCCATAAAAACAACAGGCTCCCTCTGATCTTGACACTGTGGTAGAGGAAGACAGATCAAGTCCCAACCACAAGCCAGTCCAGAGCAACAAATCAACAGTGCATACAAGCTGGGCCCAGAACCATGCCAGGAGGTTAGAAGTGCTTGGGGACTAGAGCCTCCTCCCAGCACAGTCATCCTAAGGGAAGAAAGCCTAGCAGAAACTGTGATATAAGCTAGAGAAGGCTGCCATGCTAGAAGCTTAGCTTAAATTATGCTGAGAAGTGATCTTAATTGTACTGAGTCCCAGGAGCATGCAAGGAAAGAGAACCATTGTCCCTCATGTTCATACAACTACTGTGGTGGATGAAGCTGCTTGTATAAGAAAGACTGTCATAGGCAGTACATTCAGTCTCTTTCCTGAACCAAACTCAGTGATAGAAACATGGCCCAGTGGCTATAACCCTGGGAAAGGGCAAGTCTCTTTGGGTTTCTGGCCTGTGAAAGTCACAACCATGGCTCTCTGATTTGAACATAATGAAGTGTGTTTTAAAGATATGAGCTGTTGGCATTATCAGGCACATAGTTATATGTTCTATTCTTAAGGTTTTGTGTTCAGTCAAGAGTCATTAAGGTCTTCCCACAGAGCATAGGAAAGTCTACTCAGGTTTTCAGACAGATAATGAAAAAGATACCTCAAGGAAGGAAATAAAATACTTAAAAGAAATGATAAGAGTACATGAAGAAATACAACCTTTGTTTTTACTGAATTTTTAATGAGGAAACACAATTACTATCAAAGAAAATAAGTTGAAATAAAAATTATTATAATAAAACTATTTGATAGTCTCTTACCATGGCTATATTTTAGCATATCAAAATGAAAGTCTAAAAAAGAAATATTAAGAATATATTATAATTAAAAACTTATATTTTCAAGGCACTTTTAGCAATATGAAAATATGAATTTATAAAAAGCTAGAAGATATTCATGATAAGCTTATATGACACAGACTTATTGAAAACATGGAAAGAATTTTTAGAAATTACTACTTGTAAAAAGGATGACCCTGTAAAAAAAATGAGAAACAAATCTGAATAGCCACTTCATAAACTGTATCATCCATGCAGTCAATGGAGACAGGGCTACATCACCTGCTCAGCATATGCATGTTCTATGACCAAGTAATTACAATCTTTCATATTCACCCAACAGAATACAAGCACACATTCATTCTCCCGCAAAATTACGAAGAAGTGTTTGTAATATCCAGTCTTTCAATTACTAAAGCAATATATCTTTGCATTGGTACTTCGGATTTCCCAAAAGATCACAAGTGGTACCCTCGTACAGACAACCAACACAAAGAACTACAGCCTAGAGCCTCAGTGTGATTAGTCTCCAGTATCAACCTTCATGTGGGGCATTTAGAGATTGCTTGCTCCATATATTTGCTGATTGGTGTAATTCAAATGTGACATAAATGACTTCTCGCTAAGTCAGGGGTCCTTACTTCCAACCCTCGTCCCAGACTATTCAAATGGAGTTTAACTTGTGTGAAAACTTGTCAGTAAAAGAATGTAGACAGGAAACGAAAATTGCAGAGCTGGTTGAATGAAAATCAATTCAGGCCTAATTTAAGAAGCTTCTAGTGGGGAAAATGCTGAGTTTACAAACTGAAATAGAAAATGACCACTGTCACATTTCAGTTTAAAAAAATGATTGATTCTTTTCTCTCCATCATTTCCGTGGTTGGAGAACATTTGTGAGTGAAAGCAGCAGTGACTTTTACCCATTTGATCTCAGTGTTCTATCAAGGTCAAGGACAAAGACTCAATACTCTGAGCATTTCCAGCATTTTTAAGCTGGTGAGTGGCATTTCTCAGTATGATTGTTTAAGATGTTTCATGAATCACACACACACACACACACACACACACAGACCAAGTAAAAGACCAAGAGAGGGGTGGCAAAGACCTGCTGCCACAAGTAAGGACAAGAATGGAGAGGGACAGGCTGAAGACATGGATTAGTGGTAGATCACTTGCCTAGCATGCACAAGGCCCTGGGTTCAAATCCACATATCATCAAATGAATAGCTGTGGGGCTAAGAACACAACATGAATCATCATTTTTCATTATAAGAAGCAGCATGTTGTGATGTTTGGGATTTTTTTAGGGGAGAGGAGATGTCTACCACACTGATACTATAGTTTCTAACCTAGTTATCACATACTTGCTCCAAAAAGGGTTTTGCCCATTGTTATCCCTCCTCCACTGCAAACAGCCTCTTGCAGTCACATTAGGTGAAGACAACCATTCTGATGTTATCTTCAGAAAGATTGTTAAAGGCACCCTGTTTCTCACCTCTTAGTGTAGCACACCTCTGCTTGCATTTATCATTACCTTACTTCAATTTCAGCTGTCACAAACAACTGCTGCCCAGGTAGCTCACATTTTTTAGTTATATTTTCTATATATGTCCACTGATTTTCTTCAGAAATGAAGGCACCTCTCTTGCTTCAGAGTTCTGCTCTGTAGTGCAAACACACTCTCTGGTTGGTCTCCAGTGGCAGGGGTGGGGTATGCAATTGAGAAAGCACATTTAATTCTTTTATGCTATCTCAATACACCAGCCAATGCTAAGAGATGATGAAAACTCTTAATATTTAAAAATCTCATATGTATGTAATGTCAATAAACACTGTCAACACCCTGGTCTGTGAAGTGGAGAAAATGATTGGTCAAATTAAGATACATTGAAGTATCTGTAACTTCTATTTGTGTATATGTGGGTCTAGTTAACATCTCAAGATACGTATTCCAAAAAGCTATTGAAATTTCTTGTGTTTCAAGCAGATGGAGCAACTATAACTTCCTACAGACTTGTATCCATGCAAGATGCACTAAATTTGTAGCTAAATGCTGGACTAGTAAATAAATCACTCTAGACTAAGCCTAAGATAGACTTCCAGTTATTTTATACATCTAAGCTTGCACTTCTGCATGAATGCAAATATTTTTCTTTTCTTCATTCTCCGGATTTAAAGGATTTTTATTAGAATAAAATCATGCTGAAAGCTGCAGTATTACCTTCCACAATTGTGTTGACTTCACCAGTTTGTCCCTACACCCCAATACAAATGACAGTCATTATGCACACTTGAAAATACTGATTAGTCATAATTATTTCTATGATGGACGGATGAACTACAAATTAAACTCTCGAACTTGTAAGTAAAGGGTATTAAATTACCCTTTAAAATTTCAACCAGAAAATCAATTACATTGTATTAATGCCGAGATTCTCAGTCACCCATGTAACCACCAGCTCCGAGGAGAGAATGAGACTTAACTCTCAACTATTTATTAGTATGAGAAGCAAGAGTTCCCAAGCAAATGGATCCTTCACACATGATGTGTGTTACACAGACTCTATCAATGGAAAAGCCAGGCTTCCTGGTGAGCATATGACTATAGGGCTGGTGGGATTTGGTTGAAGGAGAGGGAGGCTGAGAGATGTTTTCTCAGCTTTCTTTCGACAGCCTGTGCCTTATTAGAGATGTGAGACCAGGGAACAGCTTTCGTCAATGCCGTAATACAGATAAAGGCCGAAAACAAGAAAAACTAACTTCAGATGAAGTTGAAAACTAGGAAGTACTATGAGAAACTCAGAAACCTACAAGGAAACATCTTACATGTGAGGATATTGTTATGGGAAAGTCATAAAATGCTGATAGCAACAACAAATTCATTTGCAAGTTGTAGACAGCTACATATAAAATGTGTTCCCACTCTGTTTCAATGTGTCTACTTCAACTGAGGCTGCTGATAGCTGTCATGGAGATCTGCAATAGGCTGCTCCCACTGGTTTCTTTCCATCCATATCTCTTGCGGCAGTAAATGGGAATTAGGGAAATAAATAAGCTGGCTCTTGGCATCCCTTAATACTAGATCCACATTCCTTGCAAGAGCCTTCCATGATCCGGTATGGTATATAGCTCATCCTGGCATCTCCCTGCATTCCCTCACATTAATTCTCTCCCATCACATTTGTTTATTTCTGTTCCTAAGATCTTTCACACTCACTGTTACCAGTAAGGATTCTACCACTTGAGAAGTTCACAGTGTCTATCTCTATTCTGCTTCCTTTGGTCTTAACTCAAGTGTTAACATCTCCCTATTACACTGTTTGAAACGGAAACTCCCAACACTAATCATTGCCCTATGCACTCTTTTCCTGGTTCTGTTTCTACTTTATTTTCCTTCACCATTGGATTTTGTGTGTGTGTGTGTGTGTGTGTGTGTGTGTGTGTGTGTGTGTGTGTGTGTGTTATGCATTCATATATAAACATGTAGAAATATATATGTGCCTTGTCTTCTTTTCATTCTCACCATTGGCTACTCTTCACTCTTCCACTGAAACATACTCATAGGAAGGCAGAGAACTTTTTGCTCATAGTAAATGCTTCATTAAACTCTCTCTAATTACTGCTGATTTTTTGCTAGTCTGCCACCCACTGAGCTCTAATTCAGTGTAACCTTTTTAATTATAATTTGTCTCTCATGGAGTCTGCCTGTAAGGCGAAAACTCTTTATCAGCAAACCTAAAAGAAAGAAAGAAAGAGAGAGAGAGAGAGAGAGAGAGAGAGAGAGAGAGAGAGAAAGAAAGAAAGAAAGAAAGAAAGAAAGAAAGAAAGAAAGAAAGAAAGAAAGAAAGAAAGAAAGAAATATCATGATTTGTTTGATAGGAAGGTTGTAAATTGGAAGATTAATATTTTGTGTGTATGTGTTGCTTTGTGAACTAGAAAACTGTCCTCCCCTGAGAGTGGTCTACTCGATGGTAGCATAACAACAAACAGCCCCTTGGGTGGTGGTATGTTGATAGTCAGATAACATTACACTACATCATGTCATTGTACCCCCAGTTACCTGCAAATACGAATATCTTTATTCATTGAAAATAGAACTTTTTTGGGGGGCAGAGATCCCTTTTCCCCCCACTGTTTTTAACTTAAACATAATCAAGATTTCCATTGTTAAAATTTCCCAGTGACAAAGCCACTCTAAGCCTGAACACATATGAAGATGTCAAAGGCCCGACTAATTGCCTCCATAAAGATGAAATCTCTTCGATCCTTATTCAAATTATTGCATGTGATTGATGGCAAAAGACCCGAGCCTGTTCAAAGCAGTTTTCTGATGTCATATGATACTTCATTACTGCCACCTGAAATCAAATTAAGGCCAGGGTTCCTATCAGGTACAATATATAGTGATGCCAGTGCTGGGAAGTTGAAATTCCTCCCAAGGAGGAAAGGTCATCTACAGGCAAACGGCAGCATATTTCACTGAAAAATTTGAGGACAATTTCAGCCTTCTCAATTTCCAAGAATAGTAAGGCTATTTCCAAGCCACTGACAGATTTTAAATTGCAGTACCTTTTTGTTGTGACCATCTCTCATTTTTTTTTTGAATTCAAGAGATATCTATGTCCATTTCCTGACTGAGGTTCTAGTATGGCATTAAGAGAAAAGTTATATATTTCTCCTCAAGTGTACTTTATTGTTTCTATACCCTTAAATAAGTCAGCTGAGTGGCCACAAGTTTGTGAGTAGAGTATCTATTAGGATGGTTCAGTTGTGGAAGCTATTCATTAAATTTGTTTTCAGGGAAAGAATAAATAATGAAAATAATGAGGACATAAATTTATTAGAAGACCTAAATATGTCTTTGTCGGATATGTCACAGCAAGCTCATCCCTTTCAGTGAAAGGGTGCTAATAAGATTGTTAGGCAACAGAAGGTGTAAGAGGGAAGCTGATGAATTCTGCTCTAAATATAGCTGTTAAAGATGTCTGGGATATAATTTCTGATAATTCATCATTTATCCTGCCTCATCGTGTCTCTGAGTCTTTATTTACATTAAAATGTATGAGCTGGGATCAAATAAAAGATAATCCTTGAACTTCATGGCCCATAAGTTCTGCAAAGTAATTAGCAAAGAAGCAAAGGGAAATTAAACCCATGGAGAGGAATTCCAGTCTGGCGTCCTGCAAATGTTGAGTCAACGGACACTGGGGAGACACTATGAAGTAAGTTATTGGAAGGGAGCTGAAAAAATAAATGGGCAAATAGAAGAGAAGCTGTTGAAGCTGAGCACTGTCTTTCTTTTTTCTTTCCTACCATTGGTCTCATTTTGGTGTAAGGTGTACGGGTTGAGGAACATCAGTGGATGGCACTGGCTGACATTACAAGGGCTCCTCATTTCTGAGGATAGAGATAAACATTTCCAAGATCATACTAAAAGGCCCAATGTAATACACAAACTGTAACAAGTCATGCAACCTCTACATATTAAGGAGGTAAGTATTCAGAGTAAGGAAATAGCCATAGAGATACTTGAATCTCTTAACTTATACCTTTCTGAATACAAGTCACCCTGCTCTCGGATAGGGATAATACCTATTGCATGGATTGGTTACTGGGAAGGAATGGAGTACCTGGCATAGACTAGAACCTGGATTTTCAATAAACATTTTTCAAGTTGGGATTATTTTTATTGTGGCTCATCTCTAGACTTGAAGCACACATTCAGTGTTTAAAAAAAAAAAGAGCAACTTACCCACAAAGAGTTGACTATTGAGCTGTAAGAGGACATGACCATCAGTGGGAGCAGCTTGTATCTTTGGTGAGAGTTCATCTACCCGAAGTGATGCCTCCTTCATGTTCCTTTCTACTCTCACATGATGCCACTGGTTGTCATTGAAGTGGGTGGGTGACTGCACGGAGATCTCAAAAGGGCCATTCCCCACATCAAATGAAAAGGTTACCGTTGTGGGTGCTGGAAATACCAGAAATGAGGGTTCTCCAGGTGAGTATTCACTACACTTAAGACAATGCCACACAACAATCATTAAACACAAGGCTTGCATTAGAAGGAAACAATGGCATCCAGGTAAACATAACTCTCCTGACGTGGAATGAGACAGTAAGATACATTTGAGGGTAAAAATAATAGAATTTTTAAAAAGTTCAGCCTCTGACTTAATTTTCCATATTGATAATGATTAAAACTATTTAGAGAGTACAAAACTAGGCATCTGTAATTGACTATACAAAATAATTGCTTCATTGATTCAAAGTTTATATAATTTATCAGAATGAAACATGCATTTGATATTGTGCTATTAATAGAAGACTGAATATATCAAAATAATAAGTGGTTCATTAAGTAATTTTGTAATTAATATTAGTCATTAACCTAAAATTTGTCTTAAATTTTAATTACTTCAACTTAAACTTTTTTCCACTGTTAATGAATTTATCAATATTTTTACTAAATTATCACTTAAATTATTTTCTTGCAAAGTAGATTTTTTTCCCAAGAGATATGAGCTACTAAAAGCTAACTGAAGAATTCAAGACTACATGACTTTATCCCAAGACTTTTCTGGGAAGGACACTTACAGCGTAGTTCTATACGTATGAAGTCGGTGATTCCCAGGTTCTCTAAAAACACCCCAGACAGGGCTGTGGTCTTGAAAAAGAAGGACACATCAGCACTGAGCTCTCCATGAAATGTGGGGAAGTGGAGGTAGGAAGCCTCAGTATTGAAGGAAGCTGCATTCCAAAACGGCCCTGTTTTGATAAACACAATAAGAACAAATTCAAAGAGAAAACAAATTCATGCCATACAAGGAAAGCCGTAACCATAATTGTGGTTTCTCCATTTAGCATCGTGCCTGTTTAAAAACATCATTAATTCATATGAAACCAGTTTCCTTGTTAACTATGCGCAGAGGCATGGGCATAGGATGAGAGAGTCTATGGAGACTGAAACCCTGGACTCTTTGCAACATACAGCAGAAAGCTTCATACAGAAATGCCCCCAATACAAGAAAACACATCTGCACCCCAAATCCTATCCTCAGCTAAAGTAATATGGGAAGAATCTGCTAAACCTTGATTAATTGCTTAATATTTTTGTATCTTGAAAGTTCAAACACCTAGTTGCTTTGACTCAAAAAATCCCTATAGCAGATCCTTGCAACAACCTGCACTCATTCCCATTATTGGCCTTGCCAATTTCACACTGAGATTGGCATCCTAAATAGTTTCATTTAATTAAAGATCCAAACACACTTTGTCTATGTAGCACAGCTGTTCTTATAAAAATGCTTTTTTCATTCAAAAGTCATTCCTTGCCTTGCTTATAACAGGGAGGTAGATGAAAAGCTTTCTCTAAGTGTTTACAAATAGTCAATACATGGAATAGATGGGAAAGGGGGAAGAGTTTGGAATATCAGTTTAGAGACTGAGGAAACAAGCAGACAAACAAACATGTAGGGTTTGGAGAAATGGCTCAGCAGTTAAGGCTGTGCATCTATCTTGCAAAGGACCCAAATTTGGTTCCATCACCCGCATCATGCAGCTCACAATACCCCAGTAACTCCAACTCCAGGGCATCCAATACTCTTTTCTGGCCACTACAGGTGCCTCAACCCAGGTACTCAACCCAACCCACCCCTCAATATACACACAGAGACATGTAATCAAAAGTAAAAATAAATCTTAAAAAAATCTAAGTTAATTATAATTGCTGTCTAAATACAGTGTATTCATCTTCACTTTCTCTGGTGGATATTTGCAACTTTTCTTTAGAAAAAAAAATACTTGAGGATATCTATGTAGGAAGAAAATTGGAAAATGAAATATAAATTCAAAGGCAGGGCTGCCAGGATCAAATCCAGCTGGATATATTGAGCTGATATGGAGAATTATCAGAAAAATGAGCTATGAGCCTCAGCTGCTGTCAGCAAGTTCTCAGTACATCAACCAGGACTAGGCATCCTTAGTGTGAAGTCACTTTACCCACCCTCTCATCAAGGAAGGGAATTCTCCTATCTAAATCACCTTCCTACAAGAAGGACAGACTGGTCCTCCAGAGTCGAAGCAGCTGTTCTAAAGAAAGAGTTCATGATGTTAGCTGACAGCACAAACGTGGTTGCTTCTACATGCTGCTTAGATGTTGTCTTCCTTTCTGAACTCGGGAAGGAACAGTCCATAGGTCTATTTTTGTTTGTTTGTTTTCTTTCTGTTGTTTTTTTTTTTTTTTTTGTGGACCTGACTCAAAAGTCAAATTTCTATTGCATGTGGACAATTGAAAACTGAATTTATGCAGTTGGAAAGAACATTGTCTGTGGGAAACCTGCACCACCACCCCCAGTCAAGTGAACTTATACATTATCTGAGTTCTTCCAAGGTTCTGTCTTACATCCTTTTAACAGTTACATCTGTATTAGAACCTTGGATCTTAGTGTATGAAAAGATGCACAAAAATACAAAATGTCAACTCAGGGGTAAAAGCACATCTGTGCTCTTTAAAGTGCTAACCTGATCTCCTTTTACGAGGAGTTACATGCCTTTCTCTTGAAATACTAGCTATAAAGTCAAAATAAATATGTAACTTTAAATTATAGGATAATACTAAATATGGTCTCATGTGCTTAGAAAGGAAATGCTCAGGACTCAAGTTAAATTATATAATACTTTTATATTATAATATTATATATTATAAAATCAAGGATTTATTTGCTGCATATTGTATTATAACTAACCCAATAAAGCTTCATATGGAAGACTTCAGGGAATGGTTGAAACTGGAGGACAATCTTTGAATTGCTACTCTCTATACAATAAATGCTCTCAGACTAGTGAAAACAATTTGCTGCTTTACGAAGCTAAAACACTCTTACATACACAATAATACATTTTGTTTAGTTAGCAAACCCCATTTTACAAATTCACAACAGGTGGAGAATGAGGTGGAGAATAAGAACATTTCACGAGATTAAGAAATTGCTGCTAATTCAACACAACTACAAAGAAAGCCAAGACCAATGTGAACACTGATGGAATGGTGTGCATGTGATGCCTCAGCTCCTTATGTCCTGTGCACCCAAGAGAATCTGGAAAGTCTCAGAAAAAGGAGGCATGTGGAGAGGAGCCAGAAAGAGGTAGAGATCTGTAGCAACAGCAGGAAACTGTAAGCCCTTGAAAGAGGATTCTATAAAGAAGGGGGTTGGAGAGTCCCTAAGCTGCCCAGGAGATCTGAAATATTGCATGATTTGTTGCCAGACAAGTAAGATGCTTTTTTTTAAACCATTTCAATAAAAGCACGTCATGAAAGGCTAGGCTGAAGAGACAGATCAGTCAGCAAAGCACTTGCCATGCAAGCACCAGGGCCTGAGTTCAGATCGCCAGCACCCGTGTATTAAATTCAGGTGTGACAGCATGCTTCTATAATTCCAGGGCTAGGGTGGGGGAAGACAGATGAGCTTCAGGTTCAGTGAGAGACACCTTCTCAGAAGACAAGGTGGAGAGTGACTGAGAAAGATACCCGATGTCAACCTCTGGTCTCTATGCACATGTGCTCGCATGTGCATGAACACATACACACAAACAACACATCAAGATGTATTATTCTAGGATATTAATACTTAGTGATAGTTAGTTAAATAATAATTAAAATGTTATCTACTTAAAACAATATGAATCAGCAAAAAATCTAAGTTCCTTTGAAAACATTGCCTTTTAAGTTTCCATAACTATATAATATGCATATGTATATACATGTCTATGTATCTATTATAAATAAGGGCCAAGATACTTATTTCCTTATAAAAGAGGAACATGTAGTAAGTATCTGGTTTCATGTATAAACATTTTTATAAAGTCCCTTAAGGAATTAGAGTTTAGCCGTGCAGTGGTGGCACACGCCTTTAATCCCAGCACTTGGAAGGTAGAGCCAGGCAGATCTCTGGGAGTTCAAGGCCAGCCTGGGCTACAGAGAGAGTTCCAGGACAGGCTCCAAAGCTACATAGAGAAACCCTGTCTCAAAAAAAAAAAAAAAGGAATTAGAGTTTAGTACTATTTAACTCTACGTGTACTCTAAAAAGTTTCTAAGCATTTAGTTCTCTCATATGCAGAAGAGTCTTTTAAAAAGAATTCTAGAAAAAGTAACATTTTCTTAGGGTTGGGGAAATGAAGAAATTGAAAGAGGAGAGTGATGAGAATCCTTTCTTAAAAGTAAATTTCATATATATATATATATATATATATATATATACATATATATAATAGTAAAATATTGATGAGAAATATTTTAGTAGTCAAGTGCATCTTCTAAATATTTGTGAACCATTAAAATGAGCTAAAATATAGATTTCTTAACAGAAATAAAACATTAAGAGTAATTACATGTTGCTTCATTGGAACACCAAAACCTATGTATTGGTTTCATAATTCACTGGTGCCTCCTTTTAGCACTTCTGTTATTGTTTTCAGCAATTTATGAACATCCATTGAAATCCATATATGTAAAAATGAGGGTGAAGCAAATGAAATCTGGCTGGGGAGAGTCACAGTGTGTGCGTTATAGATCAGTAGAGAAGAGAGCAAAGCTCTTCATGGGTGTTTGCATACAGTAAAATATCCCTGCTGTCCCCTCCAGCACTTTCAATGTAGTTGGTGTAAGTTTTGCCTCTTACAAAAGCAGAGCAGAAATTGTCTCTGTAATCAAAGGACTTTTACAAATAATCTGCAGCATATGTTTATTATTCTTATATTAATTTTATGCAAAAGTGGATATTAGTAACAAAGAATAAAGCATACACACACACACACACATATGCTTTATTTTTTCAAGGGCATACAAACTTAATTTGCAAGAGGCTGGAAGAATAGAATTTGTGTCGGGAAGGTGTGCATGTGTGTATTAATATTTGTGTGTGTGCATGGCCACAAACATGCATTTATATACAAGTGGCCAAAGGTCAACCTCAGTTATATTTTCAGGATCTGCCCACTTCATTTTTAAACAGGATCTCTCACTGGAAGGAGGATTCCTGAGGCTTGTGGACCAAACTCAGTAAGAGATTGGCCAGCAAGACCCAGGTATCTCACTGTCTCTGCCCCCAGAGGGCTGTTTGGCAGGTGCTGGGATTGAATCAACATGTCCGTACCTGGAAAGTAAACATTTTTTGATTGAGCTATCTCCCCAGCCCCAGGAATGAAATTTTGATGCAAGTATCTAACTACTTTCATTCTAAGTAAAAGAGTGTGTAAGGTGAGTAAAGTTGATTTAATTTAAATTTGCTGTTGCTCATCAATCCTTCATTCCTATGAAGGTCAGAATGACTCTGGAAAATGTATAAAGTTGTGTTAGATACCAGAAAAGAGACCCTTCCATAAGTCACATGCTCTATTATTTGAAGCAACATATGTTGAACTATCTAATGGCAGCATTCTAATATACAAAGGAGAACATATAAAATGCAAAATACATCTGGTCTACCCAATACTTCCCTGCATTAACATATATAATAATGCAATAAACTTTGAGTCCAATTACTCATTTGAGAAAAAGAAAATTCATCCATCAATCACTTATAACCAAACTTAGATATTTAAGTAACACAGAATATTTATTTTGGCAGAGGCAAAATAAATAAATAAGCACAAATTAAGAGCTTTCTACTGAGTACATGTCAATGAAAATGAAATCCTTTTTTTATTTTTTTTTATTTCATGCACACTGAATATATGTCTGTGTGAGGGTGTCAGATCACTGGAATTACAGACAGTTGTTAGCTGCCATGTGGGTGCTGAGAATTGAACCAGGGTCCTCTGGAAGAGCAGCAAGTGCTCTTAAAAATTGAGCCATCTCTCCAGCCCCGAAAATGAAATTCTTTTATTCATACATTTAGTGTCAAAAAATAACTTCATACTTAGAATATTGTCTGAGAATGTTGTTAAAATGTTTAAATACTCTCATGGACTGTAAATAAAAGAACTTGTTTTAACTCAGGTATGTGGTACCTATCCAGAAAATTATCCATTTCTTTTAGATTTTCCAGTTTTGTGGAGTAGAGGTTTTTGAAGTATGACCTGATGATTCTCTGGATTTCTTCAATGTCTGTTGTTATATCCCCCTTTTCATTTCTGATTTGTTGATTTGGATGCTCTCTCTGTCTTTTGTTTAGTTTGGATAAGGGCTTGTCTATCTTGTTGATTTTCTCAAAGAAACAACTAACTCTTTGTTTCATTAATTTTTTGTATTGTTCTCTTTGTTTCTATTTTATTGATTTCAGCTCTCTCTTTGATAATTTCCTGGAGTCTATTCTTCCTGGAAGACTTTGCTTCTTCTTGTTCTAGAGCTTTCAGGTGTGCTGTTAAGTCCTTAGTGTGAGATTTCTCCAACTTCTTTATGTGGGCATTTAGTGCTATGAATTTCCCTCTTAGCACTGCTTTCATAGTGTCCCGTAAGTTTGGGTATGTGGTGTCTTCATTTTCGTTGATCTCTAGGAAGTCTTTAATTTCTTTATTTCTTCCTTAACCCATGGGTGATTCAGTTGAGCATTATTCAGTTTCCATGAGATTGTAGGTTTTCTGTAGTTTTTGTTGTTGTTGAAATCTAACTTTAAACCATGGTGGTCTGATAGAACACAGGAGGTTATTCCAATTGTTTTTTATCTGTTGAGATTTGCTTTGTGACCAAGTATGTGGTCGATTTTAGAGAAGGTTCCATGAGGTGCTGAGAAGAAGGTATATTCTTTTGTGTTAGGATGGAATGTTCTGTAGATATCGAGTAAGGCCATTTGAGTCATGACATCAGTTAAGTCCTTTATTTCTCTGTGAAGTTTCGATTTGAGAGATCTGTCCAGTGGTGAAAGTGGGGTGTTGAGGTCTCCCACTATTAATGTGTGGGGTTTTATATGTGGTTTAAGCTTAGTAATATTTCTTTTACATATGTGGGTGCCCTTGTGTTTGGGTCATAAATGTTCAGAATTGAAACTTCATCTTGGTGGATCTTTCCTGTGATGAGTAGTATGTAATGCCCTTCTTGATCTCTTTTGATTGATTTTAGTTTGAAGTCTACACTACATGCTAATTTGCAAGCACCATGTATGGCTAATGCTTTATATGAATTCCATGTTGTGAGAGGCTGATTTGGGACCTGCTGTTTCCAAGCATACAGCAACCCATTTTTTGTCCTTGAACTTCTCTAAAAACATAAAGCTGAAGAGACATTCTCTAACTACCCACCTTACCTTCATCTCCCTGTTATCACTATCTACACTCCACATCCTCTCTGTACAATCCAAAACCGTTCCTATTCCAAAATTCTCTGTACTTGGTCTCTTCCTTCACTACAACCATGGTATTAATTCTCCCATCTTACAAAACCAATTCTGTAACATTACTGTCTTCCCACCTACTACTAATTTCCCCATTGTTTCACAGCCCACTGTTTTCTGAGCCTCTTCTAGGCTCTAATCTCCCACGCATAGCTCAGTAACTCTCCTAAAGAAGCCATTGTCAATGCTACTGATGATCTCTCCACGTTGCTCAATTCAGTTGTAACAATTCTTTCCTTACATAAGCTATCAACATTTAACGTAATTGACTGTGCTTTCTCCCTGGCTCACTTCCTTCGCTTGGGGCCCAGGACGCCCACACTTTTCTCCCTTTCTCACTAGTGGTACATAATTCTCCATATTCCTTCTTCCTCCTCACCACCTCAGCTTATCACGGTGAGAATATCCCAAGACTCTTCAACTACACATCTCCATCCACAATAATTCCATTTTGTGGCTGTAAACATATTTATTATATATGAACGTATGTCTGAAGCCTGGACTGCTCAATGTGACAACATCACATCTCTATTTCAAGGTCTGTTGACATCTAGGCTTTTAGATGTCTAAAAATGAAGCTTCTTGCAATAATTCCAACTTCTTGACCCTGGGAGTCGTCTTTCCCATTTCAATCAGTGTCAGCTCCATGCTTCTAACTATTATATCAAACACAGCTCCATCATTTCCTTAACCTTTCCTCTTGAAAATGACATCAATTCATCAGCAAACTTTATTAACCCTCCCTTTACACAGTATCCACATCATATCTCTCATCATTGAACCATGCTCCAAGCCACTTTGATCTTTCAGAATAATTAATAATGTGGCATCACCCATCGTCTTGCTTTGATCCTGCTCTGCTGAGTCTCACTAAAATATAAGTCATAACATCCCTCTACTCAAAACTCTCTAATGTTTTCCCAGCTCACTGAAGTTGAAAAATAAAGACTTCAAAATCCTACCTAGTATGATCACCAGTTTCCTATCTGGCTTTTTTGCCATTCTTAACTTGCCCACCATGCCCCGAGCACTTTGTTACATGAATCCATACATTTATAAATTTATATCGGCTACAACCCTATGTCTGCATCACTGCTCTGGTTTCTTCTTGTTTTGAGACTCTCTCAAGGATACACACAAGCCTTGTTTCCTTATAGTCTTCAATCCTGTCTTTATTTGATGCCTTCTTAATGATTCTTTAACAGTCATATAACTTAAAATTCCCTCTCTTTTGCATTAATTATATTTTTGTTGTCTTCACAGCTCTTGTTAGCATCTACTATAACATATACTTTACTGAATTATTGTCTTCTGTTTCCATGAGAATGTAAATGCCAAGAACAGGACACAGCATGTTCTATTTTTCTCTCTCTCTCTCTCTCTCTCTCTCTCTCTCTCTCTCTCTCTCTCTCTCTCTCTTGCTCTCCCACAGTACATTGTAGATTATCAATAAATACCTATTGAAGAAAATAACATACTTTCCTTTGTCATTGTAGCCACCAGAAAGCTTAGAATAATTCCTACAAGGTTAAATTTTATGTATTAAAAGAAATAAACTCAATCTTTATTAAATGAATGGAAATAATGCAAGGAAATGGAGAGGTGGGGGAGAATAAAGGGAAGAGGGTGATAAGATGATAATGTTAAGAAAATAAAAAAAAAGAGGGGGAGAGAGAGAGATTCAGTAATGTAAGATGAACAATGAACATTGAAATAAGAATTTATAGAGGATGAGGGATTATTAGACATAGAGGAGCTAAGAAAATTATATTATCTTATTATGTGTTGAAGCGGAATTGATCCTTACTTTTTTAGTGACTCAGAGGTAGACTGCCAAATGGAAGGGAAGTCTGTCAAATGGAAGGGAAATTAACCAGATAGCCAGTCAATACCTTTTCCCCAGCCTGAACATCTAACTTCTGCAAAGTTTTTATTGCATCCATGAACCTTTGATTATTTAATGCATTCTGGGCAGCTGTGTTTTCTCAGTCAACTATACCAGTCAATGAAGACAAAAATGAATTTCAGAAATTTCTTAGGATAAGAAACTCTCAACAATCTTTCCTAACTTGATAGATTTTTATGGGTACTTTCCCCACAAAACTCCAACACATTTGAGAAGGAATGCAGTTAATAAAATGAATTGACAGACTCAATGTCAAAGAAGTAACTAAGAACAAAAATTTAGAACATTTGCAAAAACTCTTTAAAACACAGGATGTGTAAGCCTTCTAGCACATCATATGTGTTCCACAGAAAAATATCAAATGTATAACACTTGGATGCATTTTATTAAATAGTGACCTTTAAATATAGTTATTCCTTCAAGCAATCAACAAAAAAAGGCAAGTTTCCTTTAAAGTGGAAAACTTTGCTTGACCTCAGATTTCTCCAAAGTGTTCAATGAAGGGGGAAAAAACACAACCAACAAAAAAACAAACAAAAAGTTGTTCATCAATTTCTGAGCAGAAAAAGAAAATATATCAAGCCTAGAGGGAGTTTTGTGATTTTTTTAAGTGTCAAGGCAACGGACAGTCTTCTCAAATTTAAAGAAACTCTGAGAATGAAGCCCATGAAAGCCTTTCAGAAAGAGAACCTGCTCCATAATAAACTAGTCAGCTGGAAAGATAGATGTGCAGCTATGGAAAACAAGATGGCTGCATCCAAGTAAGATAAGGTCAACACCCTGGTGGAGGTCAAAAAGCATGGCCCTAAAATGTTACCATTGTTCCCAAAGGAATGAACCCCATAGGGATACACTAGAATTTATCAATTCTGCTCTTAGATTTAAGACCAAGGGAAATGAAAACCCTTGTCCACAAAGCAGGTTAAAAGTGATTATAGGAATTTAGTCATACTATTTTAAAAGAATAATGGAGCCATTTCAAGTGTTCACCAACGAATGGATAAAGGGAATCTTTCTATCTACTCCTTTAATGAAATATTAATTGGCCATAAAAATGAGATATTGATATACGCTTCAACACAGATAAACTTTGGAATATTGTGAAACAACCAGCCATAAAACCATACACATTTTATGTTTTAATATATATGAAATAGACAGAATAAACAAGTCTGTAGAGACTTTTTTTAGCTAGTTGTATATGTCTGAGGTGATAAAGAAAGGAAAGTAGACAAGTTTCATTTTCAGATTATACACAGAGTTCTCACACTGGCTGTGGAGATGGCTGCTCCTTCCTGTATAAGACACTAAAATGAGGAAGCACACTGAACATGGCTGGATTGTGCATGTTAAAAAAAGTGGACTGTGGGGCATGTGAGTTACATCTCAGTAAAGCTGTTGCCAAGAAAGAGAAAACATTTAAAGGCTAAATTGGCTGTGTTTGTTAGGAATCCTAAGGTGACAATTATCTCCAAGCACGTGCAGAATCAGGAAAGACAGGGCTCATGAGTCCTAGAGGGAAAATAAAGAAAAAGAACAACTTCTTGACATCAAAATTCAAGTAGAAATAAATCAAAATTTAAAAAAATTCAAGAATAGAGAGGCTTTAATGATAGGACTATGGGATAATGCTTAAATATAAGCTGCACTCCAAAGAATAGCAGAGCTAGCAAAACCTGGTCAGTAATGATTTTTGTTTTCTAAACAAAAACAAAGAAATATAGGCCATAAAACAGTCTTTTTCTTCAAGTAGAGAATCTTTCTGTTTTATAAATGAACAAATTTCTGAAAGAGTGCTTCAAGGCTGTGGGTGCCTATACAAAATTAAGCCAGTCAGCCTCCCAGCATGGAGGGGGTGGGGCACATAAGGTCGACCACTAGCTGAGGGGCTACTGACAACTGGTGGCTCATAGGGGAGCAGGAGTCAGTTTTCTTTAGGGGTGTGGTTCCTGGTAGGTTGTCCATGATCAAGTGGAAGTCATACACCTGTGTGAAAAGGGGCAGCACTAATGGACATGAATTTGGGAGGGGGACCTGAGATGGGCATCCAGGAGAAGTTGGGGGATATAAGGGGTGATGCTATCAAAATATGTTTTATGTATGTATGAAGTTCTCAAAGAATTAATGAAACTATAAATCCTGGGATTTTGTCAGCATAGAGATTGGAGGTGGGCACCAAGTCCCATTCCTGGCTCAGGAGCTATTGGTAATTGGTAGCTGCCAGGGGAGAGAGCCAGTTGTCCTTAAGGGTGTGGTCCCTGGTCAGTTCCCCACACTTCGGTCAGTGCAGGGCCACACACCCAAGAGAAGAATGAGGAGCACAACTTGGACTTGGTGGGTTTGAAAAGAGGAGAACACGAAGTTGTGGGGGAGGGAGTGGAAGTAGATCTGGGAAGAGTTGGAAGGGGTGAATACGATCAAACTACATGGTATGAAATTCTCAAAGGACTAATAAAAAAGAACTTAAAATATAAGTAAATTCAGAGCTAAAATAAATTCATGTTCTTCTCTGAAAGAATTTTGACAGTCACCGCCAGGCATATTACAAGCAAATATCTCAGGTAGAAGCAGATGTCCTTTGTGCTGTGACTAACTTTCAAAATCAGAGTCTGTCTTCCTGCATCATTTAAACTACTTTCACCAAATATACACATCTGCTTATCATTAGATTGTTTCTCACCAATAATTCACAAGCCATCTATACATTTCTTTAGGTGTGTATGATGGATCACTCTCATTCTTCTACAAACTGCTATTTATTGATTATCTTTCATGTCATAAGCAAATACTAGGCACCAGAAACACAAAAATAAATGAGCAATGGACGCCACTCGAGGGCTCAAACATAATCAAAAGCTGTATGAGAAATAAGTCTTTGTAATATATTCAACATTTGTCTCAACAGAGGGCAGAAGATCTGAGCCCTCAAGAGATCTGAGGAAGGCTTCATTGGAGAAAGGTTTTAATCTGAGTGTTTAAAGAGTTTAGTAAAGAAGGGGAGAATTTGCATGAAAATGGATATGAGGGAGAAAGCAAGGAAGCAAGATGGCCTTGAGGTCCAAGCAGGTTCTTTGTGGTAGAGGACTCAAAGAACAGCAAAATATCCCAATGATGTCTTTGTGTTGTGTGCCCCAAATCACTTAACTTTGTCCATCATGCTTGGATTTCTTTATGTCTCCTTAAAATTTAAGAAGAGTTCTGTCAGCAGTTGATTCAAGGATACTTTGTTGTCCAGTGGCTAACTTTTGCCACAATGAAAGTTAACTCCATATGCAGTTTCTTCAATGCCCATATTTTCTCTGAAGTTGATTGGTACTGCCAGGAGCCGACATGTCTCATAATCATAACAAAAAAGAAAAATTTTCTAAGTTATTAAAACATTTTAAATGCCATATTCTGTAGATCTCTGAAGGGTTTGAAGATGACCTGTCTAAAATATATCTGCTCAATTTTTAAAACATATCTAATATGACTACAACTTCTATTGTAATGTCTAACTACTAACTTTCATTTCTTTTTTCTTTTTTTTATTAATTTATTTTGCAATACAATTCAGTTCTACATATCAGCCACGGATTCCCTTGTTCTCCCCCCCTCCCGTCCCCCTCACCTTCCCCTCAACACCCCCCCCCCCCATTCCCATCTCCTCCAGGGCAAAGCCTTCCCCACAGACTGAGGTCAACCTGGTAGACTCAGTCCAGGTAGGTCTAGTCCCCTCCTCCCAGGCCGAGCCAAACAATCCTGCATAGGCCCCAGGTTTCAAACAGCCAACTCATGCAATGAGCACAAGATCTGGTCCCACTGCCTGGGTGCCTCCCAAACAGATCAAGCCAATCAACTGTCTCATCCATTCAGAGGGCCTGATCCAGTGGGGACCCCTCAGCCATTGGTTCATAGTTCATGTGTTTCCATTCATTTGGCCATTTGTCCCTGTGCTTTATCCAACCTTGGTCTCAACAACTCTCGCTCATATAAACCCTCCTCATTCTCGCTAATTGGACTCCCAGAGATCCACCCGGGGCCTAGTCATGGATCTCTGCATCCAGATCCCTCAGTAGTTGGATGGGGTTTCTAGCACAACAATTAGGGTGTTTGGCCATCCCATCACCAGAGTAGGTCAGTTCAGGCTGTCTCTCGACCTCTGCCAGCAGTCTGTTGTGTGGGTATCTTTGTGGATTTCTGTGGGCCTCTCTAGCACTTTGCTTCTTCCTATTCTCATGTGGTCTTTATTTACCATGGTCTCCTATTCCTTGTTCTCCCTCTCTGTTGTTGATCCAGCTGGGATCTCCCGCTCCCCCAAGCTCTCTTTCCCTCAACCCTCGCCTTTCATTACCCCCACTCATGTCCAGGCTGTTCATGTAGATCTCATTCCATTTCTCTGTCATTGAGTGATCCCTGTGTCTTTCTTGGGGTCCTGTTTTCCAGGTAGCCTCCCTGGTGATGTGAGTAGCAGACAAGTCATCCTTGTTTCATGTCTAGTATCCTGCTATGAGTGAGTATCCTTGAATCAACTGCTGACAAAATGGACAGACAGGACATGAAACAAAGGACTACTGATTCTTGCCAAAACGAGTGTGGTTATGGCTTTATCAAAAGGCATCTTCTGAGGCCAGGACAATATGGCACCATCCCTGAAGTGGCCTTCGCAATTTGGAAAAGGTACAGTGCCCTTTTCTTCGAAGGCAGCTGAATAGGCAGTGGGCCGATGGCTTCTGATGTGCAATGGAACAGCAGCTGAAACAGTTATTCTTGAAGAGTAACTAAGCTCACGCCTCGCAATAGTAAACTGGCATTTGACAGAGGGATGTGGAGAAGAACGGGATGTTAAGATGAAGCCATATATACACAGCCAAGAATGGACAGCTGAATTAAAAAATCAACAACAATTTCCAGAATTTAAAATCCTGAATCATGACATGACACTAGTGGAATTCAGGTGTTTCTGGTACATGGACTGCTCTCACCCAATGTGAGGTTGAACTGTCGACCTTGTGTACATCCTACTTCACAAATGAGTCTGTCAGATATGCTAAGCCTATAGGCTGAAGATGATGCCCCAACACTGTGGAGAAACCTCAGGTGACTGTCCAGGCAGCTGGCTGTTTCTGTCAACTCACAAATTTTTTGGAAGTTGCTTGCATGCACTTTCTGTTTTTATTTTTGTTAGCTAATATTATTTCCTTCTTGGGTCTCTGAGGGAGTTGAAGATTAGTTAGTTATAGTTGAAGGTTAGTTAGTTATAGTTGAAGATTAATTAGGATAGAAAGTGAATTAGATACATTTTGGACTTAACAAAATAGGATAGATAATGAAATTATTTTCTCTGAATTTGTCAAATACAAATGGACTAGACATTGTTTAGACATTTATTACTTGTATATATTGTATATAGTCATTGTACTTTTGTATATAGTTTTTCTTTTGTTAGTTATAACCTTTTTCTTTTTTTTCCTTTTTATTAAAATAGAAAAGGGGAAAAAAAAAAAAAAAAAGAAACAACACAAATGGGGGGGGGGCGTTGGGGGGAAGGTGAGGGGGACGGGAGGGGGGGAGAACAAGGGAATCCGTGACCAATATGTAGAACTGAATTGTATTGCAAAATAAATTAAAATAAATTAAAAAAAAATATATATATATATAAAAAAAAAAAAAAAAAAAAAAAAAAAAAAAAAAAAAAAAAAAAAAAAAAAAAAAAAAAAAAAAAAAAAAAAAAAAAAAAAAGAAGAGTTCTGAAGGTATTGCAAGTAACATTTGGGCTCTAGGTGAGTACCAGCAACTTTAGCCCTAAGCCAACTGCTAGCTTCTAGCTAGGATTCTCAAGCTATCTTTAGAAAGCATGCTTGCTTGCTTTCAGTTTTTTCCCTCTGGCCCTAATCCATCATGAACTGATGCTTTTGTATGACTACAATAAAAATAAATTGCTAGAAAAATAGAATGAGAAAAACAACAGCACACAAAAAAACACTATCTCTAGTCCATTTTTCATTACTGCTGTGTTCAACAGACATAAATTTCTTTGTCCAATTGGCATAAATCATTCTAAAAGCACACTCCACATCCTGTATCAACCTCATCATTGACTGGGACACAGAGTTGCCAGATGAGCACCAGCCTATGAAACATACTGGCCTAGGCCATACTAAACAGATAGGTCCATAGACTGGAAGCTTCCAAAAGGATGTTAGAAATCCAACACCTCATAAATAAGAGCCTATGGGAATAAGCAACAGAGCACTGGTATGAATGTATCTGATGAGGAGGAATTGTTGGTCTAGAGACTGTCAATGATATGACAAACTCAAAGACATCCCCCAGCTCCTGGGAGGCTGAGGAGACATAAAAGCACGAGGCTGAACTTTCCTCAGCTCTCTGCCAACTGGTAAGCTTGGATCTTTTCCTTTTATTACTTCCTTTAGCCCTTTTGTGTCTAAAGTAAAAGAAGGTTAGGTTTATATTCAGCAAGACTTTGGAACTCAGGGCTCTGGTGAAGGCTTAGTGGGAAAGTCCTTACCATGCAAGTGTGAGTTCAGATCCCCAGAATTCATATGAAGTGAGATGTGATAACATGTATCTGTTGAGGTGTGGTGCAGAGGTGGGGGAATCCTCTAAGCCTTCAGGCTGATTCCTGGCTTATTCAGTACAGAACAATAAAGGAGGCTGAAGGTGAAGACTGATGCTAGATGTCTTCTGACCTCTAAACACATGGGACACACCACACACACACACACACACACACACACACACACACACACACACACACACACACACATCTCCTTTTCTAAAGGTTCTAGAACCCCCCTGGAGAACCTAAGAGTTACCATGATGCTAAAATCTTTATCCTTTGATGAATTTAGTATTAGAGCTATGATTTATTGGCTCTGCCCTGTGCTGCATCTTACAATGTCAGTCATACCTTATGTACACCACATGAAGAGGTAATCCCTCTCAGGATGATTTTTAGCTAGAAATCAAGAACTTCCAGGTATAACTCTATTGACTTTATTAATAGTTTCCTAAAGCTGGAAATGACCAAATATTGCATGAACTAGTGAAAGGATACACATTCCATTTGCTAAAAGGCAGCCACAGGACAACTACTGAATCACAAAAAGATGTTGCTAGCAGCTCACATTCCACAAATATGACAACCAAAACATGTCTCCAGATACTGCTACTATCAACTAGGAGAGAGCAGGGGAAGGTTGCCTGAATGGAGACTCACTGCAAATCAAAAAAATGTTTTAATTAATTTTAAAGAGTGTAGATATATGTATAGTGCATATTTGTGTCTCTCTGTGTATCTCTGTGTGTATGTGTGCGTGCTTAAATATTCAGCAAGAATTTTAAGTAAAGAAATTCTAAGAATTGGGTCTGGAAGTTAGGAGTACTTATTGTTCTTGTGGAGGACCCAGGTTCAGTTACCAGCATCATGTGGTTGCTCACAACTGATAACTCCATTCCAGTAGATCTGAAGTCCTCTTCCAGACTCTGAAGGCAACAAGAATTAATTTGCTACACACACACACACACACACACACACACACACACACACACACACATAAACATACGAGGACCCATGTGCATGCATGCACACAAAACACTCCCACACATTAAATAAAATTTTTTAAAATAAAATCTTTCATTGAAAAAAAGAAAGGAAGGAACAACGAAAGAAGGAAGGAAGGAAGGAAAGAAACCATAGAGATGACATTAGTAGTGACCTCAGTGAAAACACACCTGATTCCCAGAAATTGTGGCACAAATAATAAGAAAGGGAGCCTGGCTGGTTACTGCAGTGTTTTGATCTAAGCATGCAGTGACAGGGCAGGTGATGTACAGAGGCACTTCTTTGCAGCCACAAAATATTGTTGTACTCCTCTGGTTCATGCTGAGTTTACAACCTCATCTCTCTGCTCATAATTTTTTCCCTCCAGGAAACATCCTTATGTCAGCTTCATATGATTGTGGGATGGAGGCAAGGGTAAGGCTGATGAACACCAGAAATGGTGGTTAGAATAGCAGTTTTATAGAATGCATATGTAATGTTTATAGGCCAGTAACATCT
Organism: Peromyscus californicus insignis; assembly: GCF_007827085.1. Lineage (NCBI taxonomy): Eukaryota > Metazoa > Chordata > Mammalia > Rodentia > Cricetidae > Peromyscus > Peromyscus californicus. The sequence continues at coordinate 98,117,175 of NW_026294606.1, forward strand.
TTGCCTTTTAACTAAGCAACTTTGCTACGCATCTCCCTATATCTACTGAATGTCATATCTTTCCTTCTTATGTAGAGCTCCCACCATAAAACTGTATTTTAGGGTATGCTTTTAATGCAAACAAATATTTCTTTCTATTTCCATTTTAATTTCTGGAAATACTAAGCACACACATAACCAATGCATCTACCTCTAAGATAACTGATTTTGAAGAGGAAGAGGTTAAGAATCTCTGTTCATTTCATTTCCTGATGAAAAATAAATATTTAGTTATGTGGGGGGGCATGCACTGTGTGTGTGTGTGTGTGTGTGTGTGTGTGTGTGTGTGTGTGTGTGTGTGTGTGTGTGAGAGAGAGAGAGAGAGAGAGAGAGAGAGAGAGAGAGATGAACTACTTCTGAATTTTAAAATCCTACTTTAGAATGGTAACATGTTGAATATACAAAGCAGAAGTCCAATTGTTTGAAAATCAATTCACACACTTATAAACTGAAAAAGAATAGAGATTAAAGGTTGAAATATGTTTGATCAAACTGACATCTGCTTCTATTGATGTTCTTATCCTACCCCAGGCTTACCAGTAGGAAGTACACATGAATTCTTAACCATTTTGTACAGCACTGATTCTTTCTAAGTAGATAAAGATATGGAGAAATTTAGGAATGCTGGGATACATCTATGAATCCCTCAGTTGGGCAGCTGATGGTTTATTTACCTTTCCTGAAGTAAAGACGGGTAGTGGGAAAGACACTTAATGCCAAGTCTCATGATCTGAGTTGAATTCCTGGTACTCACATCTTGGAAGTTGAAAATAGATTCTCTCAAGTTATCTTCTGATCTCTACATGTGCATTGTGGCCCATGTGCCTCCCTCCACCCCACACATATCCATGTGCATACAACGAATGTCATTAAAAATTTAAGGAGTACATCTCATGGGTTTTTTTTTGACAGAATTCTGATTCAATAACCCTGTGATAGACACATGATGCTTAAGCAAAAAAGACTTTCTTCTGATAAGTCCACAGGTTGGGACCACTTACTGTCTCCTCGGCAGAGCAGAGGTCCCAGTTTATAAGCAGCTTCTGAATGGGGACGTCCTGTATCTGTAATCACTATCTTGGTGACAGGCAGATGTTCTTTATAGGAGAGGAATCCAGTGTCATTGGTCCTAAAATAAACAGAAGCAGCAACAAAATCCTTAAATTATGATGATGAGCGGAATTCTAAAATAAGCAACGATTTTCCTGGCACTTCTAAATGAAGACTTTCCTACTAAGTTTGGACACTGACAAAAAAAAAAAAAAAAAAAAAAAAAAAAAAAAAAAAAAAAAAAAAAAAAAAAAAAACCTTCCAATTGCTTATCTTAGCATACAAAACATGGAAAGATGTTAGTCTCTCTTATAGACGTTAAGGTCTAGACTACAAAATATAACATAGGTTAAGATTAGAATGCAATGGTTTTTTGAGTGGATACCATTCTCCTGGCTCACTAGCCCGCAAGCATTCTAGGGAATGCTCAACCATGGACTAGTGGTGGACTCTAGGGCAGGGGTAGCCATTGTCTTCATTGTGTACCCATTGCTGAACTCACCAGGATCCCAGGAAGAGTTCTGAACTCGTGGTCACAGAGTTGGCCCTGGTTAAACTCAGTGGTCACAAAATAAAATGAAAAGACACGAGTGTGGGGAAAGGACTCACTTGTAGCAGAGTGGGGTTGACAGGAGTAGGCGGGCAGAACAATCAGAATGCATAATATGCATGTATGCAATCTCAAAGAATAAGTTTAATTAATAATAAATAAATAAGCTGCCCCACCACTATTTCTAAAGCAGACAAAAATAGCAGATTAGCTATGTTTTTAAATAAGGTGGAAAAATTTTTAGCATTTGATGAATTGGATAATTTACTTGACAATTGGCCTGTTGATTTTCAGGCAAAGTGCTTAGCATTTGTTCCTTTTTTTTTCTCCTATGATTTAGTTACACTTTGAATTATTTTTTTTGCTGTTATTCTCTTGTACGTATTGATCAACTCTACATTCCCCTATATTCAACCCTGTCTTCTCTATTCATTTTTCAGATAAAACTCTGTTCATTGTATTTTACTACTTCCTCAATGAATTATAAAATGCATCCATGACTTTTGCCATCTACTTATATTTTATATTGTATAACAATATGTAATATCAGAAGCTCTCCATGAGATTAACACCCCCATACACACAGAAATACACATATAAACTTTTTTGGTGTTATTGTGGTAATCTACTTAAATGTATATTATAAACTTTGCGATGTAATTAGGCAGAGAATTATATTTTTGTATTTAAGGAACAGCAGGTAATTTATAATTTCTAGTGATCTTCATTTCTTCTTAAATATCGGAGTTTTCATCTGATGTTATTTCTTTTTAATCCCAGAAAATTTGTTGCAATTATTTTCATTTCAGATGTTAATTTGCCATTCTAAAATGTGTACTCGGTCCTTTAGTATAATTCACTTTCATTTATTTAATTTCCCTATTCACTCACTGTGGATATTTTTAACTTTAGATCTTCAAACATGTTGATACCATTAGCTTTAAAGATTTCATCTGCAAACTTTAAAATGTGCCAAGACTTTGTTTACAATAACCTCATTCAATGTCTTGATTTTATATGGAAGTACACTTTCTTGAAATATTCATTAATGTGTACAGTGTTCTGGATAATGTTGGTAACGAGTCAAGAGATACTATATTTTTATTGTTCCCTAATATTTTTTTCCTCATGGGTATTTAAGTAGAAGCTTATGATTTCATACTTCCCAGGGTTCCCTGTGGCTGCCTTACTCTGGGTTTCCAGTCTTCCATCTCAATTTGAGGATATGATCTTTGCAGCAAAGACGTGAACTTTTCACCACTCTTGCCCTAAACTGAAGGATTTTCAAAGCCAATCTCAGAGACATAACAGCCCAGATCTTTTTCTCCTCCAGCAGCCACTGTGGGAATGCCCTGTTGTTTGTTTAGTTTTCTGTCTGTGGCTCTCTCCTTGACCCTGAAATCCCTCCCCAATTCACACACACTTTGAAAGGCCATTGAGGGTCCAAAGCAGGAGTTATGCAGCAGACTCATCAAAACCAGCTTTCTTTTTTCTGGAAATTACCCTATCCTCCAATTTCCAGTCATTCTGGATTCTCCAAATTCTACCTCCTGATACATTATGACGCATATAAAATTAAAAATAATACAGAATTCCCTTGAAGTTTAGGTTCCTAAAAGCAAGACACAACTAGTACCTGCAAAGGAAAAAAATTTAAGTCTAGGTCTCATTCACCTTGGCCATCTTCTTTCAACCAATCCTGGAAGCCCCTGCCAAAGTTCAGTTCCACTGCTCTTCCTTCAAATACATACACACACACACACACACACACACACACACACACACACACACACACACACACACAGATACACACACATTAAGTTTTATCATTTGTTTTTATTTTATGTAATAAGTGTTTTCTTTCATGTATGTAAGTCCACCCCAAGTGTACCTGGTACCCTTGGGGGTCAGAAGAGGGTGTTGAGTCCCCTGGCACAGGAGTTACAGTTATTAGCTACCAGGTGGTGCTGGGAACTGAACTTAGGTCCCTTTCAAGAGCAGCAACTGCTCTTAACTGTTGAGCCATCTCACTAGTCCCAAAGACTATTTATTTATTTAAACTCTGTTTAGGAAATGTATGCCATGGCATGTGTGTGAAAGTCAGAGGACAATTTGCAGTAATTGATTTTCTCCTTCCTCCTTGTGGGTCCCAGGGCTTGAAGTCAGGTCACCAGGTTTGGCAACAAGTACCCTTATCTGGTGAGTCATCTCTGCAGAGCCCCAGATACTTATTATTGAAATATTTTCCTGAGTCTGTAAAAATGTAGAAAAATATATATGGTTATTTATCTATAAGCTGAATTGAATATGAAATGTTCTAAACTTTTTTTAAAAACTAGCTTTAATTAGCAATGTGTTGCGAAGGCACATGGGGGTTATTGGTGGTGATTAGGTTAATTTTTTGTGCTGTTAAATACCATTAATAACATTTTTATACATTTAAAATTACAATTTTCAGTGTTTGAACAATTTTTGTGAATATATTAAGAAAAAGGTTGTTGTCCAAAGGGAGTACATATTAATTATTACAGAATTCCATACAATATTTTTTATCATAGTCACCCCTCCCTGCATTTTCTACCAGACCGCTCCTGTTCCTTAAAGTAGAGTTTGGGTAAGAGAGATGATATTCTTCATATAAGAATTCAATCATAGCTTTATGATTCCATATAGGTTCTTCTTTCATGTTTTTATAAGAGCCTTATATGTATGTATGATTGTATTTGTGCATACATGCATATATTCTATACATTCGTGTACACAACCACATATATAGCATTATCATGATCATGATGTTTGACAAGCAAACAAACAGCATTTACATAATTCAAATAATGAGTTCATTTAATAGCAACTGATTGCTGAAATGCATGTACATCTTACAATCAAATCAGCCATATTCTCAAATCCAGATTATTAACACATTAAAGTGCTGAGAACAGGTGACAGTAAGTGGGACATATTTCCCAACATTCCACCATCAAGGCTCAAAGAACATTGGGACGAGGAGGCAGAGGAGTTGGTGTAAAGGAAAGAATATGACCAAAATATATTGTAGGAAAAACGTTTTAAGAAAAGAAAAGAGTATCACAGCCAGAGGGTGGGGAGGAGAGCTGTGAAATGTGTTTTGGACATGACACGGCTAGGACTACAGCAGCTGTAGTGACCCTGCACAAGATCAAGCCTGTGGGCATTTCAGCATAGACTGCAGAAGAGCACATACTGTGCCTTGGGAGCTCTCATGGGGCTCCACCCCTAACTGAGATGCTTTTGGGGGTGACAGCTACTCAGGGAAGGAGAATCATTCTTGTCGGGGAGTGTGGCTACTGGAAGATTGCCCACGCTCTAGTGGATGGCTCCACACCCATGCATAACCACACCCATGCATATGTGGACAATACTAACTGGAAATAAATGGGTTATTTAAAAAAAGAAGAAGGCATGAAGCTGGGAGGGGACGCGTGCAGGGAGACTCAGGGGGAGTAAGAGGGGAAATGAGTCTGATCATATTGTATTGTACATAGAGCTGTGAAATTCTCAGAGAGTAAATTTTAAAAAAATAAATAAATGTATGCAGGTCCAACTGCTTAATAATATAAAACAGACATGTAGTGTAAAGAAGTATGAGTATAAACATTTAAAATGTTCATTTACAAATAATATATAAGAGCAATATACTTATAGAATCTATACTCAAATACAAAAATACTCATTTTTTAAGATAAAGAGAACACACACATGGGAATTTTTTCTGCTTAGAAAAATACTTTACATTTTCAAATCCCAAATGTTATAGATTACCATTTTGAAGATATTATCCATATAACATTTGCTCTTTCTGGCATACTTTATCCTTTAAAAATATAAAAGAACTACATGCTAAAATCATTGCTCAGAATTATAATAATTCAAAATCTACAAATTTGTACTTCTGAAGTTTGCAGCCTATATTGATGTTATATGCTTTGGTAACTGGTTACATAACACTGTTGAAATGATGTTAACACTGAAAAGGAACGCTGGAGAATTACAACTCTCATGTCATAGACACCTCTGTTTTCTCATATGGTAAAAGTAAAATAAACAAAGTTCGTAGTCCAGTGTTGAAATAGCCTCTGAAAGTTTCCTATCTTAGCCTGTAGAATTAGAATCACTGTACCATGTATCATCAAGATATAGTTTCATCTAATTATTTCCTCAAAGCAATGTATTCATCATCCACCTAGCTGTATACTCTTGACATAATTAAAAGGAAAATTACCATTCGCTTCGATCCGCATCGCAGTTGCAGTGATACTGAGCATCTATGCAGTTCCCTTCGAAGCCACAAGTGCACTTTTGAGGCACAGGCATAGAACCTCCCCAGTAGGTCTGTGTCTCATTGGTTCTTCCCACCCACCAGCTCCGAGGGCTTCCATCTGAAAGACAAATGAAAGAGATGGATCATCTGCTTCCATCTTAGAGCACTGTTCCTTCTTCCTAAGAGATTAAAAGTAAAGGTGGGATGGAGAAGTGAGAGGGAGAGAAAGAGACAGAGACAGAGACAAGGAAAGAGACAGCGATATAGAGAGAGGGAGGAAGTCTCAGGACACAGACAGAAAGCGACTGATATGGTGTAATAATGCCCTAAACACTGTAATTGACAGCATTTGGGAAGAAACTATCTTTACAAAATACTCGGTTTTAAGTCTCTTTTAAAATGCCACTTTATAATCTTTAAAAATATTTATGTATTTATTCTTTATGTCTTTATGTGCCTACATGGGTTTACATGCATCCTATGCATGCAGGTACCCAGAAGGGGTCATCAGACCCTCTGAAACTGGAGTTACAGTTCATTGTGAGCCACCTTATGTGGGTGCGAGGAATTGAATTCAGGCCTTCAATGTGTGCTCTTCACTGCTGAGCTGGCTCTCCACCCCCTTATTTTCAGTCTTAAATGAAATGGTACATTGTTCTTTAACTAGAAACCATCAATCCACATTTAATCATGAGAGAGAGAGAAAGTTCTCACTTGCAACTTTTTTAAAAATAATCTTTAAAAGAAATTGGCATCAAAATACAAACTGTGGTAATTAATACAGTGAAATAAAATTGATCCTAAATCACAAAAAAAAAATCAAAACATTCTGGAATGTTATATAAAGGCACTGATTTGTCTCCATATATTTATTGGTTAAAATATACTAGCTGTTTATTAGACATCAAGCATGGTATAGCACTCCTTTGTCATGATTTAGGATTTATCGGGAAGTCTGTATTTTCTCTTCCATTTACTGGCTTGGCTATTTATTTGAAGACTACAGAAATAATACTGAAAAATCTTCATGCCTGAAGCGAATATTACAGTTAAAAAAAAAAGTTTCCCCTAGCTAAACACATCTCTTTCTACGATAAATGTTCAGCTACCAGCTCCTTCCCAGAGCCAAGACTAAACACGATGCCAAGGAACTCAAGCAAGGAGCAGACAGAACATTTAGCGGAGGATTTGTAGAAAGGGAGGTGAGGCATGCAGGCAATCTATCTCAGGGGAGAAAAAAAGTTCAGAGGAAAAGAATCATAGTGTTTGGAGACACAGAGCAAAAGGAGAGCGCATAAAACGTCAAATCAGTCAGTTCCCTGCGAAGGACCTAGCATTTTCCTCTTGACTTTCAAATCTTTATGTTATCACCACCATTCCCATGGGGACTCTGCAGCTTTTGCTCATTCAGACACTACTCACTAACACAGCGCTTATTTTAACCTACTATTAAGTAGGCCTTCTTTGAATACTGACAGCTTCTCTTCCAGCATTAATATAAACACCTGCCACGTTTAAGAGAAGAAAAAAAGGAAATTTGGAAGCTTGTGTTATGTAAAGCTCTTAACCTCAAGACTCTGCTTCTAGCTTGATTAACTCACAACTCATCAACAGTTAAGCCTACTTGAACATTTTTCTAGGAATATTAAGCTATGCTGCTTAAAATATTATATGTTCACAGATTGAGAAAAAATACTGTTATTCTTTTTAAAAAATCGTATTTTATAGCTATATTTCTAATCTTCACCATAAAAGATAAATTGCCAAATGCTTTGTATATTATTTATCATTACATTGTGTGTGTGTGTGTGTGTGTGTGTGTGTGTGTGTGTGTGTGTGTGTGTGTGTGTGTGTGTGTATACCTGTATGTATATGGAGGACAGAGAAACCTACAGGAATTGGTTCTCTTTCACTAAATGGGTCTCAGGGATAAAACCTAGATCATCAGGCTTGGAGGCAAATGCCTTTGCCCACTGAATCATTTCACCAGCCCTTGCTAAATGTTTTAAAACCATCAAAAATAGTTGAGTCCATCCAAGGCTTTTCAAAGAGTAACTAATTTAAATAAATGTATGAATGAATTTTTAAAAAACACGAGGAATATTTTTTTAATTAAAATAAAACAATGCTAGTTGGTCAGCGTAAAGCATTCCATCTCCCATGGTTAAACTCTGGGTATCCCCAAGACTGTCCTTCCAGTGAGCTGAATTCTCATCTGCTCAGAACATGTGTTCCTAACACTCCATTGTGTTCATACTCGGTTATACCACTCTCATCTTTAGATCTGCTACTGAGATCCAAAAGTCTAGATTTAAGCGTGCCTTCCTATCCTTCCTCTTTGCCTTTCCTACTGGGTCCTCAGCATCTAAACTGTTCTCTCTTTCCTCAGTTCCTCTACCTCAGATACACTCTGAGTACTGACCTGAGAAAACCAGTGATTAACAACAACCAGGCATCATTACCACCTGGTCCACAGCCTTCTGAAGTGGACTGTTTTCTTTACTAATGTGATGGTTAATATTAGTTATCAACTTGTCTGGATCTAGAATCATCTAGTACAGTTCTTTTCAACCTTCCTAATGCCGTGACCCTTTAATATAGTTCCCCATGTTGTGGTGACACCCAATCATAGAATTATTTTCATTGCTACTACTTCATAACTGTAATTTTGCTACTGTTATGGATCATAATGTACATATCAGATATGTGACTGCTCTGAAAAGGTCATTTGACCTCCAAAGGGGTTGGGACCAACAGGTTGAGAATCACTGATCTAGAAGGAAAGCTTTCAGACACACCTGTAAGGGAATATCTTGATTAGGGGAGCTTCTGAGCATGCTTAGTAGTTATTTTCTCAGTTAAGTGATATGGAAAACCCACCTTAACGATGGGGGACACCATTCTCTGGGCTTAGGTCCTGGGCTCCACACAGTGGAGAAAGCCAGTTGACCACCAACATTCAGCATTGTTTGCTTCCTGTGTGTGGGCATAATGCTTCCCACCTGCCTCAAGTTTCTGCTGTTAGGACTCTTTCCACAATCATGACTACACTCTCAAATTGTGAGCCAAAATAAACCCTTTCTCCCTTAACTTGCTTTTGTCAGGGTATTTTATCATAATAATAAGGAAAATAACTAATATCAGTAGTGGAGTAGTGGAGTCTCAGGCTTGGCTGCAGTACCTTGGAAGGTTTTGCTGGTACCAAAGGTGTTAAAGCTCTTTTCCCCCTACTTCCCGATCTGCTTTTTATCACCTTGGGGATCCCATCTGTTGGTTTATTAGCATATGACTCATTTGTGCTTTTGATGATTTTCTTCCCTTAAGTTTTAGTTTTTAGACTTATTGAGTTAAAGTGAATCAATGAAAATTGTACCTATTCAATATGTAGATCATGATACATAGTGAGTTAATTATCATATCCATCACTTTATATAGCTATATGCATGTGCATTTATGTATGTAATGAAAATATCTTTTCTTCTAGTAAATTTCAAGTACAGAATATGGTATTATTAACCATCATTACCACACTGCTGTAGCTTAAGAGCCTAGCTTTTACTCATCTTGTGGCCCCTTCCTTGTCCCATCTTGTTCTTCAGTAGTCACTTTTCCATTCTCTGTGTCTATGAAGTCAGCCTTTTCAAGTTCTATATACAAATAAGGTGATGTAGTATTTGCGTTCTTGTGTTGGGCTTGTTTCACTTTGCATAATGGCTTCTACCATCTCAAACAGATTCCCATGACCACTGCAGCATCATTCATGATAGAGCACACAAGCAGCCTAGTTGTCCACTGATGGTGGACTGGACAAAGAAAATGGGTTATATGCACAACGTAATATTGTCCAGTTAAAAACAAACAGAAGGGAATCCTGCCATGTGTGATGAGGATAAAACACACAGAGCATTATGCAATGCGAAATAACATAAATATCAAGCATATGAACAATCTGTTACATTCTAGGGTGTGTATTTTCACTATGATCACAAAGAACTACAGTGAAAAGGACTCAGTTCAAGCATATCTCATGGTGTATGTCAGTGTATCCAAGCACTACCACATCCCTTTCTATGTTGGGGGCACCTTTCCAGAGAAGTTATTTTCTTCATGATTTAAAGCTCCATTCACCCCAGTTCTGTATCTGGTCAATGAGAGACCTAAAACAGGAAGTTAGCTTTCTCCTCACATCCAAGTTACTCTTGGGATTTCTGCTCAACAGTCTGGCTCTCATTCATAGACAGAGTTGAGTTTTCAGGATATGAGATTTGATTGGCACTGGCAAGATGGGAATGAATGGATAAACTACTAAATGAGAACATTCTAGAAAAAAAAGGAAAAGGAGGAGGGAACTTGCATATTGTAGAGAAAATAATCCTGCATTAAGTGGGCACAGAGTGAATAGAAAATAAGTTTTACTGGAAAAGGAAAATTTAACCATCAGCTGTCAGTCCACTTGTGCCATGGCTAGTGTGGATGTTACATATGCCATCTGATAGTCATATAAACTACACTTTTAAAAAGTTTTCTCAACAGCTTCTCTGGAATTGAAGCCCATGTTAGGATAACAGACAAGAGTAAACAAGGCAACTTTGTGGAGCAGATGTCTTAGAATCCTAATTTCTCAAGAAAGATAGACCCCAGTATTACAGCTCTAAAGCACTGTGCTGCAGCATGGCAAAAAGGCTGTGTATGCAGCGTGGCTCTGGCATGTGGCCCTATGATCCAAGCAGAAAAGTATGTGTTGTACAAATGAGCAGAAAAGGACAGTCAAACTTTTTAAAGAGTGGAAGAAAAGATTCTTAAGGGTTAAGTTCCTCCATGAAGATGTGTGTATCAGATGATCTGGGGGCATGACAAAACAGTGTTCACACACCGTTCTGCTAGCTGAAGAACGATGTCACCGAAGTCTTTTCTAAGGCAGAAGATGGGATGCTGGGGCTGTCCTAGCATCATGAAATGTTCTGAAGAAGACAATATCAACCCCTAGACATAATTGAGACTGGTTCTTCCTAGAATGTCTGAGTTCAGATGCTTTTCTGGTTTCTGCTTAAGCCACTGAATCCACTATTTCTAGCAGCCTTCCCTCATGTCTAGCTATACCTAGAGAATAGCTAGCTGCCAACAGTTCATGGAAGAGAAAATAGAGAGACACAGAAGAGTCACTTTGAGAAAACTAAGTAATATTTGTATTAGCTCTTGTCCTTGATAAAATAAACCTTATTGGCCACTTGCTCTCTCTTTATAGGGATAAACACTGTCTCCATTCATCTAGTACCAAAATGAAGCCTTTACTGTACAGTTATCCGATTAAGGCCAGGAGGAGAGTCAGAAAGCAATCAGGGCTTTGGACAAAGCTCAATGTAAATTGACCTTGTACTTTTCTCCAGGCAAAAGCATCTCTGAGACTTCCAGACTGTGACATGTTTGCTAAGTGTGTAGAACATGAGCACCTCAGTGGAATCAAAATCCTCAGGAGCTCATCGAGTAAGCACCCTGTGCAGCCTGGAAAGTGTGTCAGGTGCCTCAGTTTACTCACCTTGCTGATTAACGAGCCTTGACTTCTTGCAGTAATACACAAGCTCCTGTTGGCAGTGCTCTGCACGGTTAATGGAGGCCTGCAGCTGTTCCATGCTGGCCGCATACTCAAAAACCCCAGTGTGTGGGTTCTCGGAATGAGCGTTCCTGACTCTCATTAAGTCGGAGCCATTGTGCTGGACGATGGTCCATGCCGTTTCTTGTATGCAGAAATGGGGGAAGAAAGAGAGGAGACCATCACTAGTCTGCAAAAGTTAAAATAAATAAAGAAAATCAAAATCATCTTCTATCTGGGTTAAGTCTTTCTAGTCATCAAATCTCTCTTGAGAGACAGAATCAACACAAATGGATCCTCAAGTTTTTTTAAATTATAACAAAATGACTCTCTTCCCTGAAATGTATCCTAACACCATGCATTTGCCATGATTTTGCTTATGCTTTATATTATTTAACCACAGCAATATTTATGATGAAACTATTAGAACATCGGAATTATTGAATTTCATAATTATATGTTCATCTAGTGAAACCTGATAGTCTAGCTTTTTAAGGACACATCACTATTTTTTTCTTCAAGAAAGAAAAGGAAAAAAGTGCTACCTGTCCTAAATGTAAAATATTTGTTTTTACACCTAGAATCACATTTGCAATGTGAAAGAGTGCATGTTACAATTACTAAAATAGCTTATACTACGTGATGTAAAAATGAAATTGTTTACTCTAAAAATTATTCATGTTACCAGCCAAAATGAAATCAGTTTTTTAAATCTCTCTTTAGCCAATGTGAGTATATATTTTCCTTCATCTCTTTTTCCTTCATTTTTTTAAAACTGTGTGTGCGTGTGTGTGTGTGTGTGTGTGTGTGTGTGTGTGTGTGTGTGTGTGCATATGAGTGTAGGCACCCCTGGAGGCCAGAAGACGACATCAGACTCCCTAGAACTGGGATTAAAGGCAGTTGTGAAACAATGAATATGCCAAATTGGGAAAGTAGTAATAAATTGTAGAATTTCCCCCTCTATTTAGCTGATATACTCACAGGAATCAACAATAGAAACAAGATATGAGGGTCAAATTTGACGTGTCTGCACCCATCACTCCCATGATTATCAAATAAAAAGGTGGGTGAGAGGAGAGAGGAACAATTCAGTGTTGATTTCCCTCTGCTTGTGGGTCATTGTTTTCTGTGGAATTACTGCTGGTCCTTTCATTTCCCTTTTGCATTGCAGCTTAGCATGGGGTGCAACCAGTAGGATCCTTCTCTCATGAAGCGCATTATATATAAATAAAATTAATGACGGTGGCCTGCAGAACAGGGCAGAAGCCAGCCGATAGGGTTGTACAGCTGGCATAGGTTTGTGCCCTTCAGAAAGTTAAGTAAAAAATAAAAAATCTAAGCCCTCACTTTCAAGTTTGAAATGAATTGGCAGAACCAGTCAATAGGCTGGGTGAGAAATCCTACAGTTTTTGCTGACTCAACCATAGCTGTTGGAAGTTTAAGGTTATTATTAAGCTAGCAACTCCAGTCACCCCAGGCTCCCTCAGACTGGGCTCTTATTGTTCAACAGAACTGATGGCCTTTTCTTGGGGTGAATCTGCTGCTGTGCATGAAGAAGCTTAACTCCGGCTGAGTAACTTTCAGAAGAACAAGACAATGAACCTGCTTGGAGTCTTTGTCTCTGGACCTTTTGGGTCACATTAAGAGTGACTTCCATACAGTTCAGTTTCCCTGGTTTTTTTTTTTTTCCTAAAGTGGCTGAAAAAGGTTAAAGCCATCACGCATGGCCGCCATTCAATGGCAGCTCTTATAAATGTTTCCTTTTGGAAATACTGAAGCCAGCAGATATCAGGAGAGGTTCTGTAAGCAGTTTTATTTTCTAATGCAAAGCACTACTAAGAGTGCAGTTAGGGAGAAATCGTGCTTAGCAGGCCATCTAGATCTCCAAAGCAAAGGAGACATGAAATCATCTGAGATTTTTCAGCAATGGAAGTGAGGGATCCTGAAGCCAGGTCCAGCTGGAGTCACATGTGTAAGTTTTAACAGGAGGATCCTGGGAACTCTGAGCTTAGAGTCGCCTTCCTGGTCATTCAGGCATGATTGTGGTAGCTGAGGTCCCTGGCATGGCCTTAGAAATAATTTAAAAATTGCAAGGGCTGCACAATTTGTAGTGATTTATGGGGAACTCTCAGTCTGAGATTATTGACATTATTTTACATGCTAATTGTGGTGTCACCAGGACACAGCTTGGCACATGCAAAGGGCATGTGCTGGAGAATAAAAATGGTGTGATGTCTAGTTTAGAGCACAGTCCCGGTAATCTCATTCTCATTTGTGGTGGCTTTGGAACTTCTGCTGCCACTGAACTGTCCCATAACTCCCTGAGCTACAAACAACAGAAAGGATGACAAACTAGCATGGAATATGAAACTGTGACAGGTCTACGGTGGCACTCTACTTTCAAGCCAGCAAGTTATTCTGCTACATACGCAGATAGCTACCTTCACCTCCCATCTATCCACCTAGGATCTATCCATCCATCATTTACCTACCTATCAGATGTTCATCTGCCATCCATCAACTATCTATCTTCTATGCATTCATCTGTAATTTATCATCTATGTATCTATTACCTATCCATCTCTTACCTATCATAAATTCATCTATCATCTATGCATCATTTATATATCTATTATTCATTCATCTATAATCTACCATCTAAAACCTATCCATCTATCATTTGCTTTTCTACCATATATCTGCATATTATATGTTGTATATTCATCTGTTTATCTACCAATCCACCTATCCACTCATCTGTAATCTATTGTCCATTCATCAGTGTCTATCATCTATTCATATATCATCTACTTAACCTTTATCTATCACCTAGCTATTCTTCTATAATCTTTCATCTATCTACTCATCCATAATATATAATGAATATCTGTCATTTATCTATCAGCTATCTATCTATTCATCTACAAACTATCATCTGTGTACCTATCTATCACCTATCTATCTATCTGTCACCGAGCATACATTCACTTACCATCTATCCATACATCATCTATCTGTTACACACTATCCTTCTGTCACCTACTACTATAATCTACTTACCCACCTGCCTATCCTAACTGACCCAGAATTACTCCTTTTTGGGCAACCATTTGTCACAGGGAACCTTAGCAGCTTAGGTTCCTCACACCCCAGTTTCCTGCAGGCCATGACACTGAGTACCATATGTACCTGTGTGTGCTTCAGCCAGATCAAAAGACAGGAGCCCAGACCTGTGAGACACATGTCCTCTGGAGCATGACTTAGCATAAGCCCCCTCCTCCATAAAGTGAGAAGGTCTATGGCAAATATAACAAATATTTGTATATTTATAAAACAAATCTGCACCAGGGAAGTTACAAGTCCTCAGACATTAATTACCACTAAGAGATGGGCATCAGACAAGCCTTTAAGTCTTTCTAGAGTAATTTGCTGTTCGTAACTTCCGAGACAGATGTCCGTTTGACCATCTTTCAACCTCACAGCCGCTCTGTGCGTGTTCGATGTTTTGTTTCACTGTTGGCGCTTGTCACTGTTGTCAGTTTATCTGACTTCCTTAGGACAACATGGCTACCTTAGGAGTTATTCGTAATTCCTGTGGCTAGACAAGCAACTACCATTTGATTGACAATCTATTGACTTGCCTCCCCTGCAGGGTAAGAAGCCTGTGTGGCCTCTCTTTACACAATAATATTAATATTCCCAAGGTGTGCGTGTGTCTGTTATTTTAATTTCTCCTTTGAACTGGCTTTAAGAGAGAACCCATCTCTTCGTTAATAATATATTCCACAAAACCTCTAAAATCTGCTTTTAAGTATTTACCTTAATGTCTGTTTTAGAGTCATGCTTTTCATTTCTGAAAAATTATTCCTTACTAAACGCAACAAGAGTTATGGAATGAAGAGACGCAGGGCGAGGAACAAGAAGAGATTGCTGAAACAGGCAGAAAAATCTATGGGCTTAAAAAAAAAATAGAATGGTAATTTGAGTTTGCCAGTGTCTCTCCCTGAAGAGATTTCTAATACTATGAATTGTAAATAAAGCTACTGAGTAATTAAGGCCTTGATTTACCTGAGGCTGACTGCTATTTTTTAGGGTGATAACAGTATAAAGAAAAAAACCTGCTGTTTAAGCAACACAGTCGCAAAGCTGTGGTGCCTCGTGTTTAATAGCTGAGGGTGATAGATGTGCTAAAGACTGGGAAGAGCAGGTAGGGAGTAGTGCGTTCTGGAAAGCCAGAGGGAGGAAAAGCAGGGCTAGCTAATGCACTCTGAACAGCCTTGATGCATGCTCAGCTACCTTCTAGCAACGGTACCCTGTTAATCTACACGGCTCCTAAAAACCTTCTAACTCCGAACTCTCCAAAGTAAAAATAATTATGCTACTTTTGCAAGACTTAACACCCCTGTCTTTTGTTACAGTAGCATTGAGGGCCCATTAAATGAAAGTTGTCTCCTAACCAAAGGAATGGAAGTTTCCTTCGTTAAGAGTTCATCTAGTTGGGCATGTCTTTCTAGAAGGCAGGTTTATATTAAACCATGCTAATGAGATAGGAGGAACTATTATCTCTTTAGTGAGATAATGTACTTTTCATTCCCAGGATTCCCACCCACTAGTACAGACACTATGAGCCACCACGAGATTCTGTTGGGTCTGCCCAGGTTTCTATGTCCTGACTCAGAAAAACATGACTTCCCCTCTTCTGACTCTTTCAGATGCCAGCCAGAGCCTACATGTGCTGTCGTTGGTACTTTGGGCTTTGTTTTGCACATCTGAAGCTCTGCTCCCTGCCATGTGTCTGACTTCCATTACTAGCTCCATGCCTAGCTCTCATTCTCTCTCCTAAGGTCTCATCTATGAATCTGTAATAAAGCCTGCTATAAAACTCCAAGAATCTCATTCTCTGAATTTACAAGAACCTGAAAGCCACAGGCTTGGGACAGCTTTGGAAGCCATCAATTTTTTGGAACTCAAGTTCCCCCCGAAAGACTCCTTTTTTTTTTTCCAAGAAACTCTGCTATCCCCACATCATTACGATAAAATCACACTGTGCTGCTTGTTAAGAAGGCAGAGAGTCAAGACCAGAAAACCCTAACAGTACAACAGGAATTGGGGATTTTAAGGCACAGCATTTCCATTTGTCAAGGGTTTGAGAGCCATCACTTCAGCTCCCACTGAAGCAATCTTCTTTACAATGTAATGTTTGATACAGAGTAACTTCTTAAACACAAAACTATTCCATTATAGCAAACACAATGAGTTTAAAGTGGCATAAAACTGCCTTCCACCAAACAGGAGCATCTACAGGGACTCATCGAATTCTAATTTTAAATTATATTTAGGATACTCAGTTGGCAAAGAAATTTGGTCTTTAATGTGACTTAAGAAACTTTCCATTCGAAATAGGGATTTTTGTTTACTTGTTCCTGCCAGCTAGCTTGTAATTCTTAGGGTTCTTTTAATCCACTTGGGATCCTTTCCTTCACACTGATTTCAAACTTATATTAGTTTTCTAAGTCGCACAGTTGCCAGCTATTGACTCAGCACCCTGTGCCTGTTTTTCTTGACTGCTGTCCTTGGTTTGGGTAACAAGAAGAGACAAATAAACGGGGCACTAATCAAAGGTTGGAAAGGCTTCAGGCTGTAAGAAAAGGGACCAAGATTTGAGTTCTTGCCTATTCCACCTGATACCGCCAGCCTGCTACACCAACACTTGCCCAGTCTTGGTTTCCGCCTTTGCAAAAATAGAAACCAAGGAGAGTTTCACATGGTAACATGTGCTTCTCCCACTTCTTGCTGGGGGGTTGTTATATTCTGAGTCGCTTCTTTTGTTGGACTATGTTTCAATATTCTGAAGCTTCTAGAGACATGTAGCTGTCCCTGAACAAATGTGTCTCTGCCCTCAACATCTGCCAGATGTCATTCAGTAATTTGCATATGGTGATGCATGCCTGAATTATTATCCATAGTAGCATACGAGTTGGTTGATCCCATCATTTATAGATCTTCATTATTTCTGAATTCACACACTTGATAAAAATTTATTTGTAAGCCCAACATTTTCCAGTTGTCTGTAGACATGCACAGAATAGCAAAAATTGAGTTCTCAATATATGTATTCCCAGCTAGAGCTGAAGAAACAGCTGCTCTCTGCCTCCCGTTTTAGTCCTCGTATCAGAAATGACTGTGGTTATGGTTTATTTTGTAATCCTTCCCCCGCCTTCTCTTTTGGTTGATGATATTGCTGTTTAAAATGGTTGCCTAATACTGCTGAGGTACTGAGGATTATCACTAAGCTCAAACCATGATTGGAACATAAAACATGTTAGATTAGCACTGCCCAGCAGTGAGTTACAATGCTTTTGGTCACAAATTAAATGTTAATGAATCACCTCTCTCTCTCTCTCTCTCTCTCTCTCTCTCTCTCTCTCTCTCTCTCTCTCTCTCTCTCTCGTATGTGTGTGCACCTGTGTGTGTGTAATTTCTTTAACATTAAATACATATAAAACAAGATTAAATATTGATTTATTGAAGAGAATACTGTTACCAGAGGCTCTTGCAAACCTATCTTACTATGTTCCTCTTAGGAGCAATGATTTAGTATTTTTTAATCTAATGTCCATGGTTACTTTATGGAACATGATGACCATAAATCAAGAAATGACTCCTCCTACCTCTATTCCCACTATTCTCTCTCTCTGTCTCTCTCTGTCTCTGTCTCTGTCTCTGTCTCTGTCTCTGTCTCTCTCTCTCTCTCTCTCTCTCTCTCTCTGTGTGTGTGTGTGTGTGTGTGTGTGTGTGTGTGTGTGTGTGTGTGTGTGTGTTTCTGGAAGCTTCAAATACCAGAGATATTTGTTAGTTTACCGAGATCTAATATTTAGAATCACAGCTTATACCTCATATATAGATAAACAGCTCAGGAAGCACTTACAGGAACACAGATTCTGTAGCTTTGCAGGGCATTGCAGTTAACTCTTACTCATGATCCACCCCATACAAACAGGACAAGTTTCAAAATTAATTCGGACCCTCAAGTGCATGGTTTACATGGACAGAGCTTTCCTTTATTCTTTGTGAACTCTTTTCACTGTTAGTGTGTTTAAATTTACAGAGCAGATTAGTCTGTGCATACAAAAAAATTGAGAATCATATGTCTAAAACAGCAACTCCAAACCTGTGTACAGAAAATAATCATCTGGAAAGACTATCTATGGTTCTGTGTCCCCTCCTGACCTATGAGACAGAAAGCCATGGCTACTGTCTGGGAATATGCAGCATGCAGACTGTCCAGCGACACACAGGAGATAAGCATGTCTAATCAGCATGTGTTTTAGATTGGGTTAGTCTAGAGAACAACTTCCTCAGTGGTTGTCAATTCATAAAGCCACCAAGGCATATATTTGAACACTCTCTAAAGATATGTTTTACAGTAATTCTCACCCCGTAAAAATCAATAGCCCAGATTTAACCACTACCCTGTAGTTTTTTAAATTGCATATTAGTGTAGACCTATTGTTGTTGCTTATCCAGCTGTCTCCTTAACATTGTGCTTGATCATGTGATAGACATCTTCAACTCAAAATGAGTTACATGGAGTTTTTGCTCTCTGCTCCTCAAACCTTTTCTGATCCCCTCTCCAATAGTGCTAACCCTTTGGTTGTCTAAACAGATCACGGTTCTTTTTGTTTTCTCACGTCTCATATGTATTCCACAAACAAGGCCAGTTTCTTTTCCCCCATCTGCATTGGTAATGGTCAGGGGCAATAGCATCACCATCAGCTTGTTCCTGGATATCTGCTGTGAGGATCTGAATTAATTGTCCCCCATAAGTCTCTAGCATGTGAATGCTTGGTCCTCAGATGGTATTTTTTGTTTTGTTTTGTTTTGTTTTTTGTTTTTTTTTTTAGAAGGATTAAGAAGTGTGACCTTGTGGGGGAAGTGTGTCACTGAAGGCAGGTGCTGTGATTTCAAAAGATGCATGCCACTTTGTGCTCTCTCTGCTTCCTGTTTATGGTTTGAGATGTGAGTTCCTGGTTGAAGCTTCAGCCCCACCTGCTGCCTGCTACTGCCATCATGGACTCTTAACCTCTAGAACTGAACCCTCTCACCCTCACCCTACCCCCCAAAATCCTGTTCCTTCTATAAGTTGCCTTAGTTTTATCAAAACAGTAGAAAAGTAGTAACTAATACATCTGTGCTTTCTAAATGGTCTCCTAACTTTAACTCCATATATATTGTATCCTTGCTCTTGGACAGACATTTGCCAATGTGAGAGCAGTTATGGTCCTATCAAAGGAGATCAGGTTGAATACATCATATACCACTGTGCTTGAAATGTACCCAGATCTTCTTGTCTCACTCAGGGCAACACCCTTATGGCACCATGACTCGCCCTCCTCTCATACCCTCTAGTTGGCTGACTCTCCCCATCCTTTACTGTGCCCTACTCACTGGCCATACTCAAGTTAACTTGAGTTTGTTGCTGGTTTCTGAATATGCCTGGAGATCTCAGGACTTGGCATTTGCTATTGCTTCTATCTGGAATGTTGTATCTTCAGATATTCATGACTAGGTTTTCAGTAGCAAATCTCCCTCTACAACAATGCTTGACTCAATTCAAAATTGTCCCTTGCCCTTTGCTATGCTTCACAAACCTGGATGTCATACCGTAGCACTGTGCAGTGTAACTTCCTGACCTAATGAAAATTTTATATACCATGATGACCAGCTCACTCCTTGCTAGCCACAGGTGACACACAAGTTAAAATATAATGAGCAGTTATTTGTTTTTGGTTAAAGGACTTATTTGCTTGCATTGGTAGAATACATTTAAATTCATTGAACCTTGGAATTATTCTTATTTTGTGGCTGCCATATTGTACAAAACAGTACACCCAGAATTCATCATTTTGTATTTGATAAAAGGATAGATATGCTTTCTTTTGGGGTGGAGGGGAGTGTTTATATACAATTTCCCTTGGTGTCAATTATTGAAAAGGTTGTCTCTCTCTCATTACCCGTCAGTATCACCTTGGTAAAACCTCAAATATCTAGATATGAGTGAATCTGTTTATGAAGTCTCTCTTTTGTTTTAGTTACCAATGTTTATACCTGATAGAACTGAGTCCTTCAGCTCTGTTCTTCAAAACTGACTTGTTTCTGACCCTTTCATATAAAGTATAAAAATCTGCTTATCCATTCTCACCAAAATAATCACACCAACCTACAAACAAATACCCTGCTGGAATTTTAATTTAGGTTTGTACTAAAAATCAATATCAATCTTGCAAGAACTGACATTTTACAATGTTGAGTCTCTTAATTAATGAAAATTTTATACTCCTCTGTACCTCTAGGATTTTAAATCATATAAAGAGCATTTTATGCCTATTTGTGAGAAGCCTTGCATATCCTCTATTGTATTTATTACCATGTATTTGAGAGTTTAGAGGCTGTTGGAGATACAATCTTCTAGAAGGTCATTTTCTAATTGCATATTACTGGTATATAGAAACAAACAATTTTATGTTAAGTTGGAATCCAGTAATTATTGTTAATTAAAATCATTTACTATGGCTTTTCAGAATATTCTGAGCATATAATTTAACCACCTATGAGTAATGAAAATCATAGGTCATACTTTCCTATCCTTATGCTTTTATTCCTCTTGTATTAGGTAAAACCTCCCATACAGTGGTGAGCAGAATGGTGTTAATACCAGCAAGAGGGGGACAGATGTCAATATTTACAAGCTGTTACCAATATTGTAAGATTATGAGCACTCCAGTTATTTTTATATCATGTGTAGATGTTGAACTTAATCAAACACATTTTTCTGTGACTATTAATTTCTGTCTGAGTTTATGTAGAATAAGAATTCTAGAAAACAAATAAATTTCATAGTTACATGTATTTAAAATGATGTATCTTTTTGAGATCTTTCTTTTCTGGGCATTTATTTCTCTGACAAAGTCTTGTGTTTTGAGACACAATAGAAAACATTTATCATTAGATATACTGCTCAGTTACCATATGCACATAGATTAACAATATGTAAATTATTAACATTTAAATAACAAGGTTGTTAAATATTTATGCTGCTTTTTACTAAATAGTAATGTGATGGTTAGTTTTAATTGTCAACTTGCCACAGTCTAGAATCTCCTGGGAAAAGAGTCTCAGTGAGAGATTATCTAGATCAGGTTGGTCTGTGTGCATATCTATGAGTGATTCTCTTCTAGAGACCCAGGCCACCATGGGTAGTACCATTCCCTAGTATAAGAGTAGTAAAAGCTAGCTGACCACTAAGCATGGATATAGTCATGATCTCTGTCCCTGACTCTGGGTGTGATGTAACTAGCTGCATCAAGCTCCTGTTGTCAAGATTTCTCTAAAATGATAGACTATAATCTAGAAATGTAAGCTAAAATAATCCCTCTCTCTCCTAAGTTGTCTTTTGTCAGGGTGTTTTATCACAACAACAGAAATGAAGCTAGAACAAATACTCACTTCAATCTTGTTGCAAATTCAATCAATGTTATACTTATTACACTTTAATTTTGTGCAATTAGTTCATTAAAGCAGATTTAACTAGTAAATGGAAGTGTGTTAACTTACCAGTCATATTGCAGTATAGGAGAAATGGTTGCAGAGGCCCACTTCCATCTGAGTCTACGTAGTAAAACCCAGAAGCATTTCCTCGGTGCTTATAGGCTTCACATGACTGTTCATAGAGAGCTGAGAGAGAGAAAAGAGAGACGTCATAAATGAAATAACACGAAACAAATCTCTCAAATTTTGAGAGATTTACAGTAGATCCCCAAGTCTATCTACATCACTAGCCAAGAGAACAGGTAACATTTATATTTTAAAACAAAATCCATCCTTCTTTTCTTTTCAAATTAATATGGATGAAAGGGATAATATACAAAAAATGAGGTTGTATTTCATGACATTTTTATCACCAAAGGAGAAGGAGATTACTAGATCAAAATGAAAATTTAGCTTATTTTTTATGGTAGGAAGAACTAGAGAAAAGAAGGCAGCTATTTAAATGTTAAGACCTTTGTAAGTATAACATAGTATCTGTGGTACCTGTTCCAGAATATCTAATTCTAGTATCACCTTATAATAACCTAACATCTGAAAGTACAGTAGCGTGACCTTCAGAACTAATCAGGCACTACCAAATAATTATGCAGTGGGGACATTTTAAATAATATTTGAGCTATGCTACTTTCTCCCATCAACTTAACCAGAGATAAACATTTTTCTTCAGAGGGGAAAAAAGATTCAGAAATTTCCTCATCTATAGTTTTAAATGTAATTATGAAACTTCTCTAATGCTCTTTAATAAGCACTCAACACAATTAAGATTCAAAGCAGAGGAAATATTCATATGAAATATGCCCCCAAGTGGTCTCATTGTGTTTTGATCCATAATTGAATTTTTTATTATACGAGTATATATTTGCCATGCATAAGGTTTGATATTAACATCTGCGAAATGCACACTTCTCATCGAATGCCTGGCCAAATGCACCAGTAATTTCCATTAAGGTTTTTATTCCATGAAATCCGAAATAAAACAAATCCCTGGGTAGCCTCCCATGAATCAATTTTAAATTTTTGAAAATTGTGTTAATGAATGTTTAGGCCACTTGAAACATTGCAGTTAATTTGTGCAAAGTTACAAATTTTACAAATAATTCTGGAACTTGCCTTCCACACTGCTTTACAATATGATGCTTTCACTTATCCCTATTTATATGACATAGATGAAGACATAAGCATGCAGTGGTTTGTAGCTATGTTTGCATTGTGCAGTGAAGTGGGCATGTAAAATGGTTAGTTTTATATTTCTGGGAGCATATGCATATGGTCATAAATGCCTTGAAAGTGGTTGCCAAAGATATACACATTACTTTGGGATGGTGATGGGCTCCCAGAAGCACACAAGTAGACAAGGATAATAGAAATGCTTTTTTAAAATTTATTTTCATATCTTTTAAGATTTACTTCTAGCATTTTTAATTATATGAAGGGGTGTGTGTATGTGTGTGTGTGTGTGTGTGTGTGTGTGTGTGTGTGTGTGTGTGTGTGTGAATGTGAATACAGATGCCCAGGGAGACTAGTGGGTCAGATCTCCCTGAAGCTAGTGTGAGGGGAAGTTTTGAGCCACCTACTCTAGGTGCTGGAAACTGAAACTCGGGTCCTCTGGAAGAGCAGTACATGCTCTTAAATGCTGAGTCAACTCTCCAGGTCCACTGTTTTTAATTATATGTATGTGTGTGTGGTGGAGTATGTGCACATGAGTTCAGGTGCCTTTGGAGGCCAGAAATGTTGGATCCCTTGGAACTGGAGTTATAGAAGGTTGTGAGTTGGCTCAAGGGGTCACTGGCAGCAGAATTCAGATCCCCTGCAAGAGCAATACTCACTCTGAACTCCAGCTCAAAATGGGAAAGGCTTTTGCTTTAATGTTACTGACTGCCCTTCTATGACATGATGGCTATTTTCTAATTTAAGCCTTTTCTTTTTTAAAAACAAACTCTTAATGTGAGTCCACTTTAGCCTCTAAGTCATGATGTCCCTGCCTTGACCTTCCAACTGCTGAGATTCTAACAGAACCTTTTAGAAGACTCCATCTTTATCTTACTACATGACCAGTGGCATCATTCTCATCCTGTTTCTCAGAACATTTTTGACAAAAACCCTCCAGCTCCATTTAAGCAGCCTGCTTGAGAACCCAATCTGTTAGTTTTTGGATCACATTATGGGACACATGTCAAATGACCTTTTTATTTCCCAGTCAAGTTTCTCCTCAGAGCTATTTGTATTTATAGTTACAATCACTTATTAATAACAATACAACATGCAGAGTCAATTACAATGCATTTAACAGCTTTCGGATTTGAGTCAGATTTTAATGGAGGTGGTAGAATATGTAAAAAAAAATCAAAATATGATGTCTCTCAATAGCTGGGTGATATGCTGAGTAATTTGGCTTCTGGTGACAAGTTGGGAGAGGTTTCATCTCCAATGAGCATTCTTTGTAGAATGCAAGGAGACACTACAATATATACAACCAATACCCAGCAATGACTCCAATACTAATAAACACAACCAATATACACAGTACCAATATATACAACCAATTCCCAGCCATGACTCCAATACCAATATATACAACCAATACCCAGCAATGACTCCAATACTAATAAACACAACCAATATACACAGTACCAATATATACAACCAATACCCAGCAATGACTCCAATACCAATAAACACAATACCAATATATACAACCAATACCCAGCAATGACTCCAATACCAATAAACACAATACCAATATATACAACCAATACCCAGCCATCACTCTTGAAGGACTGGTAGGGCCAAGAGGCTTTCTTGAACACAGTCTTTCTACCCTTGAACTAGAGCTCCTTGTTGTCCTCCATAGGGTGTCCAGTACTGAGAGCCTAGGATTCTGATTCCTACTCTAGTAGGGACACAAACCAGTGAGCTGTGTGGTGGACAGGTCCAAGTTTGTAAGGTAGCTGAATTTGCACTCAACACTTGCTTCAAGTCAACTCTTGCTTCTGTTTTTCTCAGAATTTGTGTAGTAACATGAAACAGTGGGTGTGAAAGTCAGGCATTTGGGTCAGTCCCTTATTGAACAAGTGCACCACAAAAATAACATGAGGCTTACAGCCTAAGTGAACATTTCACTAGAAAAAAAAGGTACATGATTTATAATATAGGAAAATACATTGGCTGTGACCTCAGACTCTGGAGCACCCTCCTTCTGCCTATACTCTTTAAACAAACTGGGGAAACTTAATAATATCCCCTGATAATACCATGAGTTAAGTAGGCCAAAAACAGTAGTACTGACATAAGAGGGTAATGTCAGAATCAAATGAGTCAGCAAGCACAAAATACTAAACCTACACTTAGAATTTAGAAAGTACTAAATAAAATTAAGTGTGGTTACTGTAATAATTGTCTGTCCCACTTAACTACCATCCACCTCATTAAACAGATCTTAAACCGAATTTAAGTAAGACGGAAGACTTGTGGCTCCCCCAAATTCACATACAGAAGATTAATTCCTGGAAGAATGGTCTAGGGGGCTAGAGCTTTCGGGACTGGCGAGATCATGAGAGTAAAGACTACATGATAGGCTATGGGGTCCAGAGAGGGCTATCACTCTTGGGGCTGTGTGAGAACACGGCAGGGGTGGGGGAAGATGACAGTCTGCAAACCAGTAAGCAGGCCCTCCTCAGGGCCAAATCCTTGAACCCACATGAGCTTGAACTTCCAGCCACCAAAATGTAAGAAGTAAATTTATACTGTACCTAAGCCAGCCAGTCTATGATACTTATCAATGCCCAAATGGAATACCACCCTCTTGGACTGTACTTAATGACTGAAGCTCTCTACCAGAGCCTGCCCCAGCCCAGCCCATCCAGCACTGCTTCTGAGAATATCTTCATTGAAGAGTGTCAACACAGAATCTGGTAACTGATCCCATTTCTACGTA
Source organism: Peromyscus californicus insignis (assembly GCF_007827085.1). Lineage (NCBI taxonomy): Eukaryota > Metazoa > Chordata > Mammalia > Rodentia > Cricetidae > Peromyscus > Peromyscus californicus. The sequence continues at coordinate 98,143,246 of NW_026294606.1, forward strand.
CACTGTACTTCTAGGAAGCTCAAAGTCAAATGCTGTCCAGGTCAGGTAGCAGAAAGTGTTCACACGGTCCACATCTTACTGGATTATTTTGTGCTTAGCTGTCTTTTGCTTTCTGAGCTTATTTTTCTGCTTCCCAACTATCTAACCCCCATCTTTCTTGTTTCACATTCTATGTTTCTGCTTTGGCAATTTAATGAAATGAGGTATGGACTAGAAACTAGAAACTGATTGGTTGCTGAAATTCAGGCCGTGTGTCCCAGTACAAGGTCACATAGGTCGTATAAGTACAGACAACAGAGAAGGCAATGCAGAGGAAACAGAGGGCAGAAGAGCAAGTGTGTGTGACTTACAGCTGTGGCAAGTGGCTCCTGTGTACCCTGTGTTTGTACAGTTACAATAAAAGGTGCTCCAAGACTGAGAACACTCGCCACCATGCTCACAAGAGTTGGGCAAACACCTAAAAGAGAGAGAAGAAGCTGTTAATCATGGTGAGATACAATATAGTATTGATTATTCATATATGGTCATGTGAAGCAAGGATGTCGACCATGTAGAGAGTAAATTCACCATGACCAATAGTTACACGGTCTGGCGCTGAGGCACTTTACTCATAGAACTAAATCTAGAGTCATTAAATTCATCTGTGTTTGGCCAATTCTCAAGTCTCTCTGACTACTTAGTCTTCAACATGTCTCACCATATCGCAGCTCTTTATTTTCCCTAAGTGACAAGGTGTGATGTCAACACTAGCCAGGATATCAACAGCTTACATGAAATAGTGTTCCACCATTCTGAGTTACTCTACTGCTTGAGCATGGGAAGGGAAACTGACTGAGGAAAAGGGAAAGGAAGAGGGAAAGGAGAGGAAAGGCTGTCTTTATTTACTCAGTCTGCAGATCTAGAATTGTCCCAAGAATGCTCACTGTATACTCACATATGCAAGCAGTGCTGGGGTGTTCTCTGGTGCTCAGCCTAACTCACAAGGACTGCTGCTGTGGATGACTGATTGATAAATAAAATGCTGATTGGCCAGTAGCCAGGCAGGAAGTATAGACGGGAAAAAGAGAGAGGAGAAATCTGGCAAGTGGAAGGCTGAGGCAGAGAGACACTGCCAGCCACCACCACGAGGAGCAGGATGTAAAGTATTGGTAAGCCACGAGCCACATGGCAAGGTATAGATTAGTAGAAATGGGTTAATTTAAGATATAAGAACTAGGTAGCAAGAAGCCTGAGTCATTAGGCCAAACAGTGTAAATAATATAAGCATCTGTGTGTTTATTTGAGTCTGAGTGGCTGCCGGCCCAGGCGAGACTGGAGATAACTCCAGCTACAGACTGCCCTGGTTATTGTAAATCTCCAAGAGAAAGAACTGCCCTACTCAACAACTATGGAGCACAGTAGGCTTACCCCCTTGAGGTAGCTCAGTTGCAGTATTAAATCATAATGCACCATTTTAATCAAATCTGTGTTTGAGAAGCTATATCATGAATAATTTATTTTTTTAAATAGAGGACCATTTGAAACTAACAGGGAATGAAAAAAAATGGCTAGCACATTGAGCTGATTCTAGGCTTTGAAAAGCTGTGAAGGGTCCAAGTAGGTCAACAGTCAAAAGACTAAACAATTGTGTTTAATTAAAATATTTCTTTTCAATTTATATGCATCACTTGACCTTTAAAAAAATCATTGTGTATATTAATTGAAAACAGCATGATGCTACAGATAATAAAACTATTATACAATGAAGCAGATTAACATATATATCATTTCAAAGAGCTAGTTAATTTTTTAGGACTTATTTTATTTTAAATTGTGTGTATGTGTGTGCATGTGGATTTGTGGATATGTGAGTGTAGGTGGCTGGGGAGGCCAGAAGAGGACATTGGATTCCTGGGAGATGGAGTTTTGGGTGGTTGTGGGCCACCTGAGATGGTTGCTAGTAACCGAACTCTAGTCCTTGCTTTAGACCAATAAGCCACCTCTCCAGTCTCCAGCTACCTAATATTTCCCATTGTTTGTTTTTGTGGCAGTAAAACCTACTTAGTTAGCATAATTTTCAATATGGTATGATTTGTGTCACCTGTTGTCTGTACCTTTGCTGTCTAGGAATCACTTCTTCCAAGGTTACTAAGTCATTAGAAAATAAATACTTATCAAGTTGTTTTGATCTAAATAAACCATTTTTTTTTTAAATCAAAGGGTCAGGTGTATCTTTTTTTTTTTATTTTTTATTTTTTTTATTTATTTATTTTTTTTTTAAATTTATTTTAATTTATTTTGCAATACAATTCAGTTCTACATATCAGTCACGGATTCCCTTGTTCTCCCCCCCTCCCGTCCCCCTCACCTTCCCCCCAACGCCCCCCCCCCCATTCCCATCTCCTCCAGGGCAAAGCCTTCCCCACAGACTGAGGTCAACCTGGTAGACTCAGTCCAGGTAGGTCTAGTACCCTCCTCCCAGGCCAAGCCAAACAATCCTGCATAGGCCCCAGGTTTCAAACAGCCAACTCATGCAATGAGCACAAGATCTGGTCCCACTGCCTGGATGCCTCCCAAACAGATCAAGCCAGACATAGGGAAATAATGCGAAGATTGAGACATTTGGGAGAAGAAGCTGGGAACTTCCTGCTGTAGGCTGAAATACTTCTGGGGGACTAAGATGGTTCCAACATGCCCCTCAGCATGGATAAGTTAGCTAAGCTGCTTGTAGACTACAGTTCCTGACCCGCCTTTCCCTAGAACATTTCCATTAGAAAGCCTCCAGTTGTAACTTATTTCTTGGTCCCTTGGAGGAATACATCTTCGCTAACCTTTCACAAGTTCCCTGACCCAGCAAGTGCTCTCTGGAGGACAACCCCTTTGAGATGCTGGGAGGCAAGTAACCATGACAGAACATGTATTCCCTGTCTCCAAAGAAGAATGAGAACCTAGGTAATTTCCATAAACACTGAATGGCAAACAGATGTGACATAATCATGTTGAGAATCAACTGTTAGAAAGTAAGTCCTCATTAAATTGTTTGGACCTGAGGCAGGATAGGAAGACAAGAGAAAGTAAGGGGCCCTGGTGGGAAAGAAGCTTCTTCTGGAATCTGTGTGGTTTTCTGCTGATTAAGAGTCAAGAACCTTCAACACACGTGATGCAATCAGGATTTCGCAGAGGGCCGGCAAGAGGGTTCAGACACTAAAGGCACTTGCTGCAAGCCTGATGATCCGAGTTTGATCCCAAGGACCCACATGGTGAAAGGAGAGAACTGACTCTTGCAAGTTGTCCTCTGTTCTCCACATGACCAACACACATGCACACACATACATATACACATAATTACACACTCACACACAATGTAACTTTAAAGTTTTTTAAATTTATGTTATGCTTATTTTTTATAAATACATCCCAAACGAAAGACTGGCATGTGCTAAAACAACTTTGAGATTAACTGTATCTGCATTCCTCTCTCCCCTGAACCTAAGTAACATACCTAATAAAAACAATTTTACAATATCACTCACAAAAGAAGATGATTTAAGATAAGAAAAATAAATAAACCAGTTTGTGTAGTGTCTTTTTTTTAAATTTGTTGTAAATTACATCCTTTGAGCAACATTACTTAGGAAGCTACAGAATTATTTGTGTGTGTGTGTGTGTGTGTGTGTGTGTGTGTGTGTGTGTGTATGCTTGTAAAGACCTATCTCTCTCTGTCTCTCTCTCTCTGTCTCTCTCCCTCCTCCCACCCAAGTCTTAGGTGTGTACATTATCCTCCTGTGTCTCTTTCTCTCTAAACACTAACACTTAGTTCTAAAGTATATACTACTGCTTTCCCACCTCTTAATAAATTCATTAGCTCTATCTCCCTCTGACTTGTCCTGAATTCTTTTTTTAATTTGTTTAATTTTTTTTAAAAAAGGTTTTGTTCATTTTACATACCATTCCCAGTTCCCCCTCCCTCCCATTGTCCCACCACCCCCTCCCCTGTCTCCCCCAATTCCCACCCCCCATCCACCCCTCAGAGAGGGTAAGGCCTCCCTTGGGTACTTTTCAGCAGTCCAGTCGCAACTCTAGCTTCACTTAAGTGGAGGTCCCTAAAGTGGGGGTTCCTCGAGCTACTGCTGGCAGTGCTGTGCAATGTCTCCCCACTGCTGCTGAGATCAACTGCTTGTAAAATCTGTATGTGTGTGGTCATGGTGTGTGTGGTGTGCAGTGTGCATGTGATATATGCATTTGTATGTTCACAGTTGCACATGCACGTGTGTGTGTGTGTGTGTGTGTGTGTGTGTGTGTGTGTGTGTGTGTGTTCCTGTGAAGGCCAAAGGGTGACATCGGGCTCTTTCCTTGATGGTTCTTCGTCTATGTTTTTCTGAGACAGGGTCTCTCACAGAACCCAAGTTCATCAGCTGGGCTAGACTGGCTGGCCAATGAGCTCCAGAGATCAACTTGTCCTTGACCTACCCCCACCCCAAAAGCTGAGGTTACAGAAGTATGCCTCCATGCCTGGCCTTCTACAGAAGTCAGTTCAAGTCCTCACGCTTGTGAGGCAAACACTTTAGAGACTGAGCCATCTCTCCAGTCCTAGCATCACATTTGAATAAAAATGTCAGGGATAGCATGTGGTTCAGAGGCACTATAGTGACTCAGGTAAAGTATCAGGAACAAAAGACATTTGTGGACTTCTAGTTTAGACTCAAACAACTGATAAGACCACAGATGCCTTTCAGAGGTTAGAATGAATAATACATTGAGACCAAGGCTTCCAATGCTCTCATCCATTTTCAATTAAAAAAATAAATAAACTACAGAGCCTGCCAGAACATATTTGTGGTGGACTTTCTGCCTCCTCCTTTATCAGAGCTGAAGAGGGAACCTGATGCTTTGCTTATAGGCTTTTTCCAATGTTAACTGAAAATAGTGTTATTGATTTTTTTTCTTGATTAAAAAATAGATGTCCACTGTACACAGAACAAAACAATCCAGGACAGAAGGAGAGCGGTCACCTGCAGTCTCACTTATAGTCTCACTACAAACATGACCTTGTATTCAAACACAGTCTTTATTTATTTGTTTTTTTGGTGGGGGGGGTTGTTGATATAGGGTCTCACTCTATAGCTCTGGCTGCCCTGGAACTCACTACACAGGCCATGCTGGTCTCCAAATAACAGAGATCCACCTGCCTCTGCCTCCCAAGTGCATGTACCACTGTACCCAGCACACAAACATAATCTTAAAGTAATTCTTCCGCTTTTTGGAGATCAAAAAAAAAAAAGAAAGAAAGAAAGTGCATACTTAAACAACCATTAATTTCACACATATCTTATCATTCTTATAGATTTGCAGGAACCCATTCAGATACATTATCATAATTTATTTAATTTTTAAGCATATCAACTCAATGACAATCTAGTTAAAAAAAAAGGACATTTAAAAACTATTAAAACAGTACCAATCTTACTTTATTGTCAAATCAGAAAAGGACAGAGGTGACCTTTCTTTAAAAGGTTTCAAAACTGTTTTTAAAAGGGATAGATTCAATAGTTTTACCTAAAATCCAAACAAACAAAAAGTCTTTAGTTGTCGTAGTGCACATTGTTTCCCATTGATCTTCTTCCAAAGGCTAACGGGGTCTGTTTTTCTCCATTCAAACTAGTCAGGTGAGGCTTTTTACATTTGTAAATAAAATGTGAAAGACTGAATTGTGAATTTTACTGAATTCATTATATGGTGACGTTTGCCAGCTTGTAACCTATGGCAATCTGCACTGCATGGCGGGGTTCTTGTCCTCACCACGGGCTCTAAGCAATTGCATTGTACACTTCCCTCTTTGCTAGTCATTCCAATACAAAGTAAAACAATCCATCAATCCATTTTCTCAGGCTTCTAAATCTTTCTTCCAGACATTTCCATCACTATTTTCATTGCATGTGACTTTGAACAAACACATCCATCGACATACCCAAACCTGAAGTGACAGGTAAAATTTTCATTTAGCCAGATTCTCTGTCCAGCACAATTTCAATTTCAAAGGCTTTCATAGGATGTAATGCTTGGCTAGAATAAATGATATTGAATTTAGATCTAGAACATTATCACATTCAGGGGAACTGAACATTAGTTACCTGTGGGTCTCACATCCTCAGAACAGTAACTAATGAGAACTCCCTCATCAAACAACTCACTCACCGAGCTACTCTTCCCAGAGTGACGCTTTCTCTGCCACAAGAGATAGAATGGGCATCTTCAGGTGCTTGGAATAAACCTCCTTGAGAGCACAGAGAGGCTTGGTGTGTTTATGGGCTTCTATGTAGAAGAGGAGAGAGAACAAAAGTGGAGGACTAGGGGGAGAAACTCAGACACTGGGAGGGGCAGGATGAGTCTAGCTGGAAGACAGTAGAGTGAAACCTTGGGGTGAAAGGCCAAGGATTGGCCAATGCCTGTAAACTGTGAAGCTAGGAACTGGCAGAACAAGGCAGAAGGTGCTGGGTGAGTAAGGTCACAGTGATGAATCTTGTCCAACCCTTCTCCTACTTCTTATCAGAAGTCCTTGTAGCCTGATATTGTTCGAGACTAAGCATATACCCACCACTCTCACAGAATGGTAGGTGGTGTCAATGGCTTGGATAGTGACCTTCACCAGTTTCTTGATATTCTTAAAGAGTTGATTTTTAAAAAATGTATTTAGTAGTCTCACCAAACAAATGACACAGGTCCTGGAAACTTAGTGAGTATTTAGATGCTCACACCTGCTAGAGGTGTCCCAGGAACCCTCTAGATATCTGTTCCAGATTTGGGGACAGAGACAGCTGCTGATCCTATCATTATGCCATGTCCCTTAGTCAGTAGAGTTTCTGGACTTAGGACAACCCCACTTCATGTCCACAGAGGATGAAGAAATCACATTTGCAAGAGAGAGTGTACTGAGTGGCTGTGTAAAAAAGACATGTGTATGTAAAAAGCACGAAGATGACTTTATTGAGTATGGGTATGAGGATGGTATAGACATGTGTTTATGGACACACGTGAATGTACACATATAAATCAGCATGAGGGTTGTGTGAGGAGTTTCCAGTCATGTGACTGAGCATATGAGTGTGTATGTGTGTGAAACACAGTGTGTGAGGACTATGAGTTTAAAGTACATGCATGAAGAGCCATGTATGCATGAGTGAGTATCTTTGTATGTATGTCTTTATGTGAAAATTTGATTCTGCTAAAACCCAGTTATGCTTTTTAAAAAGTAAAAGAAAAAAGGTTGTATTGTATTAAGTTCCCGTCAAATTTTAATGTTACCACTTATTTTAAATTATAATGTATTAAATCATTAAATGATCCATTTATTATACATGGATGAAAGATTAACCACCCATAATACTAATGTGTACCCAGAGAGCCTGAATGGCATGCCAGGGATGCAGTTCTGACTTCCTGGCTTTGGCGCTGGGCTCTACGTTTTCTTAGTCAACTTTACCTCTCCACGCATCAATTTCCCTGTTCTTCAGACATAGTCACTGTCAAAATTTTGTGAAGGTAGATGTAAATTCTCATAAGCATTATATGCTTAGTTCAGGGCATGGTATATGGATTTAAATCTGCAATGGTATGACATTCCATCAAACTCAGTAATTAAAATTAGCAGCCTTAGTTAGAAGCACGGCTGGAATGATTCCTTCACTATAGTTGTCCAGGTCTACCTACAGTTTTTAATTATTACTAACTGTTGGTTATTATGTCATAAATTGCTCATCCTTTACAATTAACTCTCGAATCCTGCCTTGCCATGTCCTGTGCCCATGCTCCTACTGAGTTTATGGGGTCATGCTCACACCCTCATCAATACAATACCCCAAGCATTCCTAGATGCAGTGATTCTTCTGCTCCCACACAGAAGACAGTAATGGAATGTGACAGTGCACAGTAGAATAGGCACACGTCATGTTCCCCTGCCCCTAAGTATATTCAACTATCAGGGTATCCAAAGTCAGCCTGATAATCAACCACACAGGTCTCTGACAATTTTATTGCTTGGGTGACACAGTGTATTGAGTTGAATGACATAGTTTTGGTATATTTGCCACCTTCTAGAACTATAGCATGGCAGTGAAGATGGCACAGTGGTTAACTTGCTTGCTGAATAAGCATAATGACCTGAGTTCCGATTCATATAAGCCTCACAAAGCTGGATACAACCTGGTAGCATTTCAGTAACCCCAGAAATCATACAGGAGGTTGGGAGGTGGAGACAAGAGTTCCTGGAATCTCATAGTCCAGATAGCAAGAGACCCTGTCTAAAACAAGGTAGAAGGTGAGAAGAGACACCCAAGTTGTCCTCTTAATTCCACATGCATGACATGGTACGTATGTGTGCCCACATTCACGTACAAACACATATATGCTCACATATTGAATACACACACACACACACACACACACACACACACACACACACACACGGATTAAAAATAAATAAAAATAAAACCATAACACCATGAGCATCAAACCTTGTAGGTTGGTAGCATGTTTATGTGTAATTAACAGTCACCTATCTTATACGTATTATTAATATTATTATTTGAAATTTGTTATATAAAGCAGTTGCTAAATTTGTTTATTTTTAAAGCAGATATATTTCATTTCTGGTGTAACAGATAGTAGAGAAAAAAATACATATATCAAAACTGTGTTATCAAAATTTTGAATAGGTCACTGAGGAGATGTGAGACTGTTCTTACCTGTCTGAGATGCCACATGAGTCTATCTGAAGGTCACTGAAGTTGCCAAGGGACCCCTGCTGGACTGCAATCAGATCTACCATTTTCTTGTTGATGGATATGAGTCTCATACATCCTTGAAATCCACCAAGTGGGTTCTTACACCTGGATCCAAAGCTTTTGTCTGGACATCCTGATAAGATCAAAGCAAAGCAAAGCCACAGTACATGATAGAAAAGTGGTGTTCAGGATCACAGCAGAATTTATATAAAAATATAAATAAATAAAACAGACATTTGATTATCCTCTGCATTAGAGAAGACAGATAAACCTGCTGGAATCAGTGTTAGTTTCATCTCAATTCATGCAAAATATTGTCTGTTTCCATAGGATCCAAAGGAAGTCTCTAGAGCTATAATAATTATGTGTACCAATTTATCTTAATCTTAATTTAGAAGTTTAGCTATTGGCTCCAAAATCCTAGATGTGCCAGCTAGCAATGTCAAATCTCCTATAGCTTAAGAGGGAACTTAGTCTTTAGACTGGAAAACTCAAAACATAAACTAGTTTAAGTGTACACTGAAGACAATAAAAGATAAATCAATAATAATGAAATGCCTTTGTACTTAAAGCTAACTCTCTGAGAAAGGAGATATATTGACCAAGAATAAAATTACTATCTCTTTATTTGATTAAATACTGTATTTCCTTATACATGTGAGAACTACACATACATTTGACAAATACAAATGGCTAAATATCAAAAAATATCTTGCTGTTTGATTTTATTTATTCTTTGGCTCAGCAAAGAATGTTCTCTTAATGTCAATTTTTTTCTAACATTTAAGATTTGTTCTCATTATTTAAATAACAAATATAATATTAACCATTACTGTCTGAGTTTAATGATGTTCTAAATGTTTATTCAAGTGAAGTAAATAATTTTATGGAGTATGAGCACATATATTTCGCTTACATATTTTCCATCAATCTTTCTTTGCTGCTATGGCTGTCAGCCACCACTACAATTTCACAGAATTAGAAGGGAGCGGCAACTTCTTAATTCCTCTCTGCTAGTTTTCCACCTGGAAATTTCCATTACATTCAATATTTTCACCAAGGATATCTCTCTTTAATGCTTTCTTTTCCCAGCAAAATACATTTACATGGCAAGAAAAATCCAGTATTATTTAAAGCTATTAGCAGGCACTCAGAAATATGCTATTTTGATTTTAATGGAAATTTCAAAGTTTCAAATTTAATATATCAACAAAAGACCACCAAGGCTTTTTGAGTAGTGATTTGAGGTACACAGTAATGTATACATTTCCAGTAATTAAAATTCTTCCGGACCATAGTGCATTGTTGTTTAACTATATCCTCCAACAGAATGTTTTCTAGAGGGAAAGGGAGGCTTACAGGACTCAGCAATCATATGAAAGTTGTAAGACCTCCCCTTCCCCCAGATTATATAAGCAGTAAAACAATTGCTAGGGAGAGGCAGTCCTGATGGAGCTGCCTGGAAGTTCTAAAGGTAATTCCAGAGATACAGCTTCAGTGAGTCAATATCCCTGCCAGAGTGAGTATTCTGTGATGTAGCTACCTTTGAGCCACCCATGTTCTCATAAAGAGCCCCAATAAATGCATTAGTTCATGAGCTACTCTTGGACTGAATATTTCTTTGGTCTTAGATGTCCTATTTGGAGTGAAGAGACATTTGCTCACTTTTCCCAGGAAAGGCCACACAACATACAATGTTATCACAGTCTCCTCTAGCTGACCTATTACCTAATTAAGAATGTCAGGATAGAGCAGAAAGGATAATAGTTCAAGAACACCTGACAGTTCCCGTACACCAGGAGTGTAAACTACTTGGCTACTCTCTTCTATGGTTCATGTTTCCCAACACATCTCAAACTATTTCAGAATGTATTAAATCATAGAGTATGTCTGTTGGAACAAGACGAGACAAACTGAATCACAATGAAAGATAATACAACTGCAGAAAAAGCCAAGAGTCAGATCATTGGTATTTCATATTCCTGTATGCAATACTCATTAAGCAAGAAATTCTAAGGATAAAGAAGGGTGCAATCAGGTTCATCTCATTAGTCTTTGAAGAGGCAACCATGGGGTAATACAGTGCAAAACCAGAGAGAAGTTCAACACTGTACTCATTCAAGATGAAAGTTCTAAAATAAGAAGATTGCTGGAGAATTTTTAATGCTGCATTGATGGATGGATACATTACCAGAGGCACTCATTGTGTTAAATACCTCTGGAGATGACACATAAATTACCACCGTGTGCTGCTGTTCCAGAAGTGAGATGCCATTTCACGGTGGTGTGGCCTGGTCCTCAAGTACCTGATGCTTGGTTTTATGTAGGGAACTTGAATGTGAGCATTCTGCACCTCAGTTGGCATCCCCAGTTTGTGATGCATGCTGGGCTACCCATCAAAAAGATTATGTAAGGGAATTTACAGAAATTAGACATGTGACTATCTTCCACGTGGAGAACCAATATTTGAAATGTATGGCTTATAAATGATGAAAGCTGAGCAGTGTCCCAGGGTGCTCTCTGATTCTTTGAAATGCACTCATTCAAAAGAAGAAAGGTTAAGAGGAAAGCGAGCAAGGTGATGGATAAATAGTGAATGTTTTGTGTTGCATACAGAGTTCTGTTCTTTGAGAAGAGAACTAACATCCTAACAGCTAATGGGGCAGGCACTCTGAAGACTGCAGAGTAGGAGCAGAACCCAGGCTGTTGGGTCAGATGAACTCTCTACAGTAGAGTATGACAGCTAGGTTAGTATGACTGGATTTTGACACTACCACTTTGAACTTGCAGTTGGATTTGGAGAGTCCATGGGGGTTTCTCAGATCATGGTTTTGTTTTTTGTTTTTTTTTTTTAATCATAAATATAAACTGGTAAAGAATTAACTACTGCAAAACTGTGTTCTACCTAGATAAAATAAGGAATCCCCATCCACACAGAACAAAAAGTTTTCAGTGGTAAACAACTGTGGCATGATGTTGGGGCGGGACACAAAACTTTCAACTAGAAATTGCCAGAGTGTGGTCATCCCACTGCCACTACCAGCCTAGCAATCAGGCCAGTACTTCACCTTATGGGGCCCTACTTTACCCCTTCCAGAGCTTCCCAGGGAAAGATGTGGTACCCACTTGGAACCCTTTATCACTAATGTTCTGGGACACAGAATTTCTAGCCCCCAAATCCTAATAAGTCTGTTTTCTGGATTGAACTTTTCTTTCTTTCTTTTTTTTGTTTGTTTGTTTTTGTTTTCAAGACAGGGTTTCTCAGTGTAGTTTTGGTGCCTGTCCTGGATCTCGCTCTGTAGACCAGGCTGGCCTTGAACTCACAGAGATCCACCTGGCTCTGCCTCCCGAGTGCTGGGATTAAAGGCATGCACCACTACCACCCAGCCCAAAATGAACTTTTCAATGCATGCATAAAGTCAAACACTGAAAATGTTGGGATAGCCAAGACCCCACAGGGCATATATTAAAAGGACTTGGTACTGGGGTTTTATTGTAGAAGCTCTATAGCATATCTTTTAGGAATATCATACATGGCTATGAATTTATAAAAAATGGGAAAATAAAAATGAGCTCTTAATTCAGATAGTGGCCATCTGGGACATCCTAGAGAGAGACAAACATACATGATAAAATTAGTGTTTCTTAGGCAAAAGTATGCATGAAAAGATTTGGATTTTTTTAAATGTCATTAGAGGGGTTGAGAGATAGTTCTGTGGGTAAGAGCATTTGTACAGCCATGAGGAACTGTGTTTAAGTGCCCAGCAGCCAAATAAAAGCTTTGTGTGGCATTGCACATGCCTTTTACCCAAGAGCTATGGAGATAGGTGAAGATAGGAGGATCTCTGGAGCTGCTGGATAACAGCCTCTCTCTAGGTTCAGCAAGAGACCATGCCTCAAGGGAATAAGGTGAAGAGCCATAAGACAGCATGCCTGGCACCCCTCTTTGGCCTCCACATGCACTGGTGGGCACCTGCACCTGTACACGTGTGTGTGTGTGTGTGTGTGTGTGTGTGTGTGTGTGTGTGTGTGTACCACATTCACACTTGCATACACACAAATACACCCAAAAAACTTCATTGGTATTCCTTAAATGTACATATGATCTGAAGCATGGACAATAAAGGAAACTAGATGTGCATTTCATCTAGTAAAGCTTTGTGTAACTTTGTAATATCTCAGTAAATCTTAGCATAACTAAGCCATTTTAGAATAACATAGAGTGTGACATGTATATCATAATAAACAAAAATTACAGTGTGCATATACTTCACTCTCAAATATTACAGTGTGGATAAACACAATAGCCAGAGAAAATGTATAAAATAGCCAAGTATTACTAAATCTGAACATAGAGGACATAAAATGCTGCAAGAAAGACAATTCTATTTTCATGATTTATTAACAGTTTTATCCAAGCTTCTATTTTTATTTTGTATCCTTTAACAGTATGCTTGGTGTTGGGTTTTTTCTTATCTCTTTCTCTGTTTTAAATCTTTCCCTTTGGATTGAAAGCTCTGGGTTCACATATTCCATATACCTTACTATTGATTAAAAGACTGTGTTCCTATGGGAAACCATGAAATCCATTGTGTTTTGTGAAGCAGCTCAGTCCATAGATGAGCAAATATCCATCTGGGAAGCAATTATGTCATTTAAAATTGTAGTCTTTTGCTGCCTTTTGCAGTAGTGGATTTTACTTTTAATTACGTGTACATATGCGTTTCTGTGTGGGTGTGTGTATGTGAGTGCAAGTACCACAGAAGTCAGAAGAGGGTATTGGATCCCATGAAGCCGAATTACATGTGGTGTGAGCCTCTATGTGGTTGCTGGGAGTTGAACCTCGGTCCTCTGCAAGAGCAGTCAGCCCTCCTAACCACTGAGCCATCTCTCCAGCTCCTTGTTTTTGTCTTCCTTATTTCATTTTGTTTTGATTTGTTCTTTAATTTGCATTTAACCTCTGGTCTGTGTCTTCATAATAATTCTTAGAAAATAATTTGAATTTTATTGGTAATTATTGAAAATTGAAAATCATTTTCCATATCAAAAATGATTCTAGAATTGGTTGTTATTTTTAAGATTTATTTCATTTTTAATTGTGTGTGTGTGTATGTGTGTGTGTGTGTGTGCATCAAAGGCTGAAGGCATCAGATCCCCTAGAACTGGAGTTACAGGCAATTGTGAGCTACCTGACATGAGTCTGGGAAGCAAACTCTAAACCACTAGAAGAGCAGTATGAACTTTTAACCACGAATGCATCCTCCTGGCCGCAGAAGCAACTATTAAACTGTAGTGAAGCAACAGCCAAACGATGATAATATGGAAAACGCTATGACATAGCTAAGTCTTGCTACTGGACTGCACGCCCTATGTCAAAGAGTCTGTGCTTTCGCTTCAGTTGCAAAAAACTCATTCTCATGCCACAAGTCTGCTTTGCCAAGCTTTTACTTCAATCAACCATCCATGAGACAGCTAAACACTCCATTTGTTCTTGTTCCCTAAGGAAAAGCTGGTGCTGAAGGCTGGTGTCCTGCTTTCATCAAATGCACCAGTTTATTTGTTTTTCTTCAGCAAAAAGACTGAGTTGCTATGACTAATTAGGTTGAATTATTTGTCCACTGGCATAATACTGCTTTCTGTACTGGGCAGTGGGGAAGCAGTAAGAATGCTCTAGGGCAGCTAAGGGTCTGATCAGAAAAACACCACAGTGACATGAACCCATCAAATCACAAGACAATGCACGGGGGCTACTTAACACTAGAAAAAAATCTAACGTGGCTTGAAAATAAGAACTGAAGAAAGTGACCTACTTAAAATAAATCTCATTAGAGAAACTGTAAGCATAAGGAACTCTGCCTTATAGGAATTCATTTTAGGTCATAATTTGTCATTTTGATCCACTCCGTATTTCCATATTTAAAGAAAATTAAAAAATTAGTCCTGGGTTAGCAGTGTTAGCACTGCTTAAAGCATGAGAGATACCATCCCCAAGACACAGAAGCAGGAACACAAATATGATCCAATGGACCACACGTTCTAACTCTTTTTCTTACCTCCAAAATAAAAGATGCCTCCTGAATTAACTTGCTCAGGCCCCAGCCAAGAAGAAACAGGGGTAATGTGGCCATCCACAACCACACTCAGGTGATTCCTTTTAGCAGACAAGGAGACAGAGTGCCACTGACCATCATCTAAGCCAGCACCTGGAGAAAGGAGCAGAGGAATAGCTCTCAATAGCAAACAGGAAGCAGTCAGTGACTTATGAACAGCAGTAGACATTTTAGATCGACTGCAATGCTTGAATCTACTGAAGACTCACCTTCCATGAGGGACACATTACAAGACATCCATGGATGCCTGAACCCCATACCTACTGTGCCTTTTGTGCATATACATAGCTATGATAAAGTATAACTTACAAATTAGGCACAATCAACCATTAGCAGCAGTAACTTAGACTAGAATAGGAAAATAAAATGTAAGCATCATTTAAGCCCTATGAACTACTTACTTCTGGAATTTTCCACTTAATATTTTCAGACCATAGCTGACCACAGTCATTGAAGCTATGGAAAGTAAAGCCACAGATAACAGGATGTCATACGAATCGTCCCCATAACAAATGTGAAGGATATGCCCACAATCCCACTACTTGGGAGGATGGATGATATAGGAGGATTGGGAGTTTGAAGCCAGCCTAGACAAGGTAGTTAGTTGAGGAAGAGAGGGAAAACACGGGAGGGAGGGAGGGAGGGAGAGACAGAGACAGAGACACAGAGAGGGTGCTTTTAGGATGGTGTTGACTACAACTTCAAAGTGGAGCCCATGTACATACAAGCAGCGACGTGTACTCGGTGGGTTTTTTAAAGAAGAGCACATGTTGTTGGGAAGGAGAAGCGGTTGTTGGGGATAAGGGAAGAAATGGGAGGTAGATTTGATTAAAACAACACTTTATGCCCATATGAAATTATCAAACAATGAAGATGTTAAAACAATATATTGTATACTAAATATCTTTCAAAAGAACCTCACGTAGATTAAACATAAGATTGTATATATAGGTTCAACCTAAGATTTCTGGAGAAAAACTTTGTGACAAGAGGCTCACAGGAACATTTAATGACACTCCTTGATTCAGCTTCATGGGAATTTATTGACTATGACTGTCAAAATAACTTAGAATTGGTTCTCTCTCTCTCTCTCTCTCTCTCTCTCTTGCTCACTCTAGCTCTCACTCTCTGTATAATATACATAATTCTAACTAGACTCACAATTTTATATAAATATAATGCTACTTAATAAAAACCAAGGAGCTTCCACTAAAACAGTTTCTAGCTCTTCCTAAGGTGACACTCATGTCATTGTTCTTCTCCTCAAAGGCAATACCAACAATAAACATGTTCAAGGCCAAGCAGGGATAGGGAAGCTGAACTCTATGGTGGTTTTGCCAGTCAGTCTTACAGCCAGAGAACACACAAGTCAGCAAACAAAACTACAATCACCCTGTGAAGCCCAGGGAGCCGTTTGAAATTGTCTTATTAAGCTGAGTGAGTTTCCCTCACAATTGCAGTTTGAAAATGCACCAAAACTCTCTTAAATTGGTCACATTGTTTTGGCATGGATGCACTAAAAGGGACACAAACCTGACCCAGGATTGAAAGCATACTACTCTATCATCCAAGAAAAGAATCTTTCAGGACCCAACTCTGGATTGCTCCATGAAAGATCCTTGGACCCAGAAGAGAAGAGGGCAGATTAGATACTTGCTCTTGGACCATTTTCTGAGAAGGGACTCTACTTAAAAGATAGAATAGAGTCATAAAACCCATGACTGAGTAAGATTAGAGTCAATGTATCAAATTTCCCCCATGTGTCCTTCCAGCACTTCCTTTAGGAGGCAGCACTCAGAGTGGTAAAGCTTTACATGCTTCATCCACAAGTGCAGATTCTTCCAGCCACCTCTCTGACCCCCATGTGTCCCCTAACTTATCCTACATGAATGGCTCCAATCTGTTGCTTCTCCTTAGGTTTTCTCTTCGTTGTTAGATATTTCTCTTCCAACCCCCACATACTGATAAAGTTTCCATTTTCCAATCTACTCTATAATGATTGTGAGTAAATGGGTCTGTGTGAGTGCAGGTATATACCTGCCACATTGTGCTCATGGAGGTCAGGAAACCTCTGGCGTCAGTCCCCCCTCTGCTTGTCTGAAAGTCTCTTTGTTGTTGACTATGGCATATGCCAAGCTAGCTGGCTTGCCAACTGCTGCAGATTCTCCCATCCCTGATTCCCATCTTGCCATAGGAGCATTGGGGTTGCAGACACATGCTATCATGTCTGGTTTTTTCAAGTGGGTTCAGGAGTTCAGATTCAAGTCCTCACTCTTGTTCCCCAAGTGCTTTATCCACTGAATAACCTCCCCAGGTCTGATTTTGCTTTCTTCTTCAGCTACAGAGTTCAATATGTAACTCAAGCCGATTTCAAAATCACAACCATCCTGTCTCAGCCTCCCACATGCTGGGATCCAGGGTGTGTGCCACTTCATCTGGCTTGCATAGTGATACTTTTATAACATATGATAAAATAGATTACTCTAACATCAATGATATATCAAGTACAGGTCTAGGGACTGAAGGGATGGCTAGCAATTGAGAGCGTTGCCTGCTCTTCCTGTGGACCAGGATTTGATTCTCAGCACATGGTACTTCACAGTCATCTGTAACTCCAGCCCCTGGGAAGCCAGTCCCTCTCTGGCCTCCATAGGTATATAAGGTATACAGGCATACATGCAAACAAAACATCCACACACATAAAATAAAAACTGAAAATGAAACATGAAAAAAGTGTAAGTCTGCTAAGCATGTGTTTATGCTTTGAAGGGATTACTTTGTGTTGTAATCATCTCTAAAAGTTTTATTTCTGTATTTATACTTTGTGGATTCACACAGGACCTGCAGAGAGGGCAGGTCCGTCCAAGGATCATGCTTTGTGTAGCTGTGCCCTGGGCATCTGCTGGTTAGGCATGGGGCAGAATTAAACCAAAGGCTTGGGGAGGCCTTTGGAATCCTACTTTCCATACAGAAGCCAAGTTAGATTATGAACAAAAGATTGGCAGGACAACCCACTCTGCAGTTTGGCACAGTGAAATGCAATCATTTAACAAGCCAGCAGGTTATGAACTGGGGCCACACTTTTAGAGAGGCCTTTAGAAAGCTGAAATTTTGTGTAATAGACATCATTTACCTGTGGAGGAGACTTATTGCCTGTCAATGGGATGGATTGCTCAAATTAAAACATGAACGATCCTTAACATATTTCAACTAGCCCTACCTAGTACATCAGACTCGATTTCACTTTTCTACCTCCCAGTCTGATAAGAAGTGTCCCCTCTGAAAGGCCACACTACTGTTAAAGGAAGGAACCATGCAACTTGCACTTTTTCCCTTATTAATTATATTACATAACTCCACTCTATCACGGCTTTATTAGTTATTCTTTTCATCACTGTGACAGATACCTGGAAGAAGGGACTTCAGAAAGGAAATGTCTATAGGACTGAAAAGATGACTCAGTGGTTAAGAATGCTTGCTTCTCTTCCAGAGGACCCAAGTTCAGTTCCCAACACTGGAACTTGGCACCTCATAACCTACTGAAACTCCAGATGCCCTGAAACCCTCTTCTGTCCTCTATAGGTACTTAAACACACACACACACACACACACACACACACACACACACACACACACACACACACACACATTCACGCACGTACACACACACACCAAAAAAAAATCCTTTTTAAAGAAGGAAGGTTTATGGTGGTTTATGGCTAGAAGTCATGACAGAATTCCTGGTCATAGGAGTATGTAGCTGAGATTATTCCCATCCCAGTAGGAAAACAAACAAATAAAAATCAGAGAGATCAGACTCGAGGTAACCTTCAACAACCCAGACCCACCATCCCATGTCTTCCCATCATGCCTCCATCCTCAAAGTTTCCACATCCCGAACACCACCCATAGCTGCGGACCAAGAGCCCTAAGCCAGGAGCCTGTGAGGGAGATGTTTCACACTGAAACCATCACTCATAATTCCTTATCCATCCTGAACATCAAGGCCAGAGCCCTGAGGAGGAAAGTACCCCACCGCTGAGCTAGAGCCCAGGGCCTACTTACTAGAATCTCAGGAGTGAGTGTATTGTTGCTATATTAATAAAGTAATCATTGCAAAAAAATGTTATTCAACCATGGTTCACAATTACTGTTCAGTGCTTTTTACGTATTGTGTAATTTATACCACAGTGGTTATTTCCCTTGTTGTAAGTGAAGAAAATGAAGCTTAGGGAGAATGTACAATTACCCTGGGGGCTATCCAGCTAGCAAGCAACAAAACAAACCAGAAACCCTTGCTTGACTCGACACCTCACAATTTTCTCAGCTGAGCCATGAGAAGCCAGCTGCCATACGGGGCCAGGAGAAGGATCTGCCGCTATCCCACTGAACATGAGTCAAGTCCCAGAATGCCAACATCAATAGCTGGGTGACAATAGGATCAAGAGAAAAAACCAAAACCATTTCTAGGCTGCCTGGAATGGTGCATGCCAGTAATCCTAGCACCTGGAAGGGAGAAACAAGAGAAGGGCTATAAGTTCAAGGCCAGCCTAGTCTAGATAGTAAGTTCCAGGCCAGCTAGCAAGATCTTATCTCAAAACATCAAAAGAACAAACAGACAAAAATACTACTATTTCAAAATCTTGGGTATACACAGACTAAAAAGGAAATAAGACTAATGCATAAACCATAGGCACACCAAACTTCTCCCTCCTCTGAATAATGTAAATAACTACTGTCACTGTTTGAATGTTTAATGTCCCACTGCAGGTTCATGGTTTGAAAGATTGGTCTCCAGGTGACACAAGTTTGGAGGCTGTGGAACCTTCAAGAGGTAGAGTTTAGTTCATGGAAGCAGGTCACCAGGAGCTTGTTCTGAAGGCTATGGACCACCCCCTAGATCTGGCCTCTCTGCTTCCTGAGCAGATGTGATGTTGGCAGGCTCTTCTGTCGTACATTCCTGTGATAATGAAGTACACTGCTCTAACATGCCTTTCCCAGCATGATGGACTGAAACCCCCCAAAGCCCTGAGCTAAAACAAGTCCTTCCTCCCTCACACGGCTTCTGCCAGGTACGGTGATCCCAGCAACACACACTAAAATGGCTTTAGTGCAACTGCTAGTTTCTCTTTTGTCAATTACCTCAGTGTCATTTCATTCTTCCATCCATCTAGGCTGAGATTACAAAAACATCAAATCACAGAATTACCCTTACTTCCCAAGAGCATTTAATCTGGAGCAAATGTTTGCTTTCTAGATGCCACCAGCCAATGAACATAACCCCAAATTTTATGTCACTCTTAACACTTTTACGCCAAACTGCTCATGTGAGTCTCAGTGTACGCTTCTCTTCCTGCCACAAGCAACAGACTCAATGTGTTCAAACTCCAAATACGTTCAAGGTGATCTTAGACTGGGGAACACTGTCCATCGCAAATATAAAAAACTGAATGATAAATGGAAGGATTTGCAATTGCAGGTGGTGGAGAAAATAGAATCATTCAAGACCCTTCTCTTTCTCAACCCAGCTCCTCCACCCTTGTCTCTGGCTCAAACCACATAACCATTACACAAATTCTAGCAGGAAGTAAGAAGTTTTTATCTGCTCTCTCCTGTGTAATCTGCAGAGCTATCGTAAATTGCTTTAGAAACAGTGAGACAGCTCAGCTGCCCCCAGCCTCTGCTAAGACTGTAACAGGCATCTAGAAGGGAAGATGGAGAAAGGAAAACACTAAGCCTGCCACTTAGGGTAGATCCTCTGCAAAGGTGCGGAAGGCAATTACACGTCTGCCATCACTCAAGGAGCCACTGAAGAGTGGCGCCCATTCCCAAATATATCTCAGCACTCTGAACTCACCAGGAATCCTTCAATTACTAACTATCGTCACTAGCCAGAATTAAGGACCCAGATCACTAGATAGCTCCTGTCATGGTGAAAATACGAGGGTCCCTGGTGACTATCACTTCAGTGGAGGGCAGGAGTTTAAGGGGACAGGTTTACAGTATGAAGAGAGGAAGGGTTGAACAAGGAGAGAGGATGAGGTGGAACTGAAAAAGGGCTTTTTTCTGGGCAAGACACACCAAAAAGGCTGTACCATTGCCAGGAACACAAGGATTGCACATGTCTGTTAAAACAGAAGACATACTCAGATAGCACTCAGATGCAGGCTTACCACAGGCAGGTTCTGCTGTGGGACCCAAAAGCTTGTTCATGGGACTTACTTTCACCACTAAAACCATTGTCGGAACTTCAAACTTAACAACAAAGAATTTCCTTTTCAATAAGAAAATGTAACTGCATTGTTACATTAGGGCCTTGTCATCTGGATGGGTTTAGATTTTTGACATCTCTAATGGTGACAAGGGCTGAAAACATTTTGTGTCATGAGGAATCGCAGAGCACTGCTAAAATGCCTCATGATTTAGGCTAATATACTATCATTAATATTTCAGGGATGGCTTAGGTTCACATATTATTTTCAAATAATTTCAAATGACAATTTGCCAATAGTACACTCCATTACAAATTTATTCTGATCATTCAAATATTTGCATAATTCAGTTCTTTCTCCATATAATTTAGGGTTTTTTAATGGAAAAGGTAAAAATATTTTGAATATTTTAAGCCCTTAAGATTGGTAATTTATATGTCTAATAGCTATGAAAGTTTAAGCCATTCTTATATAATGAAAAGATTTCGTATAGTACAGTACCTCAAATGAGCCCTAGTGAAAGGCTATTTCCTATGGGAAAAGAAACTGACCAGGCACTCAACTACCATTTAAGTAATTTATTTGTAAATAAAAAAAAATTGGTTCACTGAAATTCACAAAAATTAACATATATACTATAACCTACTTGGGGTGCACTTGATAATGTTTCACAATCAAATCAATTGATGTATTATAATGACTCAAATAAAGCCATAAATAACTGTTGGATTGGTATTATATTATACTAAATCTTTTCATTATATAAGGATGGCTTAAACTTTCATAGTTATTAGATATATAATTTTGAAAGAAACTGGAAAAAAAGAGTGGGGAGAGTCGGTAGCCAATGCTTGCTGTTTTCGGTGTAATTTATTTTACCACCCTGACACTCATAGTTAGATTCCTTATTATAAGCTACGAAAATAATCATATAAAGTCACATGATATCATAATGGATTATGCCATGTCTGTATTCAAACATTCATTTAAAGATTTTAAAATCACTTAGGGTATTCTATGCAGAGCTATACCTAGTAATTTATTAACCACACATTCCTATAAAGAGGTTGGAAGTGAGCTAGCTTCATGCAGCTCACTACAGTAATGTTGTACTGAAGCAGTTTCTTTAAGATGTTGAAAATTAGGCTATGACTGTAACCACTTCAGAGGATGTCAAATACATCACAATACACTACACACTAATGACAAGCTTACATTTTTAGACTCTCGTTTTAGGAGCCTCTTAATTATTCATATGACACTGATTAATTTATTTCCCTTTGTCCAGACTAGAAATCTACCACATTGAACATTACATAAAAAGTCACAGCATAGTACTTCTCAAAAATTATAATTAATGCTGACTTCCTAGCACTCTAACTCAAACTGTACTGATACAGGAACACAAATGGCAATAAAAACATACAAACAATAGGCCCCTGTACTGGCTGACTTTGTGTCAACTTGACACAAGCTACAGCCATTTTGGAAGAGGTAACCTTAATTGAAAAACTGCCCCCACCAGATTGGCCTGTGGACAAATCTGTGTTACATCTTCTTGATTGGTGATTGATGTGTGAGAGCCAAGCTCACCGTAGGCAGAGCCACTCCTTGGCTAGTGGTCCTGGGTGCTCTCTGAAAGCAGGCTGAGGAAGGCATGGGGAGAAAGCTGTAAGCAGCACTCCTCCATGGCCTCTGCATCAGCTCCTGCCTCCGGGTTCCTGCCCTGACTTCCGCCAAGGATGGAATGTGAGAGGGATGTGTAAGTGAAGGAAACCTTCTCCTCTCCTGGTTCCTTATGGTCATGGGGTTTTATCACAGCCATCAAAAGCCTAACTAAGCACCATGTTAACACCAATTTGTATACATGTTTTTTTTCTATTAGTTTCAGTCTCTGTTTTAACTATCCTCATCTTTCTTTCCCCAACCATATTCTCTAAATGTTGGTCATAGTTAATATAGAAGAGTAGTACAATAATATTTATAAATTGTTTATAAAGATCATTTATTAGATTAATGTAGCAGTTTATTCCAATGGGACCTCTAGCTGCCAGGAGTGCATGCTAGTCTGTATATGAAACAACTGTGATGGGGATTACTTGTAGAAAGCTATATAATTTTAATGAAGAGACAAATATATCCCTCACCCACAGCTCTGATCTAGATTGAACATTAATTTTTGAGACACATATAAAGTTACCTTAATTATATTACCTCTAATTGATAAAAGGATACCACATTATACACGAATGCAGAGAACCAATTGGTGCCCAAATGGCAAAATTTGCACAAATTGTTGCCTGTTTAAAAATATATCCAACTGGGCCAGGCAGTGGTGGTGCATGCCTTTAATCCCAGCACTCGGGAGGCAGAGGCAGGCAGATCTCTGTGAGTTTGAGGCCAGCCTGGGCTACCAAGTGAGTTCCAGGAAAGGCACAAAACTACACAGAGAAACCCTGTCTTGAAAAACAAAAAAAAAAAAAATCCAACCATTACAAGGTACATTTGAATATTAGTATAATGACATAGACAGATATAGGTACCAGTGTGGCCTCTGCCATGCTCTCACACCAAGGTGGACAATAGCTACTGAGCAGTCTAATTCCTCACTAAAAGACATTCAGTTAATTTACTGGCCTGTTTCAGTGCCATTCACTTTTACTCCATTTCCTACTGCTATGTTGATGACTTGTCTGTATTAGAGGAAGGGTCATGCATAGAAATTTCTATTCCCTCATCATTATCAACTATGTTAATAAGAATTTTGAACATGGAATCATATTTAGAAGAAAAATTGGAACCAAGTTTCTCTAAGGAAGGGTAGCGATAATCTTATTAACTCAGGTATCCATTTATTAAACAAATACTAATTTTTGGTTATGCATGAAGTTTGCAGAGAAGGGACATGGAGATAATGAAATCTTTCAAATCCATATGCTTTGCCTGCAGGAATACATTTATTACCTGCTGTGATGTCACTGGGTGACTTTCCTGGCTGGTAGAGATTCATTTTAAGTTTTCCATCGCTGAGCAAGAGGAGAAGACCACCTGAAACCAATTGGAGTTCACTGAAGAGCAGAAGTCCCGCCTTATTCCAGGTTCGGAATTGAAAACTGGCTGAGATGGCTTCCTCTTTGGAAGATGCTGGGAGTACCAAGTAACTCCTGGTGCTCAGGAAAGTCAGAGGCACAGACTGTGGTTGTGAACAAGAAAACGATGTATTTCCCTGAGGACAGAGGACAAGAACAGGCATTTAGCTTGTTACAGCCCACGTGGAATGGAATTTAAATGCTTGTGGAGTCTGATTATCAATCCCATATTATTCTAGCCTGAAAACAATTTGCTATACCATGAAGGTCCAAATCTTTGCCATTTATCTTACAAGTTCTTGAAGTGTGTTACCAGGTTTTCTCCCCATTTTTCAACCTTAGTATAGACTTGCAAAGTCAATAAAATCAACTTTATCGAGACGAATAAACAGTTGGAGGAAATCTTGGTCAAACAAAAACAAATAAAAATGAATCTGTTAAAAATTGAACTTTTACTTTATACAACTATTATGTTGTGTTTTGGGTGAAATGTTAAAAGCTTAAGAGCACAAAATGCTAACTGTTAAAGTATACACTAACTTATAAAAAGAAGGGAGCCGGGCGGTGGTGGCGCACGCCTTTAATCCCAGCACTCGGGAGGCAGAGCCAGGCGGATCTCTGTGAGTTCGAGGCCAGCCTGGTCTCCAAAGCGAGTTCCAGGAAAGGCGCAAAGCTACATAGAGAAACCCTGTCTCGAAAAAAAAAAAAAAAAAAAAAAAAAAAAAAAAGAAGGGAATATTAAGACCATCAAACTCTGTGGAAATGGGAGCAGCTATCAGCTGCAGTCTGATTCTATGCTTTATTTGGGTAGCTGCCTCCTGCCCTACACAGCACATCCTCTTGTCCATGAACAAGTGTTGTATAGAGACATTATTTTGGATGAAACACACACACATTTGTCTATATTTCCTTTTTAATTATCTCCCTTTAATAAAAAATAATGAAAGTAAAACCTTACTGGATGCTAGTAACGTACAAAGAACATGAATTCACAGAGAATTAGAAATGAAATCTTCTCCATAATAAATATTCTTGTGATGCTCTTTGGGATTTTCTGCACAACGTGAGATTCAATTTACATATTTTGAATTTTAAGCAATGAGAGAAATTAATGAAAATCTATTTACATCTGCATTTTATTATCAAAGTAGTAAAGCTGGAAACAGTGCTTCCCAGAATTTCAATCACTGTCTGATTCTAGGTAAAAGTTCCCTGAAAAACTAGGATGATGCTTGACTCTCAGAAGTAGAGCACCAGCCATTTCCCCCCAAAGGTGTTGAGAATTGTGTACAGTGAAGGATGAGCACAAACCTGTGGTGATAGCCACTGCTTGCTAGCAAGAAGACCAGAGTTCCATCTTCCAGAACTCATGCCAAAAAGCCAGGCTTAAGACTGGGAAGACGTCCAGTGGTCAAGGCACTTGCTGTGCAAACTTGACAACTGGGGTTTGGATACCCAGAAACCCACACAGGTCCTGGGTGGGTGGGGAGGCCACCTGTAATTCCAGCCTCAGCAGGCAGAGAGAGGGAGATCCCCAGAACAAACTGGCTAGCAACAGACAGGCAAGCTCTGAGTTTGATTGACAGATACAGCTTCAGTGAATAAGTTGGAATAGTGATTGAGGATGATTCCGAATAGCAGCCTCCAGCCTCCACTTGCACACATCTACTAAACCACAAAAAGCTTTCATATGCCCACCACCACCACACACATGTGGACGTGATGATAAGCACAGAGTGATGCTGGTTTGCCCCACTGTCCTTCTCTCCTCTGCTCTGTACCACCTATTTATCAAGACATCTGGGCCTTCTGGGTAGCAACAAGCTAAGCTGATGCCCACCCCAGATGTGTGTCACGGACAAAAGCCACCCAGAGGCAACATCTCCTGTAGAACCCTCACCTCAGAAAGCTGCCTGCATAAGCCACAATACTCTGCTAAGTCCAATTGGTCCACTCACAGTGCAGCATCAGAGAGTGACTCATCTGATCTTCAACCTTCCCATGCCAAGTCTTCACTTCCTGGTTCCTGTGCTAAGTCCTAAGTTCCACGTTCAGAAAAAGGCACCCTGTTTGTAACACTCTGCTATTGCTTTCCTGACTGAACCATGACCAACAGTTAGAGCTAAATGCTGCCAGGGTTCCATGGACTTGGAGTACAAGGGAGCCCAGACAATATTCCTATTTAGACAGCCTGGCAGCTGCAATGATGTAACAACCTATAAGTTTTTTATTTGTTATGAATGGCCATGGCAATGTTGTAACAGTCTATACATTTTTATTTGTTGTAAATGGCCATCGCAATGTTGTTTTATTTGTTATGAATGGCCATGGCAAATACAAGTGTTTCTAGTTTCTTGTTAACACACCAGAATGCTCCCTAATTCCAGTGACTGTTCTCATCCAATGAGCTTGTCAGGGAACAACTTCTTAAAGAAATAAAACAAAATAATAATTAATCTACTGAGAGCAATGCTACCTCAACAAAACTGAAACAGCCACAACAAAATTAAAAATGAAATCACAACAAAATTTTAAAATAGTTCCCATACTATTTTTTTAAATTTACTGTTGTATGACAGTTATTTCCAAATTAAAACATTCCACCTAGACGGAGGGGTAGGCTCATGAGATTAAGGAGGTAAACAAAACATCACATGTCTTAGAAAGCTGAAACTCAGAAAGTTCTGGAAGGTCCCTCCACAGTTTTGTAAAAGTCACAAACAACTGCTCTGCCCTGTGAGAAGGGAGCTCTAGAAGAGCAGCTTTGTGAGTCAACACCTGTGCTTGGATGGCCTTTTCCATGATGCAGCTGCTTTTGAGTCAGGCTGGCTTCTGTAGGTAACCCAGTGCCCATACTCCTACTAGTGACCCCAACGGAAACTCATTGGCTCACCAAGTTGGACTTCAGTGCAATCATTACTTTGATCTGTTATGGGTTCCCTTTCTGGAGTGAGGAGATGTGTGTGTGTGTGTGTGTGTGTGTGTGTGTGTGTGTGTGTGTGTGTGTGTGTCTCCCCAGGTAAAATCTATCATGCATTTACTTCATATAAAAATAAATATATGAAAAATAGTTATTTTATGAATTATAATCCTCCTAAATAGAACTAATCTCCTACATGTATACAGTCAACCAGAGAGAATTTTTAAATAAGAGCCACGTCTAAAACACTATAAGTAAGACCCTCATATGGAGCAATTTTATTTGGAAAAGGTACATCTTACTCATCCCTTCCTATGGAGACTCTTACCATGGTGATGATCTGAGGGCTGTGTTGCTTGGCCAAGCCGATTATGTCCACTCCATTATAATAGAGATTTTCTAAACATCCATGGAAATGTTTGTATGGCAATGACACTGATTTTGCAGGTGCTGAGATCCCTCCAAAGCTGATCTTAGAAAGAAAAATGGCATCAATAATATTGTTTAGTGATTTTTATGATAACCCGTTTAAATAATTATGATTAGCAATTATAGCGGGTAATCATCACGTAGATAACTTTACAACACCATACATAGAAAAAATTAAGATACTGACTTTTAAAAACAAATTTATGTGCATTCAGTCTTCATTTGTGTGACAGCTTGATTATCCTTCCAAGTCGCTAATCACACCTGGTTTTGATATTTATTGCTTAATGAAGAAAAATACACTTTTTGATTCACAGTGGAACTTGGTCTATTTAATAATGTAGCTAATTATGATATTTTATTTTGTATATGTTTCTAGTACAAATTGTTATTTGCATATTTAAATCAGTTGTTAATGAATTAATCTGTTTGCTATTATAGTCTCTCATAAATCTATATTTCCCAGGGGTAGAACAGAAAAAAATCAGACTATGCATTCTAGATTTGCATGTGGCAATAAGATCTCATCACGGGAACCATAATCTACCTGTGAGGTATTGTGACTGTATGTGTCAGGTGAAATTATGGTCATGTTCTATAATGATACATATAAATATATAATAAATGATGAGCCCCAAATTCCATGTGCTAGTAAGCTAGGTCACCTTAGGAATGCTTCGTCAGCCTGGGGATTTATTCTGAAGGTGTCTTTTTATAGCATATTTTCTGTTAGGAAGTTAAATCACATATACATCATCAAATGTGTATTAATTGAAATGTAACCACCACACCTCATAATCAAGATCCAGGTAATTGAATTCTCCCTGGGCATGGAAGTGATGCCTGTGCTCGTCCACTGTAAAGTTGACCTGTTTGCCCAGTCTCTGTATGAGCACAGAATGCCAATGCTGATCATCCAGCAGGCTGCCCAAGGTGAGGTTGATCAGGGTGGAACTAGAGGTCAGTCTAACTTCACCTAGGAGGAAGAATAACAGCGCCGTGATTCAGTTAAAAGGGTGGGGAGCTTCTTCTTGATGGACCAGCATCTCTCACAGTAATTTGCAACCTTCTTCCATGCATGCCATGCTGAACACTAGTGTGGATTTATCTGAAGCTTGATTATAATGATCTCTCAACCTTGCTGTAATTTCTTCCACTGTTAATTCTTTCTATTATTATTACCCATTGCAAGCTCATTTTCTATGTAAATTTTATCTTTGCTACAAGCTCATTATTTTTACTGCTGTAATATTTTTCAATGACCCATCCCATTCTTTACGATGTTAGGAAATAACTGTGGAGCTACATCAGAGTTATAGGAAGAACATCCAAAAAGGAATTTGTGCAGTTTGCAAGCATGAATCATATGGGCACTTGTTGGGGGATATTCTATCATACTGTGAACCCTGAATTTGCATTTGCATTAATTAAATAAAATTAATCTTGGGTCAGGAGGTTAAGTTAGCAACTAGTTGACAGAAAGTAATCATAGAGCCTCAGAGGGCATCCGGGAGAGATAGCCACAGGATGTAGTAGGGTGGGGTTTGGAGAAGCACAGGTTTTTCTGGTTTGGCAAAGTGGAAGCATGGTTCTTCTGTGGACAGCAGGAAGGAGAAAGACTTAGGTAGTTGCTACTCAGCCTCTCTGAGCTCACAGGTTTTCACCCCAGACTTTGAATCTTGAGTCCTATTCATAAATAGAACGATAGAGATTTAGTTAAAGCTACCTTTATCAGCACCAACAGGGCCAGTGACTGTGGGAACAGAATTCCCAACAGGTTGTGGCCTGACTAGCCAGGCCACTGCTAGAGAAACAGGCCAGTAACAGCATAGTTGCAATTGCTGGCTGAGATCACAGTAGATTAAGGCACAGCCACTGTGCCAAAGTTAAAACAACATTTGGCCTGATCCAGTTGGGGGCTCCTCAGCTATTGGTTCATAGTTCATGTGTTTCCGTTCAGACCGGGACCTGTCCTTAGTGCATGAGCTGGCTGTTTGGAACTTGGGGTTTATGCAGGGACACTTCACTCAGCCTGGGAGGAGGGGACTGGGCCTGGCTGGACTGAATCTACCAAGTTGAGCTGAATCCCCAGGGGAGTCTTTGCCCTGGAGGAGATGGGAATGGGGGGGGTGCACTGGGGGGAAGGTGGGGGATGCAGAGGGAGGGGGGAGGACAAGGGAATCCATGGCTGATATGTAAAATTAAATTAAATTATAAAATAACAACATTTGGCACTCCATGTTGAATGCCAAATGTAGTAGGCTTTCTTGGGCCTCCAGACCTCAAATTATGACACAGAGACTTATTGTTGATTATGAATGCTCACCCTTAGCTTAGGCTTGTTTCTAGTTAGCTTTTTTTAAAATTTAAATTAACCCATTTCTATTACATATGCTTCCCTGAGGCTCCCTTATATCATTTACCTACATTCCATCATGTTTTCCTGCTTCTTCCATGTCTGGCTGGCTGGCACCCCTTTTTTCTCTGCCCACCAGCCCTGCCTATACCTCTTCTGCTTAGCTATGGCCATTCAGCTTTTTATTAGACCAATCAGGTGCTTTAGGCAGGCAAGATGAAACAGCAACACATCTTTACATAGTTAAACAAATGCAGCACAAACAAAAGAAACACACCTTTACATAATTAAACAAATGCAGCATAGACAAATGCAACACTTCTTTACATAGTTAAACAATTATTCTGCAACACAAATGCAACACACCTTTACATAGTTAAACAAATATTCTATTCCACAGCAGGCACTGGGTATACACACAAGTCCTTGAATTGGAAAATAAAGTACTTTGAATGTAAAAAGAAGTGAGCATGAAAACATAAAGTTAAATAAACAATAATCAAATGATCAGACCTTCCATGAGCCTCACCAAGTAGCTTTACCTGAATTAATAAGTAAGAACAGTTTTCCTCTTCTTAGCTCCAATGTGATATGATCTCCAGCAGGCCCTGCCCTGTGCAGTAGGATCCCATCACTCTCCATGGTTTTAAATTTCAAAG
Organism: Peromyscus californicus insignis; assembly: GCF_007827085.1. NCBI lineage: Eukaryota > Metazoa > Chordata > Mammalia > Rodentia > Cricetidae > Peromyscus > Peromyscus californicus. The sequence goes on from NW_026294606.1 coordinate 98,173,780, forward strand.
AAATTATATCTCTTATTGGACTCAAGGAATTTTGATCAAATCTGTAGAGAAGGGAACTTTTTCCATCAAGATCAATTACCACTGACCCTGGAGACAAAGAGAGTGAAAGTCATCATTCTGTGGATAAATATAGTTTGCACTGAAGCATGTTAACTACTGTGGGGGGTGGTGTGTGTGTGTGTGTGTGTGTGTGTGTGTGTGTGTGTGTGTGTAATATCAGACCAACAAATATCTAATTCTATCAAAACCCAAAATTGTTTCAATTCCATCTGGATTTTTTTAACTCCTCACAAAATTCATGACTTAGAAATATACTTTAAACTCATGCCTCAAATTTTCTTATGTTACTAAAGGCTAGTCTTATTTTACAAAAGAGAAAATCAGAAAATGATTATAATTATATATATTATCACTTTATAATACATATTTAAAAATCAATAGTTTAATAGTGGTCTTAGACTGTTAAAATTTATTTTGGGGGGAAGCTCAGAAAAAAAATATTGGTTTGGATATCTTAAAATTGTTCCAGGCATGTGCTTTACCTATCAAAGATAGCATCCATTCATATATACACACACGTGTGTGTGTGTGTGTGTGTGTGTGTGTGTGTGTGTGTGTGTACTTTAGAGTTATAAACTACCACTTCAAGCGCACATTAAATTGGCCTTGTGCTCTGTCTTATTATATTATTTTCATGACTAAGTGATAATATTTAAAGACAAGGCCTTTTTCTTTTCAAGGGCATCATTGGAAAGACATTAGCCTAATGACATTGTAAGGTTTATGCTACCGCATTTATGTCATACTTTGACACCAACCTGTTTTTTCAGCTTCCTGACAGTGTCTTACCTACTCATTGTCAAGCTCACTCTTATTCAGTTCATCTTCAAAAAAGATGTCATGTTACACTGGTAACATAATAGTACCTCTGTCAAAATCAGTTGCACCCCAAAAAAGACATAAAATGAAACCAATAATACTCAGAAATCCTCACTGTATTTTCTATGTTCCACAAGTCAAAGATTTTTTAAAGGCAATTACCACCCAAGAGTACATTTATATCATAAATGAAGAGGTTAGAGGAACCCAACAAAATAAGAAGCTGCTTTTCAACGGGGTAAGCTGACTCCTTTCAGTCATGGGGTAAGCTGACCCCTTTCCGTCAACAACGTGACATTAAAGCTTACTCATCGTATTTCCTCTGACGAAATTATTATAGTTACTTCTATGCCCAAATATGTATTGATTCAGACTACCCACTACACCCTAGAAACTGTTAATCACCCCCACCAACCCTAAATGTTTTCACTATTCTATGAAGCTTGCTGCTGAAGACTCAGGGGTCTGATTGTTTTTTACATCTTGTTAATATGCTTATAAAGAATTCATTCGCCAAGTACACATGAATAAACATCACATTCCTTAGAAAGAATAATGTTAGCTGAACAATCATTCCTTGTTATATAGTTGAATGGATGTGTATGGTTAAAACATAACTCTTTGTCAAACACAAATGATGTTTTCTACCATTATTAGATAGCAATAAATTAAGAAAAATTTCAGCCAGATAGACTTTAAATGCTGACACATTTGGAGCCATGCAGTTATCTCTGAGTTATCCCTGAGTTAATGTATTGCTTAGAGGCAACTATCAGAGTAATGATTTTATTATAGATAAAGACTATTTTTGGAATTAGCTACCAAGAGATTTTTTTCCCCCATAAAAACAGCCCATGTTACTTTAGCCTACTATTTCTTTTTTTTTTTTCTCTTTTTCACTATTGTTATTATTACATTATAATGGTTGTATCCATCTTCCATGGCACCTCAAGCTTTGGGCCCTGGAATATTTCCATCAGCAAAATAAGGTAGTGGGGAAAAAAATCTTGGACAATTGATGCCTAAAGCAATAGCGTAATGGTTTATCCCTCAAACCAAAGCCACTTGCCATTTTCTCTGATTCTTACCTACCTTCGACCTCACATTGACATGGCTATGCATGTCAATGAAGTCATTTACTACAAACACGCTCAGTCTATCATGTCTGAGTTATTATGTGCTAAATATGCGAGGTAGGAAATGTTCAAGATAAGTATACCCACATGGAGCTTAGACACAGAGAAGATGAACAAATACATCCATAAAACCATTACAGACTGTAACAGACATTCTGGTGAAGAAGACAGGACCAGCTGGCTAAGATACTGAGGAAGAGCTTGCTCAGGTGTCAGGCCTAGAAGTCTGAGTCTCAGGCAGGTCCTCATATGTAACCTGGCCTCTCTCTACAGTTTCAAGCCCATATATTCTCCTCATAATCTAGATTATGCTTGTGGCATTTAATTTCAAAAAGCCTAGATATTCTTCCAATATGGTCATGTTCACTATCTCGAATAAAAATCTAGGGATTGTTGAGAAACTACTATGACAGGAGATAATTTAATGCTCTGAAGTAGGAGGTAGAGTCCTTCCAACTAAGGGGCCTCTGAGGAAAAAAAGTATAGAAATATTAATAACAATCACATCACATATTCCACATGTATGTAAGCAATGCCTTTCAGAAATGAGGAAAGGACAGGAAGTAGTCAGATATGATCCCTGACATTTCATATTGACATTATGCTAATTTACAACGTTCACCTTTTTATTATTCCATTTACAGTTATTTATGAAAATATCTGACGTGTGAAATATAGTTTTGACCCATCAGCACAAAGCACTGTATTATGTGACATAAAACACCCTGGCTTTTTATTTTGTTATTTTGTTGTGTTTTTTTTTTTTTTTTTTTGGTTTTGTTTTTGTCAACTTGATACAGGCCAGAGTTGTGTGAGCAGAGAGAGCCACAGGTGCACAAATGCCTGCATAAGATTGACGGCAGGCAAGCCTTTAAGATATGCTTCTAATTAGTGGTCAGTGTGGCTTGCTCAGTATGTGCCCCTATGTATCCCAGAACCACCTACCCTGGGGTGTATAAGAATACAGACCAAGCAAGGCACAGAGAACAAGCCAGAAAGCCAAATTCCTCTGTGGCCTCTGCTTCAGTTTCTGCCTCTGGATTCCTGCCCTAACTTCTTTGATGATGGACTGTGTGTGATGTCAGAGAATAACCTCCTTGAGTTACTTTTGGTCACTGTATTTTATCACAACAGAAACCCTAACAAATGCATAAAAAACAAATAATAGAAATATCTGGAACTGTCCTCTCTAACCCATACCCTCCCTGTCAAGAAAGACCCTTCTGATTTCATAGGGTCTTCTGAATTAACCAGATAATCTCCCAGTAATTGTACCTTCAAAGCAGCTTTGCTGTGTAAGGTACCACAATGTCCTTACATTTGAGGTTTTAGGGACTAAGATTTGTGTTACCGTGATAAAATACTTGACAGATATGAAATATGAGAGAAGAGATTTATTTTGGGTCTTGGGTTCAAAAGGTCTCTAGCACAGCAGGGAAGGCAGTATCTGTGACACCCAAGTATGAGGTGGAACTCTTTACATCCTAGGGGGCCAGGACACAGAGAGGGTGAGCAAAGTGGGCCCATATGAAACCTTCAAAGGCATGGACCTGTGGCTGACTTCTGCCAGCCAGGCCCCACCTTCTAAAATTTCCACAGCCCTCCATAAATACTGCCAGCAGCTGGGGGACACGTGCTCAGATACAAGCCCTGGGGGACATCTCGTATTCAAACAATAATAGTGGGGGAGTTGTTTTCTGTCTCATAGCAAATTACTTAACCTCTTTGTCTTGCTTCTTCATGCATGAAATGAGAGTAACAGTATATTCTCCACAGGTTTGTTGTATGAGTGTTTATCCACATAGTAACAAGTAATCAATGAACACTCATTGCTGCTAATGCTTACCTATTAGTTATTATTAGAATATTGAGCAGGAAAAGAGGTGCTCAAAATAATTAAATACTTGGGTTGATTTCTGATTCTTTAAAAACATAATGAATTTTTGAAGAGCATATGCATGCATATATACACACAAATACACATAAATGCACACACATACATACACACATGCATGTGTACACACAGGCACATACACACACTTATACATGCACATACACAAGTGCACATACCACACATGCACATACACACACAAGCACACACATGCTCATACACACACACCCATACATGTACAAGCACATATACACACATAGGTACACACACACACACACACACACACACACACACACACACACACACAGGGTGCTCCTCAGTATCAATGTCTTTGCCAGGTAATGCAGAGAGGATGATTTGAGGCAGCTGTGAGTTCTGTGGCTCTTTGTCAGCTCCTGCCTGAGCTGACACACCATAGCAGTTGTTGGTGACCTGAATCCTCCTCAGTGAATTACCGCCATCTGAAATCTGCTTATTTAAAGCAAGAATTGAGGGAAGAGGAGACTCAGAAAGACTGTAGGCCTGGACCAATTCTCCTTATGACTCCATATATACTCTGCTTTGCTTATATGATGCAGAAATGTAATCTTCCATGGAAGAGAAGCTCTCCAATAGAAAATATACAAATGTTCTTTAGGGAGCTGTGTTGGGAGGAATGTTCCTGAAATGGGCATTCTGCCCTCCTTCCTTCAGCACATATTTATGGAGAGCTCTCTATGTGCACAGAGGCAGATGAAGTATTGCATGAAAACAAAGCATATTCTTTTATATTTTTCAAAGTGCTTACCATCTATGGGAAGACACACATCCCTAAGATGTGATTATTCATGCCTTTGTTTGGAGCTTTGCTTCTGAATCAGGGCAATGTCCCCAATGCTGCCTAAGATGCACAAGACAGCTGACCTGCACCAGCCCCCGAGAAGGATATCAGCTGAACTGCAGAAATGCTGTACCTCCTTGAGCAACAGACACTGTCTCCACCTATACATACTTCATGCACAAACCCACTTATCATTTTGATATATTCTACTGCAGATGACTCTTCCTACCTAACCCCTGCATCCAGTCCTGCTCCAAAAGGTTGAGCATTCTTAAATTTCAAAGGACTGTCACTTTTTAAAGCAATATTCTCCCCCAACCCAAGTAGATTACCAACAAAAACATCCAAGACGGTGACTTCTTAAATTGAGCTCTGTGAACCAGCCATAATAAAAAAACAAACTGGATAAACAAGATGGCTCAGTAGATAAGGGTTCTTGCTCTGCAAACTCAGATGACCCACATTTAGTCTACAGGCCCCACTTGTAGAAGGAAAAGAACTGACTCCTGCAAGCTGACCTTTGTCCATGAGCATGCCACAGCATGCCTGAGCATACAGAGAAACATACTAAGTAATTTTTTTTTATTTTTGTAAATAAACAAGGCTAAGAAATTTGTTTCTTGGGTATTCCATAAACATTCAACATCTTGAGCTCTGCCTCTGCCAGGTTGCCACAGAATTAGAAGGTGTGGACTCCTAACTTGAGACCTGGGAATACAAGATCCCCTATAAGGCTGACTTAGATGACAACATCAAGCAGAATTGACTGGAAGAATGTGTAGGTTACAGAGACCTATTTTCTGAAATCAAATAACCTCATTGCCTACTGAATTGTACTGGGGAAAATGAATACGCTTTATTTATTTATACTACCATTGGTTCTTGTAGAAAGTTTCAGAGGTATGAGAGATTTTTCCCCAAAAGATACTTCAGGACAAATTGATTCTGCAAGTTTCACTATGAATCATAGCATTATTGATGAGGACAGATGACTAAAAAACTTAAAAGAGAAAAATTGGAGTAGAAAATGCGTGAACTGGAAAATCATTCCTCCAATAAGAGAAAATTAATTTTATTTAAAGGTCATGAAAGGATTCTTCTTGAAAAAGATAATTAAGTCTTCTGTTCATTTGGGGAGAATTACCCCCCAAAATATAAATTGAATAAGAATTTTTCTTTCGGGGTTGGAGAAATGGCTCAGCAGTTAAGAGTTCTTGCAAAAGACCTTGTTTTGAATCACTAAACCCAGGTCAGTCTGCTCACAACTAAGTACAGTTTCAGGGGGATCTGACACCTCTCTGTGGCCTCCATGGGCACCAGCACTCAGCTGTGCTTATACTCAAATCCACACGCACCCACACATGCATTCACACAGTTCTATCCTTAAAGATCAAAGAGTTAAAATTAATATAGACCTTCCATGAGCCAGAGAAAGGGGCTATAGGCCAAACTCTTCTTGGCTAAAAGTGAAGTCAGCATTTTACAGCAATCATACTGTTTATTCGAGAATTATTACCCATGAATTACTAAAGTAAGAAATAAATCAAATGGAGTCACTGTTAAAACTATTATATAGTGAGATATTCAAGCAGCGGGGTGATGGATAGGCACTTGAGACCTGCATTACTGAATCAGGTCGGAGACCAAGCACTCTAAGAAATCAACAGGAAATGGGTTTATACTATTTTTGCATAGAAGCATAAAAGAACCCAGGATGATTTAAGGGACTCCTCATTTTAAAACAACTCAAATGAATACCATGAAACGGAAGGAGGAATAGAAGCAAGCTCTACACAGGAACCACAAAGAACAGAGACTCTCCCTGCCATGGCTGTGAATAAACGGAGGTAAAGTCAGCAATAGGCTGTGGGGCCGTCCATGACTCCTGCACTTAAATATCAATCTGAACTAATTTTCCAGGTAGATGAAACCCCTTAGCATCTGCTCTGGCAAGGGCTTTTCAGTGAGTCGTGGGAAGATACAAGTTATATTTCAGTCTCTGGCTTTATTGGTGACTTCTGTGGTGTGGTCAAAGTCACCTAACTACTTGGTTTCCTTATTTGGAAGATGAAGAGGTTAAATTTCATGGTTCATATTATCAAGGGGCTATGGAGATCAAATGGAAGTACCACAGGGTCCCAACGTTGATGACAGTAAATACCATTTTGACAGGAATAGCTACAAGCATTTATTCACCTTGAAGATGTCTCTTTCCTTTAATCTACTGTTACATTTTGAATGTAATGAATTTGTGCTTTTATGTATTAACTTATTGTTTAAGTTATATGAAAATATTTTAATTGAATTTATTTATTTATTTTGAATACTGACCACAGTTTCCCCTCCCTCCTCCCATTCCCTTCCCCCACCTCCCCTCCACCTCCCCCAACCACTCCTCCTCTGCTTCTGTCCCAAAAGAGGCAGGCCCTCCCATGGGTATCATCAAAGCACAGCATATCCAGGTGCACTGGGACTAAGCACATATATGAAGAGGACATAGGTTGGTACCATGTCGACTCCCTGATTGTCACTTCAGACTCTGTGGAGCTCCTATGAGCCCAGGCTAGTTGTTCTTATAGCAAAATATTTTTAAAGATTTATTTTTAATTATGTGTAGGTATCTGTGTTAGGTTTGTGCACTATGTGTGCAGTGTCCTCGAAGACCAGCGAGGGCATCAGATCCCCTGGAACTGGAGTTACAGGCAACTGTGTGCCTCCTGATGTGGGCATGGGGAAGGGAACTTGGGCCTTCTGAAAGAGCAATATATGCTCTAACCACTGGGTAGTCTCTCTAGTACCTATATAAAAATAGTTTTCATGCATCTATTTATCAATTGTTATTACACATGAACTATGCCACATGCCACCATGGGTTCATTATTTCAGCAATGGATCATATCCTGTCCTCAAAAGTCCTCCAATCTTAAGGAACAGACACTAATCAATTTACCGAGCCCAGAAGAACTTTCAAATTGTAAATGATAAAGGAAAGAAAAGAACAGAGTTACAGAAAAGACTGGAGTGGATGTATTTAAATTAGATCTGCTGTTTTGATATTATGCTGAATAGGTGAACACATATATAAATGGATGTCGGGCAAGGAAATGAAAGACAGTGAGTGAGTGCTGTTGGGAGGATGGAAAAGGCTAGAAGGGATGACATTGAAGAAGAAAATGGAAATAACCCACAGGAAGTGCCATTTCCAGCAGGTCCCATGACCATGGGAAGACCTATTTCTGGGTTTCTGTATTTTGTTTTTCTACTTCCTCTGAGGAATTTACCACTGAACCTCAGGTGGTGGCCATCATTTCTCAATCAGTGTCACTATGGTCTTCTGGTTCAAAGCCCAATATGTGTAACAACTCCCTGTAACAGGCAGGACTTGAACTCCAAGGGCGGGCCTTCCCAACACTACACAGATGCTACAAGTCTAGAACTGTCCTCTGCAACTCCTGCTTTCTCCTGGATGTTTCATTTAGGCACACAGTGTTCAAGAATCAGCCAAGGATTGGTGTGTGTGTGTGTGGCGGGGGGGGGGGGGGGGGGGGGGGGGGGGGGGGGGGGGGGGGTTTCTGGGGGAAGTATGCAAAAGCTGGAGCTCTCCATCTCTCAATCTTCTTTTGAATATTCCTTTCTCAATTTCTAGCCTCTCTGAGGACTTGAAACTCTGACCTCTGTCTCCTAAGTCTGGAATGACAGGGAAACCTTCTGCTTGTCCTTAGAAAATGCCAGCTGACTGAATCTCCTAGAGTGTGCTTCTTGGCTTTATAGAGTCAAATGCTTCCAAGTTTCTACCTGCTTTGAAATGGATTTCAGAGCTCTGAGGCAGTTTATGAAAATATCTACCTAGTATATTTACTTGTTATGGGTAGCAAGTTAACCCAATTAAAGCTATTCTGACTCAACATACCAAAAAGGAAAGTCATTGATCTTTTTTTGAACATTTGTAGTTACTGTAATCCATTCATTTATCCAAGGTTACCAAGTGAGCATATTTTCAATACTACCATTTCTTTATATTATTTCCTAGTTAAAAGGAAAAAAGAAACACTCTTTTCTGTTGTATTTGATTACCTCAAATCATAGACTACGATAAAAGACATATTAGAGGTTATGAAAGAACTGTAACTTTCACTTCTTTTATTGGTTTTAAAAATAAGAATTTAGAACCTTAATATCTCTCCTATGTGACTAATGGGGCTGTTAAAATGATAATCATGGGACTAGTGAGATAACTCGGTGGGTGAGGGGCTTGCTTCCAAGTCTGATGACCTAAATTCAATTAAATGGGACCCACATTGTGGAAGGAGGGAACTACCTCCCACAAATTGTTCTCTGACACACACACACACACACACACACACACACACACACACACACACACACAAATGTAGGATTTATATAGGCATGGCTAGTAAGATAGTTCAACCGTTAAAATTCTTTAAAGTTCTTTGTGCTCTTGCTGAAACTTCACATTTGTTTCCCATATCCAGCAGCTAACAACCACCTGTAACTACATTCCAAGACATCCAATGCCCTCTTCTGTCCTCCATGGATGCTTCACTCACATGCACATTGAAACACACACACACACACACACACACACACACACACACACACACACACACACACACATAATTTTCAAAACTCAAAATTAATCTTAAAAAAATAAGTATTATCATGAACCCCTTCATTTAAATATACTTGATATATTTTGAAGATTTATAGTTTCTTTTTATTCATACTAAATGCTTCTGTTGTGGGATGGTATGAGCCTTCTCAATTACTTCTGAATTCTTTAGACACAGTCCTGATGGATTTTCACAGTTTTCCTTTATCTCTTTCTAGTGTTATAATGCTAATGTGTATGGAAGTATTAGTAGAACACTATTTACCAAGCAAAAATATTAGAACTATCCAAAACTATACAAAGAATGAGAGAATTTGTCTGCTAAATTTTTCACTGACTGTAGACTTTGTTCCTTTTAAACTTTGACACAAAGTAAGATCCTTCAACTATGTCTGACAGAATGAATAGTCAGACAAGGAGCTGTGTCTAAGATAGCTGGTCGAACTTTCAGCACTTACCATAAGAAACTTGTTCAATAAATATGTAGTTAACTCAATTACAACTTCCCTTTTTCATAAATAAACTGCTTTTAATTTCTTGTCCTAACTACACACATCACAGAAGGGATCAGAGTCCTTAAAACAGAAAATTACTGCCATGCTCTCTTTGAGTATTATGGTGGTTTAAGTAAAAATGTCCCCCACTAGCCCATAAATTTGAAAGTTTAGTTATCAGGGAGTGGCATTATTTGAGATGGATGGGAAGCCATGGCCTTTTTGGAGGAAGTGTGTCACTGAGGGTGAGTTTCAAAGGCCCACACTAGGCCCAGTATAGATCTCTTTGCCTGAGGATCAGGATGTAGCTCTCAGCTACTGCTCTAGCACCACGCATGCTGCCATGCTCCCATGCTGTCATGATGATCATGAACTAACCCTCTGAAACTGTAAGCAAGTCCACAATTAAATTCTTTCTTTTATGAGAGTTGCTGTGGTCATGGTGTCTCTTCACAGCAATAGAACACTGGCTAAGACAAATATTATCTTCACATTGGTAAATATCTGTTTTGTCAGGAATCTTTATTATACTGCCTATGTTTTCTAAGCTGAAATCTACTGAAGATATTATTATACTCTGGGTCTTAAGTGTTTTCTAAAGGTCTATTCAGTCACAGCTTGCCTCTTGATAATAGAAAATGATGAAAAGAGTAAGAAATACAGCCTAATAGTCTCCTACTCTTTCAGCATGCCTCAAAAGGCACTGTGGACCCTTGGTCTCCTTCTTCTTTCTCTCTTTTATTCATGTTCCAACTATGAGATGAACATGCTTTGCCACATGCTGTTGCAAGAAATCTCTGCTTTAACCCAAGCCCCAAATCAACAAGCCAATAGATCATGAGCCATACTTCCAAAACAGCCAGAGCAAGCCTTTCCTCTTCTTGAGCTGATGATCTCAAGTGTCTATTACAATATTGGAAAGCTAGCTCACAGTGTATAATTCTAGTCTTCAGTATTCGGGGTATTGCTAAATGCACATTTCTATTTTTTTAAGTTAGCATGAGCTTTTTAATGATTGACTTATGTTCCCTTCAATGAATAAAGCCCATAATTTTCTCTTACATAGTCAATATTTAAGCAATTAAACACCATAGTTCAGTACTTTTCTACATTCGTTCTCATCAAGTCTTCTCATTGACTTCTCCCTGTGCCCTATTCCTGATTGTCAGGAGTTGAACATGCTGCTTGGCTGATGGGAGGAGAAGCCTCCCGAGGCTCACCAAAATGCCCCCATTCACTCATCCATCTATCCAGAAGATTGGTGTCAGAAAGGAAATTGTTATGCACCAGTACAATGAGAAAACACTGTGGAGAAGAAAAGCTGTTTTGTGACAGTTGAAAACATCTCTTGGTCTGAAAGTGGGGTATCAGGAAAGTAGAGAGAAACTGTTACTTGCTGAGGAAAGAGAATGAGTAAGGTAATTATCTAGGTGGAAGAAGGAAGGCCAAGTACGGAGCAATAGCTATGGGCATCATGCAAAGCCCCTAGGGCTAGAAAAATTGTGAAATTGTGGCATGTCACAGCAACTGAAATTAATTCAGTATGGCTAAATAGTTGGATATTTTATTCTGTAGCAGAGCAAAAAAAAAAAAAAAAACAGGGTCATAGCTACAAAGTAAGGATGCTTGCTCAAGATTACAGAGAAGGAATTTTAAGTGCAGACTAAGGAAAATTTCCCATGCAATCCATTCACAATTATGAATGTTATATCCTGTGATTTAATCTATACTCTCTAAGGGCGTGTTAGCTATATTCCCTTTCACCCAGTTATTTTCCCAGACCCGCCTCCGTTTGCACCCTTGTACTTGTCTTTGGAACACATAGTATCCCCTCATCCAAGCATCAAAGACTTTATTTTCTTTTCCTTCCTGTCTTCCTTCACTCATGTCCTTCCATCCATCTCTTCTCTGGATCTATAAGTGTGTTCACAACTTCAGGGGCCAACATATCCAAAATTTATACTTTCCCTTTGATGCCATAAAATTCAGCTTCTGCTTCACTCATTACTCAGGAGACAACTTTGGGTTTACTGACACTAAAGTAGAGCAGGCTCTTAGATACGAATTTTCTACACACCTGGCATCCCTTTAGAATCAGTTGTTGCTCTAACGTGTTGGGGCAGAGGGCAATAAAATTACATGCGGGTCTCACAATAGTCATTTTACCCAAAATGATCACAGGACAGCTTGAGTCTGTAACTTTAGAAGGCACATGTATTACACAATATGGAAAGAAGCTGGCATAAAAATGCAAAAAATAGGGCTCATTGGGTAAAGGTGCTTGCTGCCAAGTCCGACAACCTGAGTTTAAGCCCTGGGACCTATGTGGAAGAGAGAACTGACTCCTGAAAATTGTCCTCTGACCTCCACATGTGCATAATAGTACACAAACACACACACTATGATAAAATATATTTATTATATGAATTAATTAATTAAATGTATGAAGGGTCTGCTCTCATTGTAGAGAAGCATTCCAATTTTTCAAGACTCAAGTAGTTGTTGAAAACTTAGCACTTCATTATTTTATTAGCAGTGACACAGGGGGAACACTTTTTGATTTGCTAAGAAGTAAATTTATGTATGTTTCAGTTCTATAGTGTCAACCTAAAGACTTGGAGTGGCTCCATATTTCATAGGCACTTAAACTCAATGAGTCAACAACAGGATTAATTATCCCTCTGTTCTCTTCCACAGCTATTCATTCTCTGGTGCCCTGTTCCAGTAAATGATACCCCCTTCCAGTTTTCCAGATGCAATGACTCAGTGTCCTGTCACACTGTGACCAAGCTCTGATGCTTCGGTATCCTCAGTAGACTCCTGACTCTGACCTTCTCCTCGTTTGTGGATTGCTGCTCCAGTGTTGTACACCAGTTGTCCTACACAGATAACATCAAAAGCCTCCAATTCTGCTTCTATGTACATATTTAACCCTTCAACCTGTAACCTTCATTTCAGTCTGAGTCACCATTCACAAATGCAAACTCATCCTTTAGCCTAAGGAATGATGCCTCCTATGAGGGGCTGGCACTTCCCATATCAACTGACTTAATTAAAACAACCTCCCCTCAGATATGCCCACAGTCTAGCTCAATATAGACAACTTATTCACTGAAACTCTCTTCCTGGGAGATTCTAAGTTGTATCAAGTTGACAATTAAAGCTAATCATTCCACAATCCATCAACTCTCCTTCCTGTATTTGCCTGAGTGGAATCATTTCTTCTCTCTGGGATCTCCTCCAAGCTTACTGTGTGAAAATACATCTTGATTTCAAAACATACTGTTATCAACCTCTTTTATTAACTTCAATCTTTGTCCCTCATATTTATAAGCTATAGTATTTCACAAGCTACAGTACTTTGCTTTGATGAGTACAATGTATTTCAACATTGCACTGTCTATTTATTTAATAAAATATATACTATTTTAGAATGTCTCTCTATAGACATTTTATAGAATTTCTCTATACCCAATATACAATAAAGTTCTCTCCAAGAAAAATGTCAGTATATACTTATTTGTGAATAGATGCAGGATCCAAGTTAATTAGGAAGAGCACTAATTTCGTAAAGTGATGTCATTCATTTTAGATCTTGGTCTAACATGTGCTGTCTGATCTTGGACAAAGTTCCTGATTTGTCTGTGGTCTACTTTCTTCCATGTCAGATGTAAGGCACTTTGATGTTTACTGATCTTGAATTAATAGCACAGACAAAGCCTGCCCAGGAACTATGTTATGTGAGTGTGCTTGGGAAGAAGCAATCAGAAGAGGCTTGCTTCACTGGGCATGGATGGGCATCCCATGACTGTTATCCAGGAGAGAGACCTTGCCCTCACCCCAAATACCATTGCTTCCTATTTATAGATGTTGTAGGAGAATGTCCTCCTATGTCTAGAGAAAATGCAGTCTGATCTTTTCTACACCACTCAAAAGAAAGTGGCAAACAAAATCAAAGAACTGGTTGCTTATGCTGAAAATATCCAGGATCCTCCATTCATAAATGGGAAAAGCCAATGGTTCCAATTATTTCTGTGCCCAGTGACTGAAAGCAAGTCTATGGCTCATTAGGTAGAAAATTCTGCTTGTCTCCTTCTATTCCTGCATAAAATGGTGATATTCATGTACATACTTCTATGTGCTGTTCAAACTAAATGAGAAAATACCTATAAATAATGCTCTTTGGTTCATAATAACTGTTCAATACTTGTTGGCTTTATGATATCATGTGCAATCAATTAATATTCATGCAAGAATGATGGAATAAATAGTTTGAGAATGTGAACGTGATGATTATTCAATTGAGAGATTAAAGTTAAAATGGTCCAGCCCATTCCTCAACATCACATACATCCAAGCCAATTTTACGTTGGTTTTTGGCTCTCTAGGAGAGTACCTTTCCATTAAACGTATTACTTTGTGTCTTTTAATAATTTAAAACTATGTATCCATCATTTTACACCGGCTCTTGTCATACCATTTTACTCTGTGTAGTTGAGCTTAAAATCTACTACTACTTAAATCATGGGTCAGTGAGAAAAGAAAACTGATTGGCAGGTAGGGAATGTGCTTTTCCTCAAAGTATCAAATGTAATCACAACAAAACGAGTGTTTCAAAGTGTTATGGGCCTAGGACAGTAGGGAAACACTTAGGTTATCCTGAGTCACGTCGCATCAAAAAGAACAATATTACAAGCAATAATTAGGTGTCAGCAAAATAGCATTGAATTTACAGGCAAAACTCAAAAGGTATCAAGTATTCAAAGTGGGCAGATTGTTTCATTTCCCCAAGACTCAGTTTACCCTGGGAAATGTAAGAATTATTTAGAATGTCTCTAAAAAATGATCCATGTCACAGTGTATCCACAATCAATGTTAGTTCTTACTCTGCTGTGGTAAATATTTTTGCAAAATGAACACTCCATAGAGAATACAATTGTCAATACAAAATAGTCTGATATCTGTTCCCTTGTTTATCCACCACGCATGCATGAGTTTGACTAACCTCCAGAATCTAAAGACATAGGCTAGTGATATGGACCCATAGTAGAGCACTTGTCTAGTGCATATCAGGTGCTGTAATAATAATAGTAATAATAATAATGTTAGAAATAAGACTATTTGTCCAAGTTCTGGCTTCTACAACTTGATTAGGGTAGGCTCTTTTTCAAAGGGTGATTTTTTTTTTCCAGGTCTGAAAATCATGAAATGAGAAACAAACATACCAAGAGCAGTTAAGCTGGACTGTGGAAGCCAAGAAAGCCAGCAGTCCAGCTGGGCAGATGGTAAGAAGAAAGCTACCCTGGAACTCAGCTGTGTGATCCAGCAACTGCAGGGAGAAAGAGCTTGAGTCCCAGTCTCTAGGAGACTTGGCTACAAATTCAGCTTTGCCACTTTCTGTCTGTGTAGCCTGAGCAAGTCAACCATCCCAAGCCTTAGTTCTCTTTTTTGAAATGGAAAATAGGGGCACTATCTTGTCATAATTACCTGGGTCCCTTTGAGATGTCATGAATGTCTTTGTACAGTGTCTATAAGAAGCACTCAATAAATTGGATAACTCCGTTCAGATTCCCAGAACTTACAAGAAAAGCCAGCCACAATGCCATATGCCTGTAGTCCTAACACTCAGAAGGCAGACATGGAAGAATCTATAGGCTCCCTGCAAAGGCAGTCTAGTGGAATCAGTGAACTCCAGGTTCGGTGAAAGACTGACCTCAAAAAAAGAGTAATTGAGAAAGAGCCCTGATACCAACCTCTGGCCTCCACACATGGACACCTGCACCCACACATATATAAGCATGCACAAAAACACATACACATGTTCCACATACACACAAAGAAACACCCTAGTGCATATAGTAAGCACTTAGGCAAGTTCTTCTATTTTTAGAATTAGAAATACTAATGCTGTTAATATTGGTATCAGTGTGGTTGCTAACTGAATTACTGTTCCATCAGACATCATTATAATTGTTCTAGGGGCGTGAAGGAAAAAAATGTTGATTGATGATGGCATTGGATACAAGGAACATCATTAAAATATACAAGGAGCTCCAGGAAGTCTATACAATATGATCTCTTGGCCCGACACAGTTTTTAAAACTTCATCAATGGTCTAGAGAGATGGCCTACCAACTAAGAGTACAAACTGCTCTTCCAGAGAAACCAAGTTCTGTCCCCAGAACCCACATTAGTCAGTTCACAGCTGCCTGTACCTCAGGCTCTAGGGAACCTGTTGCCCTCCTCTGACCTCCATGGGCACCTGCACACATGTACACATACCTACACATAGACACACAATTAAAGTAACTCAAAATCTTTAACGACTTCATCAAGTCATCTGACTTCTTTACGACCTTTGTTTTTCTTTTCTGTTGGGAAAGGGAAGCAGAACCTAGCCAGGATAGTATCCTAAAGTGATAGATGACATATGAAATAAGAAACCTTTAGTGGCTAAAAAAGAAGTAAATACATGTTTGCTTGAGGAGTGATGATGTAGTAAAACTGAACAGTACTGAGTTCTTATTCTGGAGTTTCCCATGTATTAATGGGATTCAGTGTGATTCAGGGATATACTTGTCTTTATTCCCCATCCCAACCCACCCCAGTGTGGGATTACAAGGCTGGTACCATTGGGCCAGACATTGGGTCGATGTCTGAATCTTCTGAAACCTCAGATTGTCTGTCTGATTACTGTAGACCATGTTAACCAACTCACTGCTCTATAATAACAGAGCCCCTACCAGGGCGGTGTGGCTTGAGGTGGACTATCAATAACTCTTAGGTCCCTTCCCCACAAGAACATGGAATAAAATGCCTCATTGTGGGAGACAGTGAAATCTGTGGTTTCTGCCTTTTTTTATGTGAAAATATTTCAAACACATTTTATATTCTGGCAGAGGTCTTGGTTGTCTCTTTTAATTTATGCTGAGGGCATGGCACATTTAAAAATGAATTCCTTGGCATATTATTTTAGTCTAGAGAGAAAAATACTCAGCTTTCATTAACAGCTGGCCGGTCATACGAGATGGACTGTTGTCTCTTTTCTTAACATCAGGGTACTGACATGAAACTTTAAGGAACCCACTGAGGGAGATGCAATTGAATACTCAGATCTACTTAATAATGATAGTTTTGTAAGAAATGGGTACACACAGACACACAGACACACAGACACAGACCCAGACACACACACACACACACACACACACACACACACACACACACACACACACACACCGATGCTTTTGCAAAACCATAAACTGCTTTGTGCAATGCCTATAAAGAAGGACTTAAGGGGCTGGAGAGGTAGCTCAGTTGACATCTCTAGCACCCACATAAAAAGAGAGGCCCAATGGTACCAGCCTTGTAATCCCAGCACTGGGGGTGGGTTGGGTGGGGAATAAAGACAAGCATATCCCTGAATCACACTGGTCAGCCAACAGCAGAAGCAATGAGCTCCAGATCAGTGAGAGATAAGATAAAGAGCAATCACACACACACATACACACACACACACACACACACACACACACTTGCATGCACACACACATGCACAAGCACACAATGGGAAGAGAGAAAGCACACACACACACACACACACACACACACACACTTCATCTCTGAGTTAGATGTTAAAGTTAAATGCTCCTGTAAATATTGGCATGTGTGGTCACATGAATGGCTTCCCACTAAAATCATTCCTGGCTGCTGTCTCTCTTCCTACCTACGAAGTTGATTTATTTCAGTGTGCAGTGTGGCTTTTCAAGCACCTTCTTTGATATCTGTTTCAATGTGCTGGGTAAACAAAACACTTACGGTATGCACACCCGAACACCTCAATTCGCATTCCAATTCTGCCCTTGGGGTTCCATTCTAGAGGGATGAAGCGCAGAAACCTGGCTTTGATTGAAGGCTGGAGTCTATAGTATACAACGCTGTCTGCATTCGAGTTTCCAGCAAAACCCTGGAAGAAAAGGGAAAGAAGGAACTCAAGGTATCTGGAGACTGCCAGTGTCACCTGTAATGACTATCTGTGTGCACACCCAGCCTTTACCTTTTCTCCTGTGAAAAGTGCCACTTTAAGGAAATCAGATGAACGGTTTTGTCTCTCCATCCACAGAAGTGACTGTTACCTACTTTTCTTTGTATTAAGAGAAGTTTTAAATTACATCATACCCATTAAATCAGCTTTCAACTATGATACCCTCAATAGAAATTGCTTCTGCAAAACACAGATTAAATGTAAAAGCGTGCGTGCCTGCGGCTGCCAGCACTGCAAACAGCATGGAAAAGCCGAGAAAATAATCTCTCAGTATTGAAAAACTATTACCTGATTCAGCAAAGAAATTGCTCACCTGCTTCAGCTATTGCACTTTCTCAGCTCCCTCATTAGCATAAACAAAAGCCTCCCCCAAGTAGGAACCAGGCTCCCTCTCCCAGCTGCTCAGCTTCATCAGCACACTGCCTCATACACGTCCAGAGCTGTAAAGGGGAACTGGAAGCGACGAGAATTTGGAAAGACCTGTGATTAGACTTACAGACTCTGGCCCCGGAAAACTAGAGAGACCTTTGGAATGATGCTAAGCCAGCACAGTCAAATTGCAGATGAGGAAATTAAAGGTCAGGAAGGTGGAAAAAAAATCTCTGGCGTCTGCAAAACCATCACACTGAGTGAGCCCGTGCTGGTTCCTTCCACAGTATTAGGGCTCATTCGCCAATGTAGAGCTTTCCTGCAAACATACACAGAACTCAAAGTCTTAGCCACTTCTTAAAACATTTTTCAAGATTTATTTGTTTTTGTTTTATGTGTATGAGTGCCTGCATGCATGTATGCAAGCCATGTACATGTCTGGTGCCTGGGAAGAGCAGAAGAGGGCACTGGATCCTCTGAAACTGGAATTGCCATTGTGAGATTCTGTATGGGTGCTGGGAACCATAGCTGGGACATCTGCAAGAGTAGCAAGTACTCTTAACTTTTGAGTCCTATCTTCGGCCTGGGCCATTTTTATCTTCCCTAGCATGGGACTTCACGTATGAAGAAATCAGCATGAAAGAGAAGTTGTTTCCATCGTTTACATTTCATCTTTATTTCTTCTCCACCTGTCTCCTCCAACACTTCTTACCTTCTCCTTCATTCTCCTCCTACTGATTTTTTTACACTGTCACAATTGGTTTATGTGGGAAAAACACAGGAATGATGCTGTTTCAGATGCAGGCTCATGATTAATAAGGACCAGGTACAAATGCTAAGATGCAGGCAGCTGGTTCCATGATTACTACTTGGTACTAGTACTTACCAAAATAATTTCTGATTCATTATAAAGAGAGTATTACATGTTTAAAAATCAACTTAATTTGATTCCCTTAGCAACCATTTCATATCCTCCCGCTTCGTCAGTATCCCATTCTCCCAGTTTTCAGGCTGCCATGCTGTGAGCATTTCCACAGATGTACAGATTATCTACCTGCAAATTAAATCTGAAATCTGGGTACTGTGATCTTCAATCTTCACCATCTACTTGACTGTCTTTGGAACCAGATATGAAAAAAATGGGGGGTGGTTCTTCTATGACAGGGTTTCCTAAAAGTAGGCTTGACCCAGAATGTGGGTGATACCTCCAATGGACTGGGATCCTTGACTGAATAAAAGCAGGAAATGGGAAAAGCAAGCTGCTCATTTGTCAGTCTCTGCTTCCTAACCAAGGCTCTGGCTGCCATGGCTTCTACTCTATGGTGGAGTTACTCTCAAACCATAAACCAAAAGTAAACTCTTCCCCTCACTTACTTCTTGATGAGTATTTGGTCACAACAATAAGAAAAGCAACTAACATAGTGTGTCTTACCATCCCTCCTACGACCACCCAGTTCCACAAAGCATGCTCTCATCAGAACTATCATCAAAGCCTGTTCTTGGACCTTCTATTCTTCTGTTTCCTGCCTCCATTCACACACCCACTTGTGGAGAGCCACAGAGGTTTCCTAGTGAGAACTTACTCAGGGTCAAAGACTCTGGCCTTGCTTTACCCAGCAGGGCTGCATAATGGGGTGATTTGATCATGGATGAGTTTACCACGTGTTTGGAAAGGTCTACACTTGGCTGTACAGTGTGCTTCAATCTTGCAAGAGGGAGCCCTTTTGCCTCTTCCCTTAGCATATTATAAAAAGCCCTTTTCAATAAAGGATGGGGCTAGTGGGTATTGAACCAGGCCCTCCCAAAGCTATCCTGTGCTTCTGTCTTTCTTCTTGTGGTCTAGGTCTCTCTTTCTATCATTTCCTAATTCCTCTCTCCTCCACCTAAGAACCCTTCAAAAGGTGGGAAGTGGACTCCCACCCCCACTCTCAATGCTTTCTTTCCCCAGTAATCAGCCAGTAATATTTGGACAGAATTACAGTACCTCCTCCCCCTGCTTTCTTTACTTCTCAGCAAAGCCCAAACTCCTCATCAAGTGTGACAACCACAACTGGGATGTAGCCCCATGGAATCTCCTTGAAAAGGCCTGACTCAATACTGGTTAAGGCCTTTGCATGGCAGACAACTGTGTACAACCACTTCCTCTTGTCAAGTCTTGTCTATCTATACAGCATCCACCTGAGACAGAATTTCTCTTGATCACAGCTTCCAAGGTCTCCCACATAAGATCTTACATTTTACTTTCTTTTTACCTGTTTCTCATCATTTGCAGGAGGGAGGGTCTTCCCCTGCTTACTATTTTTCGGTTTTATTTATCTTACCCTATTAGCAGGACCTTAACTAGCCTGCAGCTACAACAGTGTACTCCCTGCCTGGCTCAAGGTGGCTCTCAGCAAGACATTTGGACATTTGTATCTGAGGAAGAGCAGGCTTGAAAACAAAATTAAACAAAGTTCAGCAGGCTTCTCAATTCCTGAACCTCTCAGAGTACGGCCAAACCTAACAAGACCATGTGCTGTGTTGTTTATGACATGGAATGATCCAACGTGTCTCAGATGTACTAGATCACAAAAATGTTCTTCCCTCTCTCTTCATCATCCTTGTAGATTACAGCTGTTGTTTTGAAGAGCCCCTGCCTGGGCTGGTGCTGTCTCCCAGAACATAAGTAGAACACAGTTTAACCCCACAATCCTTGGACTCTGACCGTCAAGCCATTTTAGAAAGTTCCACCATTTCCTGTTTCACTGGTCAAAATATTTCACTAAGGATTAGGAAAGGAAGATTATCACACTAGCAAAAGCCCCATTCTCCCTTATCTCTACACTACAGTGGTTTCCATTTCTGTGCAGGTCATGAGCACCTGCCTGAAAATTGGATGTCCATGTAGTCTAATTTTTCTTTTAGGATGGTCAAGGCAGGGCACAATCCCCCAACTTGAACTACTTGTTAAAATTTTCAGTGCAGACCCCCAGGCATTGGTGTGTGTGTGTGTGTGTGTGTGTGTGTGTGTGTGTGTGTGTGTGTGTATGGGGGGTATAAATGCATGTGTCTGTGTCTGTGTGTGTATGCATATGCATGTGCACATATGTATATGCACATGTCACACAGACACTAGGCATTGGTATGTGTGTGTATGTGAACATATGTATATGCATCTGTTATGATGACCCCATATATGAACACATGTATATGCAAGTATCATGAAGACTTTGGGCATTGGTATGTGTATGCACACCCATATATTCGCATGTTATGCATACCCTAGGCACATACACACTTACACACTGGTGTGCACAGATGCATGTGCATCTGAACAAGCTCTCCACATCAAGGTAATGTGCAGCCAGGGCTGAGAGCCTGGTCCCCAGATACTGGATTCTACATGCTGTCTATCAGCTCATCTCATACCTTTGATTCTAGTTCCTGGGTACCACTGGCAGACTAATGTAATCTGTAATTATAATCCCTTTCCAAGTGAACAGGTGGATGGTTAATTAGATGACCTTCCAAAAGATATCACATTTCCCCCCAAAATTAATAGAATTTCACACATTCAGAGAGATGCACTACGAGGACTGCAGCTTCTTAAGGGACTAGGAGGAAAAGATTCTCCTATTGACAGTGATAACAGATGGGTAAACGGCATGGGAACTTACATGGATGGCAATGTTTGGTTTTTTACCTGATTCACTTATAGGTTATTTAAATTTTTAAACAGAGTGTAAATATAAAATATACCATTTGCATACATAATACAAATATCTTCAGTTCTCTTAAAACATTGTAAGACTGAAGATAGTAGAACCTGGGATTTTTAAGTAAGCTGGCATTCTTTTTATAATTATTTTTAAAATTAAGACATTGCTATAGGAAGTATAGGCAGTGGAGTGGCTGGCTGAAGCATTATTTAGGAACACTCAGGCACCTTAAAATCTTTCCACTGCCAAGTCATTTGGAAAAATATAACATTACTATTTCTCACTTCAAAAACAGACTGACGGTATTTGCTTTCTGTTGCCCGATCTGTTTACCTTTTTTAAACCCCCAAATAACCAAGATTCAGTTTTAGATTCAACGCTTACAGAGGAAGTTTTCAGAACATCTGTGAGGGTGCAGGATTGATCCTGCATTACAGTATTACAGTAAAGGAAAGTTTCAAGGCCCATTTTCAGGTGTTAAATGCATCTACTCTGCCTGGGAGACACTCTTCAATCTGTTATGGAAAAAAATGTCTGTTTGTATACCATCAAAATTCCATAAAAAAAAAGATTTCTTTGTTGGTTTGTTTTCTTCTTTGAGAAGGACTGGAGCTCACTATGTAGCCAAGGCTGGCCTCAAACTCAGTATCCTCCTGCCTCAGCCTCCAAGTACTTGGATCTGGGTACCAGAAAGAAATGCTTGAATTGAAATGTCTTTTTCTCTCTTTTCCTTTTTTTTTTTAATTCTTGAGATTGTATTTTAGTTACATTTCTCCTTTTTCTTTACTTCTTCTTCTTCAAAAAAAAAAAATGCATTACCTGAACAAATTTCAAGAGTTTGGTTTGTAGTCAGACTCCATGAGGTGCACTTTAGAAATTCAGGAAGTTCCTTTTCCCACCTCACAGGTGAGAACTATGAGAGGGGCCAGAGTCTCCATTTCAAATGCGTGCTCTTGTGATCAGAATATGAAATGTCTCCCTCAGGCTCCTGGTTTGAACACTTGTTCCCTAGGTCCACCTGTTCCATATAGTAAAAGGTTTTAGAGATGGGGACTCAGTGGGGGAAGTGGTTATTCAGAGGCTTGTGGACCTTCAAGTCTACAGCACAGTCCTGCCTCCGCCATGTCTCTCTCTCTGATCAGCTGAGATGTGAGCAAGCAGCTGCCACTGGCTCCCTCTGCCACAGAACTGCCTGGAGCCATGGCTTCCCCTGATTACAACCATATCCCTCAACCCATAAGCCAAATCAAATCTCCCCCCTTGAGTTAGTTACCTCTTGTCAGGCTTTTGGTAACAGTGACAAGAAAAGCAGCTAATGATTTTGCCAAGCTGAGTCTGAGACTGCAGTCTCCCACCCTCTTAGTACAGAGAGAAGTCCTGCTCTTTCCCCCACCCTATTTTATCTCACAAGTTTTTCCGAGAATGAAAAGAATGTAGAAGGGTCTAGGAGGGTTAAGAAGAATAATAAGTGATGTCTATTCCACTGGACTCTACTCACAAACTAGCATAAGCCCAGGAAATTAACCAAGTCTGTTTTGGAGGCTTTGTGTTCACTCCAGGCCTGCTCCCCAGGAGGGAATTCATGCCCAGTTCTGTAAGTTAGAGGCACTAAGGGAGAACCTCCTACTATTTTTTTTCCTAAATGGTCATGATGTCAAACTGTCTTCTAAATGCTCCTGTTTGTATCCCTAGATTGGTGCTGCACTCAGCCTTCATCAGAGAAGGTTCTCATTACAGTGGTCATCAGTTAATACAGAAACCAATAACTGGCCAAAATGCCTAGACTATGCAATGCTCAAGTAATTGTCTCTAAATGCTATATTTATACCACCTACCCAAAAGCTCAGGGAGTGTTTTGAAATATTAAACAGAAAGAAAGAATGCTCGAGCCAGAGGATAGAGGAATACACAGCAAAAACACATCCTCTGAACACAGCATATTCATCATTCCTGAACTCTATTGCAGCTGTGTTGTCCTGAACAACAGGTATACAAGGTTGGGTCCTGCCCATCAAGAGTTCATTATGGATGGGGGAAGTGCCGTGAGGCTCCACCCCCTCCCTGAGGGAATATTAGAAGTTAATAGTTGCTGGAAGAGGGGTTGTCATTTTCTTCAGTGTTGTAGCCACTGAGAAGTTGCCTATATTCCAGTAAGTAGCATCCCACCCAGGCCCACCCAGGCAACTCTAGACTCAGTGGGTCATACTCACAGAAGGAAGACTGGAAAGCAAGGGAAGGGCTTGTTGGGAAGAAGAAATGTTTTAGTGGAAGAGCAAAAGGGATAAGAGGAACAAATAAGGATGAAAGTGACTAAAATCCATTACACACAAATATGAAACTATCAAAGAATTTTTAAAGTATATTTCCCATCATTCTGGCTCTGGAGCCTAAAAAGTCCAAGGTCAAGACTAGCAGATTCACTGTCAGTGAGGGTCACTTCCTCACTTGTAGACTCTTACCTTTCTGCTCACATTCTAGAAAAGACAAAGGACCTCCCATAGCACCCAAGTGCCTTTCATAAAAGCACTGATTCCACTGCCATGAACACCTTAAACCTAATCACTTCCCAACAGGCCCTTCCCACTGAATGCCACTGCCTTAAAGATTAGGATTTCAACATGCAAAGCTTGGAGGAGGCAAGCATCCAGATTACAGCACGAAGCAACTGTGTTCTGCATTATCAATTTAAATGTCTTCAGCATGAAAATTTGTCACTCAGGGTAGGACACAGCTGAAGCATTTTATGCAGCTTTAATATTGGTGACAACCCTGAGAAGTAGTTATTTTTGTACCCACTTTACAACTGAGGAAAATGAAAATTATAGAGGTTAGGCATCCAGAGTCACACAGCTAGGAAGTGCCTAAGTAAGAATTTAATTCCAGGCTGCTCTGACTCCAAAGCTCATAATTTAGCGAAGTCATCAAAAGGCTTCACTCTAGCAGAACGGGAACGCCAAACACCTACCCTGGAGGAAGTGGGATCTATTTTCTAAAGTGTTTTCCTCTTTCTCATAGTTCACATTTGAAATATTTCATACATCTGAGAATAATACCACTTAGATGATGGCTGCGCTGGGACTCAGCTCTAGCCACTGAGTGGCATAGAACAGAATAAGAGTCTATTAAGTTTTACCTTTTCTCCAATAGACTGGAGAGGGATAAAAACAAGAGACACAGTTCAAAAGACTCTTGCATATAAACAGTAATCCCTCAGAGATATAGAGTGTAAAATGCTATACCATGATGTCATTAAATATGAAAATATCTAGAAGTAAAATTTACAATTATGTGATAAAAATCGAAAGCTTAATTGTACTTTCTTTTCTGGTTGACTTGTTGACTTCCATACTCCATGTGATGTTCATAGGCAACTTAAAAAACCATGATGGGATGTGGCTCAGTGGTACAGTGCTTGCCTAGCATGTACAAGGCCTTGGGTCTGATATTCAGTACTGAAAAAATATATGCAGCCAAGATAACTCATGAGGTAATAAATTAAAATTTTTCACATGATTTTAAAGAATTTCCTAAGTGATTCTAAAGTTTACGGTGAGGTACAACAGCACTAATTTCTTCTGCAAGTATTAATTGAACAAGCCATGTATAAAAGCCAAGATGTTTAAGAAACTCTTGCCTGTGGCAATTGATAGGGAGCCATGAAACATCATTGTCATAAATCAGAAACAGGAGACCAGTTATACATAGTTACATGGCAGACTCAAACTGCATATAAATTGATCCAACTGCAGCCAAAATAAACAGCAGCAATAGTAGAAATTCAACACAACAAGCAGACAGGCAAACATGAGAATCCCCTTGTCATTATTGATCTCATTTATTACGAGAATTCCAGTGACCTACGTCTGACCTACACGTGACCTGTTTCCAAATGCAACTTATTTTGCCATTGTCGGTTAACACAGAGACACTGGCTAAATCATGGCCACAGGCTGTCAAATAAAAATCTCTTCTTTATTTGATGTCAGTTATAAATCTTGACTAAATGTGTTTCCCAAGAGGTCCTTTAGCGTTGGAAAGTGCAAAAGAAAAGCAAAGAAAAAAAAACTACTGAAAAACGAGGGATTTGCCAACATGAACCCAGATAAGAAAAACTTGCAAACATTTGTCAAAGAAGACATCATAACCACAGCTACAAAAGAGTGAGTTGACTCAATTTTCAATGTGAGTGTAATTCCTTTGTTTTTATGCATAGTAATGGCGGTCTAAGAGTCTAAAAGGATGTGACATACATACTATTATAGCACTAGACTAGCAAATTCTGGACAAACCCCAAAATAAAAACAAACAAACAACAATAACAAAAACAGAGGTTGAGCTAAAAGTATAGAAATAAATATTCTTACGATGGTAGAAGTAAACTCAAAATAGTAATAATAATAATGAGCAAAGGATTCCTGAGGAAGAGAAATAAAAGCTGAGACAACATTTTTAACTCATGAGATTGTAAGTGACATGTTAGTTTTAGATCCCTGAAGGAAAATAATACATTTTGAGCCTCCAGAGATTTTGTGTCAGAAATTAAAGGCCTACAATTTAGGTACAGAGAGATGGAAATGGACAACCCTTGGATCAAGAATAATGTTTCGATTTCGGGGTTTGTTTGGAAAGAAAGACACAGAGAGTCAGCTAGCATGAGGCAGGGTGGTGGATGGGTGGGTAGGTGAAGAAGATATGGTAGGAACAGGGAGAGGAGAAAAAATATGATCAAAGTATATCATAGGAAAAATTTTAAATAATAACTTTTAAAAGTAAAATTTTCCCTTTTCTCAATTGAAATTGTAGCAAAGTAGTCAGTCAGGTTTAGTGCCTCTTGCTGGCAGCAGAAATGGATAGAAAGACCGCATGTAGACCTCTAGTTACCTGTTCAGTTTTTCTCATTTAATATCTTGCACACATGAGAAAATATTTAACAGAACCAATGATTATTCTTACAGGAAAATTTACTGTCCTGAAAACACACTGACACAGACACACACACGTCAGCACATGTATACCCACATACACATGAGCACATGTGTACACACACACACACACACACACACACACACACACACACACATGCACACACTGCAGGAGCATGAGGTGGAGAATCACACTGTATTCACAGTTAAGAAGGAGAGATAAATTCTGGTGCTCAGCTCATTTTCTCCTTCTAGTTCTTGTTTTTAATTAAACTGGGACTCCAGACCAGTGGTTCTCAACCTGTGGGTCATGACCCCTTGAGGAGTTGAAGATCCTTTCATAAGGGTCATCTAAGACCATCCTGAATTTCAGATATTTACAATACAATTCATAACAATAGCAAAATTGCAGTTATGAGGCAACAACAAAATAATTTCATGATCGGAGGTCACCACAACATGAGGAACTGTGTTAAAGGGTTGCAGCATTAGAAATACTGAGAACCACTGCTCTAGATCACAGGATGGTACCACCCTTATTCATGATTCTCTTTCCTTCTCAATTAAACCTCTCTGAGAACACCATCACAACATACCCAGAGGTATGTCTCTTGGACGATTCCAAATCCTGTCAAGATGATAATGATAACTAGCTATCACAAACCCCAACCTAGAACCATATCAAGTCAATCCCTTGACCTCAGGTGTACCTTGACAACTTCTGGGACCATAAGAAATGAGTGTCTATTGACAATTTGTTGAAGGCACTTGCACTGACTGATTCACATGAAAAACCACCACCCTGAAATGCAGAGAGACATGATCAGTCAAAGACTGAGATATGTCTACTTGGAACCAAAATTTCTGGTCCCCTGAGCCAGTATTGATGCTCATGAAAATTCTGATGAATTACTGGAGAGTGAATAGCTAGTATCAGATGAGTAAAACTTCCTGAGGATCACATTTATGAGCCTTTCACATCTCAAAACCCCTTTCAGACTTTCTGTCAGAGTCTCTGAGAGTCTGGGTTAGCAGGGGAAAGAGACAATAATCACTGGATCCTCCACAACAAAAGCCAGTTAATTCCCTGGGCCAATGTTTTTCCAGATACTGTTCCAACTAGAGAGGCTCCTTCAGCCCCTCCAACCTCCCAAACCTTCTGGCCTCAAGCATGGGAAAGAAGTTAACAGCAACAGGGCTTCCAGAAAACAGACTGAAAAATCAGCACTATAGAAGAGGAAGAGTGGAGGACTAGAGAAACCCCAATGAAGGTTGTGCTCTGAGACAAAAGCATTTCGAGGGATGGAATTTAGGAAGAAGGGCATACAACATGACCCCTCCTGTACATGCTGTCATCCAAGACCCTAGTACAATATAGTTAACGACTGGCCATCACTGGGGAGGATCTCAAAGTCAAAAGGTGAGACAGAAGCAATACATTGAGTTTGAAGCCCAGTGTTTGGCACCCAGGGCACTTGGTGCAAACATTAGACATACCTGAATTCCTAGCAGGATACTATCAGTCCTCACACTAATGACCTGTTGGTGTACACAGCCTTGACTGCTTTCAGCAAAAACACCACACAGCTATGCACAGAGCCAACAGAACAAAATCTGCTAAGGCGAAATAATTACCTAAAACAAAACCAGATTCATGGCACAGATAATAGAATTCTATGATCAATGTTAAGGGTTATAACTGAAAAAGGTGATCAGCATGCCAGGACATAGGGGTCACGTGAGCAGAAAGATGCAAATTCTTAAAAAAAAAACAAAAAAGGAAAAGCTCAAAGTGGAAAAAGTACTATGACAGAGAACAATGCCATCTAAAGGATATATCAATTCATTCATCATAGCCAAAAAAGAAAAAAAAAACTCAGTGAGCTGGAAGATAAGGAAACATAAACTTCCCAAACTACAATATAAGAAAAGAACAAAATCAGGAGAGAATTCCCCAAACATCTGGGGCAATTATGAAAGTTGCCATGTTTGTAGTAGTGGTGTATCAGAAGGAAGAGAACAATGAAGAAAAAGGAACGGCTAAAATAATCCTGGACAACTCTCCAACATCCAGAACAGACACCACTACAGCCCCAAGGAAGCTGGAGAATGAGAATCAACTCAAAATAAAGCAACAATGAATCATAATATATTCAATCCAAAGAAAGGCAACTGCAAAAGAAAATACTTGCAAAGAAGTCAGAAGGAGTAGAGACTTAAAAAAAAATCTTCTTTTCTAAAGACAGTACAAATGATATCAAAATTTGACAGTAGACTTACAAAAAGAAACATAAAACTCAATTATCACTCTTGAACATAGCTTCTACAATCCTTAAAAAGTAGTAACAAAATTAGTCTAGGAAAAATATACAGAGTAAAAGAAAATAAACCATACTTGAATCAAGTTTATTCTCAAAACGCAAGGACTGTTGTCACATTTAAATTATTAGATCTAATTAATCACACAAAAAGAAAATATGATATTACCAACAGATGCAGAAAGAGTATTTGATAAAATCCAATATGTTGAAAATTCACAGGTTGAGAATTTTCAAATCTTTAAACTACAGTATCTGCAAAAAATCTTACAGCAAAAAAAATTACAAGCCAGATGGGGTTCCAGAACTAAGATGGGGAAATAGATGTAGCATCCCACCCTTAAACAAGAAGCTATCTGCAATTAATAACTGTTGGCAAAAAAAAAAAATCCGTTTTCTCCATTGGAGTGTCATTGACTATATCAGCCACACTACAGGGCAAGCTCCATGTCCAAGAGTAGTTGGCCAACATAAAATGAACTCCATGGATGTGTGTAGTTGTTGTGTTTTGTTTCTGTCTTACTGTTTTATTGATTGTTTTAATTTTCATTTTTTGCTTGTTTGTTTGTTGAGAAATAGAGAGAGAATGTAGAGTTGGGTAAGTAGGGAATTGGGAACAACTTGGGAAGAGTTGGGGAGGGGAAATCATGACCAAAATCTACTGTATGAAAAATAATATTTTTAATAAGAAAAATAAAAGGAAAGCAAACAGTTCAGTGAAGTTGACAAATATTTAACATTTGCAAGTATTTATTGAAACGATCAGAGGAAATATGTTGCATTTTTCCTTATTGTCCTTTTCTGTAGGTCACTAAGAATGTTAGGAGAAATGCTTTTCAACCTTGGATTTTAGATATCATATAATTTATCATGCTTTGCACCACAAGGAACCCCATTAACATCTTTCATTTTATCATTAATATTACAAAGCATAATGACATTCTCATGACCATTATCATTAAAATAACTATTGTGGAGTGCTGAGGGAAGACAACTGAACCCCTCCCAAGAAGATCATGAAATTTAAAGTGGATTGTTCCTCACTCACCTTGACATTCTACAAACGTTTTTATACCAACATTCTAATATATTGATTAGTTCTCAGAGCCCTTCAAGATGTCATTTACTTATTAAAGGAATTACCAATCATTTTCCCAAGTGGAAATTTCAATATGTTTCTTAGAAAGACTGTGATCTTTCCAAGAAGATTAAAATAAACTGCCTGCTTTACTATACTTAATTTGAAAAATTGAAATTAGTTAGCCTAATACTATTATTCTGCTAGATATACACAATATTAAAACAACTACTAATGCAACAAAAAATAACTCCTAATGACTTATTGATATACCTATATATCAGTGCATCTATCAGCCCTCATGAG
Source organism: Peromyscus californicus insignis (assembly GCF_007827085.1). Classification (NCBI taxonomy): domain Eukaryota; kingdom Metazoa; phylum Chordata; class Mammalia; order Rodentia; family Cricetidae; genus Peromyscus; species Peromyscus californicus. The sequence goes on from NW_026294606.1 coordinate 98,204,365, forward strand.
AGAAGCTTCTTCTCAGATTAGAAGGCAATTAACAGAGACCCACAACTAATCAACATGTAGAGAAGAAGAAACTATGGAAGGCTCAGCACTAAATAGGACATCTCTACATCACCCTTCCCCCTTAGAGAATGGCTTGATTTCAGCCTCTGAAACCAGATGCTATTTAATATTTATTAATTATGCTTTTAATGTGTACAATGTTCAATATGTTTTATATTTTGATATACATTAAATACTATATATATATATATATATATATATATATATATATATATCTCACTTAGCTGGTGATGACTGTATCATCTTGTAAATCCCAAACTATACCTTTTATAACCTAGACCCTGAGAGAAGCTAGAAGAAGCAATTTCTTACACATATTTGCTATGGGGTTGGAGAATTCATGCCATGGTGTACATGAAGAGGTCAGAGAACTTGGGAGAGTTTGTTCTTTCCTAGGATTGAACTCAGGGCATCAGGCTTCAGGACAAGCACCTTTACCCACTAAGTCATCTTGCAGGCCCTATAGGTGAACTTTGGAGTATGTCTAATTGCAGCATTGAGACTTCACAATTACAAAGAGGAGTGGCTTCTACAGTATTCCCATTTAATGTTGCCTCTAGCATTAAATCTCATCCAATATTTCTGAAATACACAGACAAAAATACAATTCTGGGGCCAGTGAGATAGCTTATTGTATCAAGGTACTTGTCATGCATAATGACATGAGGGTTTTTTGTTTGTTTTTAGATTTATTTATTTTATACATATGAGTTTTTAGATTTATTTATTTTATACATATGAGTGTTTTGTCTGTATGTCTGTATGTGTACCATATATATGCCTGATGCCCATGAAAGCCGGAGGATTGCATCAGATCACCTTAAAACTGGAGTTATTGATGGTTGTAAGACACCATGTGAATGCTGGAAACTGAACCTGGGTCCTCTAGAAGAACAGCCAATGTCCTTAACCCCTGAGCTATCTCTCCAGCTCCAGTAACTTGAGTTTGAGTCCTATAATACACATGGTAGAAGGAGAGAACTGACTCCTGGGATTTGGTGTCTGACCTCCAACATACATGCTGTAGCACATGTTCCCAGGCACATATGCGTGTGCACGTGTGCATGCAAGTGTGCACACATACACATACAAATATAAACATAATTCTGTATTATCTTAGATTCATTGACCTTCAAATGCTTTACAGCTTAGTCATACGGTTGGAGTTTCACAATCTAAAAGCCAGAAGAAAATCCACTTTATTTAGTAATAATGTAAGTGGAGACCAAAATCATATAGTCTTTCTTAGCTTATTCATCACCAAAGAGATAAACACATTTATCCTCAGGGAGATGAGGGTGATTAAATGCACACAGTCAACATAGAGTTAGAGAGAGTGGTGCAAATTTTTATTTCAATCAATAATAGCACCTGCCTAGTTGCATTGCCTTTGAAACACTGCCAGGTATAATAAAACAATAGACTAGGAAATGTCTCACATACCCATGGGTAACTTGATGCAGATAAATGGAACCAAAAACTACAGAGCACTTAATGTTTGAGTGCATATGCTCCATTTTTAATGCTAAGGTCTCTGCGATTTGGGAAATGCTCTACTCCACACGATGATACAAGCTCATTTATTTCATGTTCACAGAAACTCTTTCATCTTTACAACTTCTTTTTGTTCAAACACCAACCATCACTAATCCCAAAACAAACAAAGCCCTAATATCATCTTCATCCCTTCTGCATAAAAAGAAATTAAGGATAAAAACCATAAAGCATTCACCACTCCTTAGAATTCGCACACTCCCCACCTACCCAATGAAACACTGGGATCCAGGAGACAGCCTCTTCACAAATATGTGGGCATGGTATACAAACCTGTACTCCTAGCACTTGAGAAGGGGCAAGTGACAGAAGGGTCAGTTCAACACCAGCCTGGGCTACACAGAAGAAACCTTATCTCATTTTTTTTTTCGTTAAAAAAATGTTTTTGTTGTTTGAGAATTTCAGGGGAGGGGGTGGATTTGAGAGAAACAAAATTTAATTGACAAGTAAGAGTTGTATGTACTTCTTGAGTACAGAGTTATGTTCTGATACATGTTTGCATTATAAAATAATTCAAACTAATTCATAAACTCATTGTATCGTGTAATTGTCATTTTTTTGTAGTTAGTATACTGAAAATCCACTCTTTCTGCAATTTTGAAATGTATGATGACTTATTAGTAAGAGTCACCATTCTGCGCCACAGGTCACAAAAGCTCGTCCTCTAGTCTGGTTGAAACTTTGAGCTCCTCCAGTGTTCTCTGTCTCCAAGCTCCCTGTATGGTTAGCCAAAGCCCAAATGGTGCCCAGCCCAGCTCTTGTGGCACCACCACCTTGTAATGCCTTGATGTTAAATCTTTCTCAAGTCCCCACTTAGGGAAAGAATGTTACTTTCCCCACAACTGAACCTCCATACATTTTTATCCAGTATGTCTGTGTGATAGTGTGTGTATGTGTGTGTGTGTGTCTGTCTGTCTGTCTGTCTGTGTCTGTGAGGGGCAGGAAGGAAGGAGGAAGAAAGAGAGAGATTAGAGGTAAGTGAACAGAACCTTGAACACATTAAGTTGACCTTGGGAGAGGCACAGAGAATCCAGCTCTTTACCATTTAGAGAGACTGGAATCAGAGATTCTCCAAACACTCTCCATCTAGAAGCTGGCTACAGGAGTCTACATAAGGTCTTAAAGTCTGAAGAAAGAAGTCAGATAAGGAGATGAACATCTGGCCTGGCTAATGCCAAGTCTCCATCACAGGCAAGTGTGGCTGTGCTGTCACTCTTGGGTAGACCTCAAGTCTGACTGACTCTAAATCTCCTTATTTGGGTTGAAAATCTGAAACACCCAGCTAGATAGTCAAAAGATCCACACTATCTTCCCCAAATGAACCTTGATCAAAGAGACAATTGCATTTGAGGGATAAAACCATGTACATATGTAAATGCTGTTGATGACTCTGTGTTTTCACCTTTATTTCTCTTTCCTGCAGAGCTGACACTCAAACAGGGTCTGTGGGTGCTAGGTAAACACTTTACCACAGAGCTGCAAAGCTATCCAGAAAATACTTCCTAGGAAAGAAACTTCAACAAAAGTAGTTTTAATTTCTTTAATGTGGAGTTTTATTTCCTTTTAAACTAGTTTGCCTCCGCATATAAATTTTGGAAATTATATTTCAGTGGTTGTAATTACAGTGTCGTGAAGCAACAACAGTCCCTAAATATCCATATTGTTTCTCTCTGAATGCAACTGAGATTGGTTGATTAACATTTGAAAAATATCTCAAAGGTGCCCCATCCATTTAAAGAGAGATAACTTTTTTATATTTAGATGCATCTTCTGAAGTCGGTTTATAAAACAGAGTGCACACCGTCTTAATGATGCCATATAAGTATTTTAATTTAAGCTCTGCTTATTTGAATTTTAAGAAACTGCATTATTTATGATATACAAAATAACCCGAACTTTCTGTAGAAAACCAGATGAAATGCTCGGCTGCTCTCTACAACAAAGAAATTAAAATGAACAAACCGGAGGCAGACTCTGCTAGCATTCGACGTTACAGCGCGGCACTCGTGATTTTACACTTAAATTGTGTTTCTCTTGGTTGACACCTGTAACGTGGCGTCCATTGTTGCATATGTTCCGACTGCCCTTGGAAGACTTCCAGAACGGTCTCAAGTTCTCAGGTTACACATGTGAAAACCGTGAGTAAAGGACTAACAGGCTCAGTGACCTCCACTGGTGGTGTGCCTGCAGGTCTGAACATCACGTCACTCTAAGAATTGAAATAAGCATCCTCCAGGAACACTGGCACCTCGGCAGATCCCTAGGGAGTGGAATTGTGACTGAGTGGCAGACAGCGCAGATGGGGTGATGTTTAGAGCGCAGAATCCGAGATCAACAGTTCTTACCACTAAATGCTCTTCACTTCTTATTAGACTGAGAACTTTGAATAGGTAAAAATATTTAGTATGTGCAAGGCATGAAGCATGGGTTGCCAGCTTATGCAGTAAGTTTTGCCACTGGCTATTTAATAATGTAAATGAATTTTTTTGTGTGTGTGGTTTGATTAAGGAAGGCTCTTACTTTTCAGAGAATTACACCAGGATATTGAAGGATGAAAGGTTAGGGTGCATGCAGTATGCTTCAAAACAATAATAGGTGGGTGAGCAATGTATAAAGGAAAGGCATAGGCCAAGATTGGCCATGGGACGATGGTTATTCAGGCTGGGCATGACCATAGAATGCTATTTATATGCTATTCAGTTAACTGGAGTATATGAAATGAGTGTGGGAAGTGGTTACTGTAAAGATCAACTGAATTAGTTTATATAAAGAGTGTGTTACATACAATCTAATATTTTCTTTTATTACCTTCATTTCCTTCCTCTAGATAAATATTTTCACATTTTTCTGGAAACAAGCAAGATGCTTATTTATTTTGTTGTATCTAGTTAATTTAATAGCTCTCAAAGCATCACAAAAAATCTTACTGTATTTAATAATCAAGACAGATTATGTTTGATAAAATTATCTGTATCTGTGGAACATGTTTTTAGCAATGCAGAAAAGCATGTTTTGCAATGTAGAAAAATATACTCTGTATATGTTTCCAAAATAATTTTTTAGAAGTTAGTGATTTTGAAAAATTACAATTCCTCATTTTTTTTTCTGGCTCATTGAATACAGTTTTCAGATCACCACCAACACAGGGAACAAGCAATGGTCATTTGCGTGGTTTCACAGACATGGCCTCTAGAACACTGTACCCTACTGTCACATTTAATAGTGATGGTTGAGTCATGCTGGCAAATGTGATTCTGCCCCTGAGGGGCTTGTTCACACTTTCATCATAGTAATCTTTTATTTCTATGTCATTTTCTAATCAGAATTTAAGAAAACAGATTATTTTCTTTATTTGAAGCAAATGTATTTTAGTATACATTTATCATAGATTCCATTTTTTCTGAGAAAGCATAATTTACTTTAAGCTATTCTAAACTTCATAACGTATTGAACATTGACTTAGATATTAGGGTGCAGAATTAGCTCATCAAATGCGCTATTTCCTTCTTCCCTCTAATTTTTGGAATGTTCTTTTTCTATGTTTTTTGTTAATAACTACTAATTACAAAATTGGAGTAAGGGGAGAACAACAGAAGGTATACTCAAAATGTATGAAAATGTCACAATAAAGCACATATATTCCTTTTAAATGATATGTTTTATAAATACACCCAGAACATATGGTGTGATATTTGAATTTCTGTTCATTTGCAGACAAATTCAATAAAACTAGTTAATATAGTTATCACATCACCAATCAATCAGTCTTTCATGAACAGAACATCAAAAAAAATCTTTTCCCTTAAGAATTTCTACATTGCTTTTATTTCCTTGTTGTTGTTTACAAGATCTCATTACCTAGCCCAAGTTGGTCTTTCAAATTCAGTCCTCCTGTCCAGTATGCAGGAGCCCTCAGAGATCAAAAGGAGCCCTGGACCCCCTGGCGCTGGAGTTACAGGCTGCCATCTGATATGGATTCTTGGAGCACCTGTATTGGCTCTTTTTAAAACAGAACCACTTTATTGATTTGTTTGTTTGTTTGTTTGTTTGTTTGTTTGTTTGTTAACTCCAAGAGCTTGACAAAATACAGTAGACTGGTGGTGGGTTCATTAACCATTGACCTGCATAATTTCTTCACATGAAGAATTATCTTCATATGAAATACTTATTTTAAAGCAATGTCCAGTATTCCAATAGACTGTTTTCTAAACTGGTGTCACCTTTGCTTTAATTTGAAATATCATTTTAATTGCTTCCTGGTAATTATACTATGTACAATGTATTGTCTACTTCAAAGCTGTTGAACAGATTTTAGAAGTTCTCAATGGAATGAATGACAAGGATACCAGATGATGAAGTATATTCATTAGGTTGACTTGCTCACTATAGAATGTAACGCATTTTGAAGCATCCCACTGAATGTCAGTGTATCTAAAGCAAATCCTTAAACACACACTGTAGTTGGTTTCTCCATCTGGAAAGCAGTCATAATACCTGAACTGTCCCAATCACTGAGCTACACAAAGACAATTCTACCGAAAGTGCTCCCTCTCTATGAGGCCATACCAGTGCTGTATAAGGCATGAATGTACACACTGACTTACAGGAAGACATGTCAGCATGTCTAAAATCATTTGATTAAAATAATTTATAATTAATACTATACATTTTTTAAGATGTCAAATTGCTTTCAAGTCCAGAGCACTAAAATATAATTAACCTGGCACATGTGCTTGATAGAATATTATGAAGCAATTAAAATGTTGATTTTTGCAGACTATTGAAAAATTAGTATGCTCTCTTCATTACTTAAGTGTGACACATGATTACGTGATCAGCATACTTATAAATTAACTCAAAGTTAAGCATCATGAAATAAGAAAGAGAAGATGCATCAAACTTTTAGCAATAGTTTTGTTAGGTGACAAGACTTTAAGTTTGTCTTTTCAGTGTCCTCTATTTAGCAATGTCTAATGATGTTAGTAGCATAATTATACAAAAGAATGCACAAACAGGAAACATGATATACAGCCTTCTTTTCATTTCCTATGAGTATTTTCTTCCTTAATGAAAACTTCCTTATCCCACGTAGCATCTATTCCCTGGACCTTCCAGCTGGTTAGCCTTACTTAGTCTGTTCTCATGGTGGGTTCCAGTGACTTGACAAGAATAAGGAAACTTTACATTTCTTGGGCTTTGCTTAGCATACAGGTGAAGCAACCAGAAAGCCTGCTGAGCATAGAAGCATATTGTATCCTATGTGCTATTTCAGTGTACCTACTGATGACTGGGGAGATGCACAACAGGTAAAATACTTCCTGTGCAAGCATAAGGATTGGAGTTTGGATCCCTTAGCACCTGCAGAAATACCAGGTGGGCAAGAAGGCCTACCCATAATCCCAGAGAAAGGGAGGTAGAAACAGGGACTCCTCAGAGGAAGCTTGCTTGCTAGATTAGTTTAATTAGTGAGCCCTAGAGTTTAAGTCAGAGATCCTGCCTCTGAATATAAGGTGGAGAGAAATCCAGGAAGTCATCCAACATCAATCTCTGGCCTCCACAGTAATATGAACACATATGCATGTGCACCTGCACACACATATATGCCCACACCACATGCACATGCCAAATTATTGAATACCCCTAAAGTGAATTGTGATTATGGCTATTTACCTGTAACCCAGTTCTCCAATGTGTCCTAAATTTGTCATTTGAAAACAATCTTGTTCTTATCTACTATGAGAATGTCCTGCTTTGCAGACCTGGTGTGAATGCTGTGTATGCATGATCAGCTCCATAACGCTTTATGAGAGACCCTGGAACATCAGAAGTGAAGACACTTCTTCAAGGTGGCAGGATTAGCAAAGTAAAATAGGAAAAATAAAGAGGCATAGACAAGCCCAAGGTTAAACTCACTAGGTTTTATTACATCACTTTGTATTTTAAAAAGCTATGGAGAGTCAGGAAGACACATAACAGGATGTGTTGGCACAAGTACAGGAAGCAAGAACACTTGTGTCTTGCTGGTGGGAAGTGTGGAGGGGTAAAGCTCTTGAAGGCACCTTTGCATGGTGCCATACATCCCTGATATGTGGATCCCACTTGACCCAGTGGCTGTGATTCGACTTTTTAATGTCCAAGTCACACTCAAGAGCACAGGAATAAGTACACAGAGGCTTTGCATGGTGCCTGAGAGATGAAAACAACTGCTGCCCATGGCTATGCAGGTCCCAGCTGAAGCAGATCCACAGAATTCACTATACTGCAATGCTTAACATTCTGGGTGCTTTACTTGTATGCTAAACAGACCTAAGGAGCTGTACCACATACTACTGAACTATACAGTTCTCTCAGTATGAAACCTCTCTGCATATGCATATGCATCTAAATATATATAAAAATATGTATGTATGTTCATATATATACCTGTAATGCTACCATTACAACCATGAAATTTTATTCATGAAATGACAGATTTATGTATTGCCTATAATACTGGTATTTTATGGTTCGGGCCTTATTATTTCTAGCTATTTACTGCTACCATTAGATCTGCAATGGTTTCTGGATATTCCATTATTAGAAATGCATAACTATGAACAGGAATCGTTCCGCATGATATCCTATGTGGGCTATATCCACATTCCAAAGCCTCCTTTCCATCTACTTTAGCCCTGTAATGCATGAAAAAAGACGTAAAGAGCCCTTGTCTCTGCCTGTTCTGTTCTCATTAATATTTGACTCTTTACCAGGTAATCCTGGTCTCCATCACACTACCAGCATTCAGGGGTCACCAGCATTCTCCTGACTTCCCCACATCATAGCTCGGTGCTCATTGCTCACTTTCAGCTTCCATCAGCCTCCCTTCACCCAAAGGCCCCCATAGATTCTCTGCTTGGAACCTGCTCCTTGCTGCTTGTGCCTGTGGCCCAAATGTCACCTACCGCGCAGGACTTTCCTTCATGTCCATGATGAGTTTGATGTTCCTTCTCCTAGATACTAGGTTTCCGTATACATGATAACTAAAATAGAAACTGTGTCATCATCAGGTCTTTTCTGCATGTCAGGTTGTGATGTCTGCTGCTCTAAATGAAGTGTCTTGCACAGTCCTTGCTCGTGCTGTCACACCAGCCTCAAGTTCATATGTGCAATTCCCCTGCTGTGGCCAGGAAACATTGTCCCCTTGTGGTCATCTACCACCTCTGTCTGGGTCTTCTAATCTTTCCACTCCCTCTTCTGCAATGATTCCTAAGCCTTGAGAGAAGGGGCTGTGATACAGATGTCCAATTTAGGTATGAACATTCCACAGTCTCTTGTTCTCTGTACCTTCACCAATTGTAGCTCTCTGTGTCAATCATCATCTATTGAAAAAAAAATGACTTCTCTGATAAAGGTTAAGAGACAATCTAATCTATGGCAAAGTGGTCAGTCAGCAGATTCTGACAGTTGAGATAGTTAGGAGAGGAAGAATCAGATTTTTTTTTTTAGTGTGTGGCCCCTGGCAGGCCCACCACACTCCAAGAGAAAGTCATACCTCCAAGAGTATGTAGGTAGCACAAATTGTTCTTGATGTAGGGTGGATAGGGAAGTGAGGGTAGGTCTAGGAGGAGTTGAGGAAGTTATGAATATGATCAAAACACATTGTATGAAATTCTTGACTACTAAAAGGAGAAAAATAAATAGAAATAGAGAAAATCTTAACACATTGAAAGCTCCTTCACATGAGCTATTGTCTATGGTACAACACACAGTTTTTGTTGAGTGAATGAATGAATGAATGAATGGGTATTTGATACTTGATGAACATTAGTTCTCATGATATTTACCATGCCCAGCTTGAAAACATTTCCAGTGAAGAACAAAGCATTTCTTTCCCTATCCTTCAGCTGAAACCCCACCCTTGTCCTGTACCCTAACTCTCCAAACCTCCTGAACCTGCACACATGCTCTCCATGTTCTCACACATGCTCAAGGTGTTTATCTATTGCTCTGCTACTGTTGCTTTTACATCCTCATTTTCCTTCCTCTCTGCCTTGACTCACAGTATTTTACAATGCCTCCTACACACCACCCACCCATAAAATTTCACTTTCGAATACCCAAGCGGTAGCCTGATGTCACAGTTGTGAGAGACTCTTTGGCTCCCCTCAACCACTTGGCTTTCTTGGAAATTATTCATTGTTTCCTCTGTGTTTCCCTATCTATAGGATTATTCTTGTGATAAACAGCTTCCTTTCACTGATACATGGCCATCGGCAAGCTCCCAGACTTCTAAGAGTTGTGGCTACATCACCTGTCAGTTGATGAGGAGGATGCTGCCTGGCTTTGCAGGATAGTTTCAGATGGTCAGTGATTTGTGTACAAGTCTGAAAGTAGTGACTGATCCACAGGGTGCCTGATGAGAGAGATAGTGACAGAGATAAAAGCAGCCCTGGCCTCTGTCGGTGAGGAGCCAGGATAGCATTTTACTGCAGAACATAAGTAGTTTCCTAGGACACCAGCATCATGCAATAGCATCCCACGGCTGTTATGGAATGAGGCATAAATAAGAACACTCCGTATTCATGTCCAATGGAGACCGAAGGGAAAACAGTGTGTTTAGATACTTTGGTGACTCAGCACCAAAGTGGCCAAATTTGCTACCCTGAGTGGCAGCTGGCTCTCCTTTGCCAATTTCACCTTCTCTCTGCGTGATGCTCTTATGAAATCTTTGAAGATTTCACATATGCATACCAATTCCACCACCAGCTGCCTCGCTCCTACCGCCCAGATGAAAATGAAGGTATCCCAAATACGATGAGCCTCGTCCTTTCTTGCACCATGTACGGTGCAGTGCCTGACTTCGGCTATGTGTTTGTTTATAGTGGAGGCTGGCTGGCTGGCAACTGTAGCGGCTGTTATTGCAGTCAGGTAGTTATAATCATTTGTTGGATTTGGTGGCTGGTTATCATATAGGTTAGATGTGAAGTGTCCTCTACAAGCTTGTGTATTAGAAGTCTCCATCTCTTTCAGGTGGCACTGTTTTTGAAAGGTTGTGGAGCCTTCAGGAGGTAAGATCTAGCTAGAGGAAATGGATCACTGGAGGGTGGGCACTGAGGATTACAACCTGGTCTAACTCTCTACTTCCTTATATACCTAGCGATGAATGTGCAGCATCCTCATGCCCCTGACGCCACAGCCACCAGTCTCTCCCAATGCCATATTTCACCCACCAGGATGGACTCTACGCTTCAAACCCAAAACACATCCTTCTTCCCTGTGCTGCTTAATGCCAGATATTTAGTTGCAGCAATAAGAAAAGGAACTGATACATTAATAAAGTAAAACTTGTGATAAATTTGATATCACTAATCCAGTTTTAAATGTTCTTGTTTTCAGTAGCTATTTCCTTAGTTATGACAAAAATTCTTTTTTTTTTCCATCACTGTCCAGGTTAGCTAAAACCACTCAGAGGTCTTTGCAGAGGCCACAGCAAAGCTGGCACCTGTCATTGGTACCCACGAGCAAAACAGATTTGCCAAAAGTCATTCTGGATACATTGATTTCTACTCAAGAGGCTCTAAAAATACAAGTCCCCTTCTAAGGAAAAAACTTATCACATCACATTTGAAGAACACACAGTCCGAAAAAGGAATCATGAAGGTAAGAAGATAATGTCAGTTTTCCAGGTGTCCTCTAAGAGGCTGACGTTAACAACTGGGACAGGTAATGACCCCTTGATATCTGGGCTGAGGGACTTGCAGTTGGCTTCCGTGCATCCTGAGAGTAGTCAGCCCTCTAGAAAGCTTGTGTTTCATAGAAAACAAGACACTTCTAACACACAGCTCTCCTGGGGAAAGAGGCATGCTTGAGGGCTCTGACCCCAGGGTGTTGTGTTGCCCATTTCTGCTAATTTCTGCTCAGAACAAATATATTCATCAAAAAGCTTTGGGGAAAGGGCTGTGGCTGTGGCTCTACTCCAAATGTCTGCAGACTGCTTCTATTGACTAAGACAGAAGCCCAGGCACTTTTCATGATAAGAAGATCAGAAGGGTACATCACCAGCAGCAGAGGGTGGATTCTTTGTCATGGCCTTCTGGCTTTTAAATCTTCATCTGTAAACACTACCTGGGACTTCTTTGGAAATAAAAGCATTTTAATATACCTAAATGTCTGAGTAGATACCAAGATGATTTCAATTTAATTTCAATAAGAGAATTTTATTTCAAATTATAAATTATACATATATAAGTAAAAACTTCTGTTACAGAAGTCATGTAAATATCACATAGAATTTGGATGGAAAGGAGAAGCAAAGAAAAAGTCTATTCGTAAAGCTATTTCTCAGGAAGTGAACAGAAAGCAGCATTAATTCCTATGGCCATTTATTTAAAGTTAGAGCTTCACGTATGGGACCAGGAAGATGGCTCAGTGAGTAAAGGTGCTTTTTGCCAAAACCAACAAGTAGAGTTCATTCCCCAAGGACCATGTGGTAGAAGGAGAAACCTGATTCCTTCAAGTTGTCTTCTGATCCAACAGAGCATGTACACATACACACACACACACACACACACACACACACACACACACACACACACACACAAAATAGAGTCCCACCTATTAAATCATCTTATCACTACAATTTAATACCAGCAAATGCAAATTCCCCATCATAATTGATAGTTATCATTTCTTGGAAACACTGTGCAGTGTGTATGTATGGTAGTGTGCACTTGCCAATGCAGACTCTCCAGTTTCCACGAGAGTGAAGGGCTTTGCCTCTGAGATTTACGGAATAAATCCCATCTAAATGGACACTATTTAAATAACTCGCTCAAGGTCAGCTTGCAAAATAAGTAAACAACATCAACCACCCCTCTTCTGCCACCAGGCTCAGGGACTGTCATGATGAATGACTAACAAAAAGCTGAATTTTAAAAGGTACATATTTTCTCATGAATTTTCAGATGTAGTGGAGGCCAGGACTTGCTACAATGAATAGGCATAACTTTTCTGCCAGCGCCATTTGATTTTTTCCTTCCCTCTGGCATGCCTGTTCGTCCCTGTGAAGAAGAATATCCAGAGGAAAAACAATCAGGGAAAATATTAGACACACTAAAGTGCTCACAGTCTAATGCAGTTTGTTTCTGTTGGGAAAAATGAAATAAAGCAATTGTATTGACTATATTTTTCTCTGAACTCATTTAAGCCCCTAATGTTTGAGTTATTTTATAGCTGCTTGATAGCTCCAACAGTTCTCTGAAGAGGCATTGAGAGCTTCTGGAGTTTAGCAGACGTCTGCACAGCACAGCAAACTTCTCCTTTTGGAAAAGCTGAAGATGACGAAGCCAAGGATGCCCTCTGTGCCCCATGTGGGACCTAATGGCTTCAGGAGTTGGCTGTGTTGTTTTTAGCTACTGTGACATTGAATCAGCTTCCTCCCAGACACACTATCCCCATCCTCCTCTTCCCACTAAAGCTGATCTCAATAGGGAGTCAGGGTGCTTTCTCTGCTGCTTCAGAGGAGGGGGGTAGGTTAATGCATGTGGACATGTGTGCAAGCACATGTGAAGGCCAAAGGTCAACCTCAGGTGCTGTTCCTCAAGTACCTTCCACCTTGATTTTTGAGATGGAGTCTCATCATTGTACCTTGAAACTCACTGACTTACCTAGGCTGGCTGCCTAAGTTGCCCCTGGCATCTGCCTGTCTCCACCTCCCATGCCTGCTGACATTCTGGCTTCTCACATGAATTCTGGGAGTTTGAATTCATGGCCTGCTGCTTGCACTAACTGAGTCACCTCCCCAGCCCTTATCTCAACTCCTTGGCAGGCCTCCTAACCTCACTAGTCTGTGGCCATTCTGGATCCTAGGACTGAGTCTCCTTAATCTTCCTATATCCATCAGTGCATAAGGATGCTCAGTCAGTCCCCAGTGACAATTTGGGCACACAGATTCCCAAGTGACAGTGTTGAGTGTTGGGAGTTACTCTCATTGTCACCAGGGTAAATGAATGCCTAGAATGAGCTGAGTGTTACTATATGAAGTAAGGTTGTTTTGGTGAGCCCCTCCCCAGCTCTGTGTTTCCCATCCATGATGCATTCTGGACCATCTCCCTGGGTGTGAAAATTGCTCTGATTGTTGAGAATAACCATAGCAACAGTAAGATTTTTTTTTAATAAGGTTTTTGTTTGTTTCGTTTATTTGTTTTCCTAATGGAAAAGGAATTGCTAAGTAAGAATGACTTTGGGAGAGGATCTGGGTGTGATGTTTCAGGAGTAAAAATAAGTAAAAAAGGGCTCCATGTCAAAATGAAATTTAGACATTCATGCTTGTTGAAGACATTTCACAGGCTTACAGAAATTAAAATCTTTATGATAAAATGATAGTATCTTATGCTAAGAACATATTTCTCAGTCAAAGCATCACTTCACAGCAAGGTCTAAAGCAGAGGCAGGATAAACACTCCAAGTCCCTTCTTCTCAGCACAACAACAGCCACAACCAGCCTGTCCACAGCACCCATCCCCAAGCTGAGACCTACATCCATCTGTACTCAGGCAGTGACTCTCTGCCCAGGTATGTAGGTGTGTGTGCAAGCTCTGAAAATTCAAATTCCATGCCCATATGTTATTTCAAATTAGAGTTCCTCTCTAAGGACTCCACACTCAATTTTTTTTTTCCTTTGTGTTTGACTAAGGCACATTTCCCAGATGACAATATGTGCTTGAGCACAGCCAACAATGTTTGCTTGGAAATAAATATCTGCACTCCACATTCTGAGAAGACATTTCCCCCAATCCTTGAGGGTGTGTTCTAATCATTTTGAGTAGTCTTACAATATCTTTGGAAAATAATGAAGTAGAAAATAGGTTTGCAGTGTGCCTTTCTCTACTCTTATTTTTCTGGTAGCTATCTCTCATAGAACTCACATTGTGGATGTTTAATATCTCGTCTCACAGCCTTCCAAATAGGACTTTGATTTCAGAATTAATATTGAGTCTCCATCTAAGTAACGTATAGTTAAGAACACAATTCAAATATATTTTGGGATCCTAAGAGGACATGCTGTCTGATGCCTGTAATCCTGAGAGTCTGAGGTAGGAGGATTTTTCACAAGTTTAAAATGAGCCTGGGCTACCTAGTGAGTTCTAGGCTAACCCAGTCTGCAGAGTAAGAACCTGACTCAAAACAAAACAAAACAAAACAAAGCAAAACAAAAGGGTTTTATTTTATCTATACTAATACTAATTTTGGTGAATAATTTGATAGGACACATCACTTACTCATTTTGAAAACCAAACCAAGTCCTTCAAAGTGATGCTATTCAGATGAACGTGTACAGGCATTAACCTAGAGCTACAGCCAAAACAAAGATTCTCAGGGACTATGGAGATGGCTCATTAGCTATGCTAGTACATGGAGTTCAGATCTCTAGAACCACCCACGAGAATGTTGGGTGGTTGTGGTGGCCTGTCTGTAATGCCAGCCTAAAAAGGAAGAGATGGGGGAGGTCCCAGAGCAAGTTAGCTAGTGTAACTAGCCATATCTACAATCTCTATATTTGAATGAGAGACCCTTCATCAATGAGAAAGGCAAAAACAAAGGCAGACGATTTCGGACATCAACCTCATGTCTCACATGCACACACACACAAGCACACTTATACTCACTTATGCCCAAAAACATGCATAATGTGCAACACACACACACACACACACACACACACACACACACACACACACACACTTAAAAAAAATGGAGAAATAGCATGGACCCTAAGATCCTGGATTTCTATCAAGGAGAATGCTACTGTGAGTACAAAAGCTGTAGAAATATGCTACCCAAGCTTTGAGTGGCCATGAAATCATGCAGAGGGCTTGTTCTAACCCTGTCCCTGGAAGCCCCTCCTCAGAGGTTTTCACAAGGTTAGTCTCAGGTAGAACGTTACATTCTGCATCTCTAAAAGCTCCCAAATAATTACAACACTGAAATGTTAGTAGATAAGAACTTGGGACATTGTTCTAGCTGCTTTCTGCTGCTGTCATAAAACACTCTGATGAAAGGCACCTTAGGGAATGAGAGGGGTTTATTTGGCTTACACTTCCAGGTTACAGTGCATCACTGAGGGAAGTCAAGGGAGGAACTCAAGTCAGAACTAAAAACAGAAACCATGGAGGAACACTGCTGGCTGGTTCACTCACTGACTCATGCTTCGCTAGCTCTCTTACTTAGCCTAGGACCACCTGCCTAGAGAATGGTGCCACCCACAGTGGGCTGGGCTCTACTACATCAATTAACAAGCAAGGCAATTCCCCATAGATGTGCCCACAGGTTCATAGGACAATCTAATCTGGGCAATTTCTCAATCAGGGCTTTCTTTTCAGGCTACACTAAGCTGTGCCAAGTTGACAGTTAAAGCCATCTAGGGCAGTCATGTAAGATGTGCTGGTCAAGCCATGAAAAGCCAGCCTGATCCTTACTACACCAAGATATAGTTTGGACTTTCAGGACATTTTATATTAAACTTTAACAGACTGTAGAACATTTGAAATAGTCAATTCAGGCACAAATTAGAAATATGGTCCCTGGTGGAAAGTAAACTTGAAAATAGGCTAACTTTGCTGGCAGAAAAGAATGAGAAGAGAAAGAAGGCCAAGTTTGAGCCCATCAGAGTTGGAAATACTTGCCACATTTGCCTCTCCATCACCTACAAAGGGACAGTGGGAGAATCTTCAACCTTCTTCCGCCAGTCAGTATAATTTCCAATTACAATCAATACACAAAAGTAGTTAAGGTAAATTAAAAGAAACGGCAAGCTTCATTTACCAAGCATCAGAAAGGTAATGTCTCAGAAGCAGTTGGGAAATTCAAGTCAGCTAAGAGAGCCATAAGGCTGAGAATGGAATAAATGTCCCAGGTGCTTTGTAATGTAAGGAACAGGAACAATCCTAGTGAGAAGTTATCTGTCAAGTCCCACCCCAGGCTTTGGAACCCTCTCTGTAAGCCAGAGGCGAAGGTACAATGCCTGCTTGAAACAAGCAGAGGAGTGTGTGTGTGTGTGTGTGTGTGTACATATATGTGTGTATTGTGTATTATGTATATATGCATACAGAGGTAGAGTGTGGAGTTGCAGCTCCTGAGCAGAGCCTCTGGCTATAGAAACCTAATGAGCCAGGGAACACTTGGCTTCTCTCAGAAGCAATCTCATACAGGGACGAGGCTAAGAAAGCAAGAGTCCACACAAGGACATAGTTCAGATTTTGATGTTCAGAGCAGACAAACCCACACAGATCTCCAGTAGAAGGATTTTTAAAAGGACCTTGACTACTTCCACACATTAGCTATAATAGGGAAGCTAAGAGAGCTATGAGAAGCTCCTGGTGGGGCTAGAGAGACAGCCCAGCAGTTAAGAAGGCATCCTGCTCTTCCAGAAGATGTTTGCTCAGTTCCTGGCACCCACACTGGGCGACTCATACCTGTTTGTAACTCAGCTCTAGATTATCTGATGCCCTTTTCACCCCCCAGGCACCTACACACACACACACACACACACACACACACACACACACACACACACACACACACACACACACAGAGAGAGAGAGAGAAAGAAAGAGAGAGAGAGAGAGAGAGAGAGAGAACAAGAAGGCCATGATACTTGCAGATACTCCTTGCTGTGTGTCAGCATGCTTTGTAGGTGTGTCTGTTAACTTAGCCCATCTGCCAGGGAGCAAATAGGCAGCAATGGCTACCCAGGGATTATAGATCAGTCCCCAGCTCTGTTTTCCATCAAATGGACAACATAACACTTGTGAAGTATAGAGTTTTCTAGAATACCAAAATGGGACTAAGTTCCAGTTGTCCACATTTCAGCCTGATTATTGATTCCCCCCCCCTGTCTCTTTCTCTTTTGCTCAGATTTTTACCATCCAATATCATGAACTTGCATTCAAATTCTTGTCTTGGTTTCTACTTCTAATGGAGGTAAATCAAAACACATGAGTTGCAGGGGTAATATAGTGAAAAGAATACCTAAGACTAGAGGAGGTCATGGTGCTAACATCTGGGGGTTACCATCAGGAGAACAGGTGAAGCTCTGGATAGGGAAAAAGCCACAGTCAATACTGCAGAAGAAATACCTGGATGTTGACTTCCATTATAAACACAAATAGCACACACAATGAGGAGTCTCCAGGGGATTTATCAAAGTGTGGGCATGAGTCAGGCTGCATCAGCTGACTATGCAGTCTTACTCTCACAATTTACAATTCTTGAAGCAAGCTTTCGTGGCTCCCTTAACTTCATACTAATTTCCTAACCATCCAATATCTAGCAATGCCCTTTTTCTTTCTTTGCATCAGTGACAACATCTTTCGTGCATACATCTCTTCGATTATATACAAAACAAAATTCTAGTACATTATTGTTTGGGCTTATATACACATATGTAATGCTATGAATACACATGGAACATGTTTTCTATTGTTGGAGTTACCTCCCATTTATTTCTAAAATTGCTGTTAAGGCATAGAACAACTCATGCAATACAAGATGAGGCACAAAATGAAAGGATCTATACTGGAGGCAGAGGAAGTGAGACAGACTTGTAGACTTGGACTTAGAACTCAAGGTAAGTTTTCTGTTAGTTTAAGTTTAACTGAGAAAAATGTAAATTCTGTAAAAAATATCTCAGGTATCTCTTGATCCAGAAGGGCAAGAAGTCAATAAGTTAAGATTTGCCTAGCAGAGAAGTGATGTTACTACATACGGGGAATCATTGTAACACAGTGTTACACATGAGATAAGAGATAACCCTCAGGTATCCTCAGTTTATCCTGATTGATGGTTTTGTGTTCATTTGACCTTCTGAAAAGTGAGTGGCATGTTTCTGAAAACATTAGAATTTTATGTTATTTCCTTCATCTTCTTCAGATCCATGCAACCAATGGTTCACTCAATGTACATTTCTGAAGGTTTCATAACCACTTCATCACTCCGCAGACAGGGAAGAATGGAATTTTGGTGTGCAGAAGAAAGTTCTTTTATGTTTCATTTTGGTTATTATACCAGTGTTTGAGGAAATGCTGACTTCCTAGTATAGGGAATCCCTAGCCATCCACGAGGCCACTGCCTTTCTGAGGACAGATAAAATGAACAGCAATGTTATAATGAACTCTCCGGGTAAATGTCTCAGTAATGTTCCTGACACCAAAAGACGCTGATTTAGCTAAAGCTACAGAGTGGGAACTGGGAAAGTGACTGCTATCCACCACCATTTAAAGGAATTTTTAAAATATGTATCCACTCAAATGGTGGCTGATAGTAAAATGCAAAGCTCTTTACTGTGGCAGATATCTGTGAATGACGACTAACAATGTAATTTTGAGTTTTGGGAAAATTAACTACATTTTAAAATCATTTTTAATTGTCTATAAATTAAGGGCAGGGAGTATAGATCTAACCCTCTGTGTGCATACAGTTATAGCAAAAAGAAATGATTAAATTTGAAGGTGATGGATGTGTTCTCATAGCTGATCATTACCCAGTAAATGTAAGAATCAAAATATCACATGGTACTTCATGAATATGTTCAGATACTATATGTCAATCATAAAATTTTAAGTAAAAAATGATTAAGAAAACAACAGCATTTCCAAGGTCAGTTACTTCATATTTATTGAGTACAGCCTACATTCAAGGCAGCGTTTGGACACTCTGGATGATCTTATTTCATTCTTAAGACAACACAGTCATCTGTGTCTAAACTACTATTAAATCATGTTGGCTGACAAAACGCAATCAAGATCTTGTCTGTGTTCAATGGTTTTTAAAACAACATTAATTTTCATTACTTCATTGCTAGATTATTTCATGAACATTAATTCCAAAGTTTCAGGAGGAGGTTTCTTTCTTTTAGTACCATAAAATTGATCTCACTATATTTTGTCACAAAATCCAATGATTAAACTTTTAGAAATATAGAAATATTACTTACTACATGATTTATAAATACATAAAATACTAATTTATCTCACACTGGAAAACAACAAAACGGTGAGATAAAAATCAATTATTTTAGTCCTAAGGCAAGATATACTAGTGGTTCCAAAGGATGTACCAAGTCAATCAATCAATTTTATGAGCAGCTGCCAAATTATACAGTGAAATTTGAAGGCTGGAGCATCTCTGGAAATTTCCGTTCCATTCCTCACCATGACGTTTGATGTTGACACATAACACTCATCATTGGATATCTTAATGGATTTTAAAATTTGTGACACCACTTATCAGACTATAAATGTCAGATAGTGGGTGTTATTTCCAATGACTTCAATGTGCCTTTCCTAGAATACCAAAAATCTGTGGTTTCAGACAATACAAGTGAATTATCTGATGATTCTATAAGCCAAAAATCTGACCTAGGTCACAGATCAGATAAAGTCCAAATACCAGGCCAGATAGATGGCTCAGTTGGTAAAGCGTCTGCCTGCATGCATGAGGGCCTAAGTTCAGATCCCCAGCATCCACATAACAATTCAGGACAGAGGCCTGCCTCTATAAACCCAGTGCTGGCACATGGACACAGGGGGATTCTGTAGTTCAATGGTGAGCCAGTCTAGCCAACTAGTGAACTTCAATGACAGACTGTGTCTCAAAAATAAGATGAAGAGTGGTAGAGGAAGATGCCTAACATCAATCAATGACATCTACGTGCACACACCTACATGTGTGTACACATCCACGTGCTCACATGTGTACATACACATGCACATATATACACAGAAAAATAAGATAAAACCAAGATGTCATCGGGATGCATTTCTTCTGAAAGATTCTACAGAATGTCTATTTCCTTGCCTTTCCTAGCAGCAGAGGCTACAGAGAGTCACTGACTCCTGGCCCCTTCCTGGCAGCATGTGGAAACATTCTCATTCCCCAAATCTCTTCCACATGCTCCTCTTGATCTATCTTCCATGCTTGAAACATCAAGTCCACCTGTATAACCTAGGCAATGTTCTTGCTCTAACACTGACCGGTTATCCACCTACATTCCATCCATACTTCTCCCTTCACCATGTAAGGTAGCTTCCTCACGGGCCCTAATATCAAGGATGTAAACATCTTTATCATAATTAGATATGTATTGCTAACTATGCAAGCCCATTTATTGTGTCCAAATATTTCCTGAGCACCTATTATATTTCCAGTACCAAGGTAGGCTCTACATACGAGCACAATCAAGACAAATTATCCTTATCTTTGAGAACTTGCATTCTAAATTTTAGCTTTCCTAACTTAAGACAACAAATACAACTTAAATTTTCCGAAAAGATAAAAAAAATCTATCTTTAAGAAGACACAAAATAGTTTCCGAGAATAAACAAATGGCTTACTGTACTATTTTACCTGAGGCTAGTTCTCTAAATCAATTACAAAAGTTGTGGAAAGAATAAACCAGAACTAGTTACCCATAGAATAGTTTGTAGGCAAACAGAAAATTATAGCTAATCTTTATTATGCACAGATTCTGTTTTTTTTAATTCACCTACTAGCTACAATTTGTTGTAAGCCCCAAAATAAATGTCCAGGATAATTTTCTTGGTCATTACAGAGATGCCCCAAATCATGGAAAACACTCAGTTTCCAGGCAACAGTGATGATCAGTATTTGATAACTCATTGTTTAAAGGGATGCTATAAAGTCTAGGTATCAGATGTGATGAGAACCAGCAATGCCCAGCACATAACTCAGCTTTCAGTAACTCTGGAACAAATGAAGCAAACATCAAGGTCCATCAACAAAACACATTATAATAATGCACTAGGCTTTGGAAAACATGGCTCTTTAAAGATTTATAATTAAGCTGCCCACATGTAGGCAGTTTCAAACTTTATAAGTTGCACCTGCCAGGTGTCAGAATCATGCATATGAATACATTTGGATATTTATGATCCTGGGACATTTTATATTTTAGCTTCCTGAAGCTGACTGTCAGTGATTGATTTTTTTTAAACTTTAAGCATACACTTCAGATGTCACTCATGCTCTGAAAGGTGTGCTTTGCTTTTTCTTATTTTCTACTTTACTTTATTTTAGGTATTTCATAGGTAGAGGTGACTATAAATCTAGATGCTAGTAAATTGTAAAGATAAAAATAAATACAAATCCTATTTGAAAATGTGTTGCCATGGGGGCCAGTGGGTGAACATATGTACTAAAGCCAGGACAAAGGTCAAGAAGATGATTCAGCAGTGGAAACTCACAACTGATGCCCATCTGACATGCTCTCTTCCAACCCGCTTCTGGAGTGTCCTCCAAAAGAAGCAAAGAGTTTTCCATTTCTAATGTGGGTACCAGAGAGGTTAATCATCTCATGTCATCTCTACCCTACACTCTCCAATTGTGGAAAAATGACAAGCAAATCAGCTACACAACCCAAACCATGTGGTCAGTGGAGTCGGGGCATCACTTAGGTCTGGAAAAGGAGTAAGGAGATACAGTCACTGCCATTTCTCTCCCTGTCCCCAATTTTACCCATTTCAAATCTGTCTTTTCTCTTTCTTAGTCCCAACAAACCTTCACCTCCCCACAGCTCATCAATGCCGACCTGAACATACCTTTATAGTATCAGCCTGTCCTTGCCTTGCATCTGGACAGCCACCTCCATCTCTGGTGGAGGCAACTCATTTCACATTAATCAATACTTTTCTTCCACTTGGTCTTCATGGTGCTCATTAATTTCCACCTTAACTTACTGCAAGTAAAACTGCATTGTGTCAGATTGGGAATTTTAGTTACTAAAAGTTTCAAAAGGAGACAAAAATATATCTGCCATTCAATGTTTTTATTGTGAATATTTTCAAATATATACTAAGCAGAGAGAAAGAATATGAAATACCTACATCCAGCTTCAAAGACTATTAACTCATGGCTAATCCTATTTCACTTATAACCATATTCCAACTTAGTTCATCACTTTTCTCAACAGATTAGGTTAAATTCAACCACAGATATCAAATAATTCCACTCATAAATATCTCCAGATATATACTTAAAAGATAGGGATTTCTATTTAAACAAAAGGACAACTTCCTTATAGCAACTAGCATTTAATATTGTCTCTGCAGTATCTTTATCATCCTGTGCGGCTTAGTCATTACTCCAAAGTGGGTATGCAAGCATGAAAATGTTAGCAATGTTGTTCAAATCAGGAGAGCATAAATTTCCAAGATCACTGGGATGGAAAGATGGCTCAGAGGTTAAGAACAATTGATGATCTTGCAGAGCACCTGGGTTCAGTTTCCAGTAACCACATGACAGCTCACAACCATCTATAACTCTAGCACCAGGGCCTCAAACACCTACTTCTGGCCTCTGAAATGGTGCACATACAAACATACATGCAGGCAAAACAACTATCCACGTTAAACAATAAACTAACTAACAAACAAATGTTTTAAAATTAAATGATTAAAATGTTTTCTTGGTCTTGTCTCCATTTACTTAAAAAATGTAAGTAAGCAAAGATGTAAACACATGTTGAAAGCCCGTGCAGTGTAATTCCTCTGGTATCGTCAGCAGCATGGATTCTCCTTTCATCTGCAGGACTTCGAAACTGTCCTTCCAGCTTCTCATGGAAAGAACTGTACTGCTCTCAGCCTCTCTTCCTTTGGAGACTTAAAGATATGCCAGGTGCATCTGTGTTAATGTCCCAAAGACTCCCAAATTTTAAGTAATGTCAGCTCACCAAAAATGGACATCTCATCCACTAGAGTTGTTGGATTTAGGAATTCAACTTATCTGATTAAAGGTATTCAGAGAAAAATAGTATGTACATATTGATAGCTTCCTGAAAAAGTTTTATGAAAAAGTAATTGTGGTTAAAGGGTAATGGGAAATAGAGGAGAGAGGATTAGAAAGAAACTTGGGGAAGTTATAGACCACAGCTATGATGCAAACTAATAAAAGTAAAGCCCACAGGTGGCCAATAAGGAGAGGATGGTGGACACTTAGAGCAACTGAGTCCATGACAGCCATCATTCTTTTCTATCATCCTTAGATACACACATTAAAGCTTGTGTTGTGGGAGAAATAGCCTATCATATGACTTCCTGAGCTCATCCTGCCATCTTTGGTTACTGCTGACATGGTCACAATCTTTAAATATTCATGGGTGGTTCAAGTTCATAGTGTTCTGTTCCAAGTGTCTCTTAAGTAAGAGTGTCTTCAAGTTCATAGTGTTCTGTTCCAAGTATCTCTTCAGCTACATGGCAGTACTCTCTCTCTCCTTACAATAGTTGGTAAATATTTTCAAGGGGAAAAAAATCCTCCTGATCACATTCAAAGCTGTATCTTGGGCATCTTAGGGTTATGTTTTGCTTGATTCTGTTGACATGATTGTGAACATTTCAAAAAATAGGAAAACCATGGAAAATACAGAAATAAAAAAGCGTTTGTTGCTTCTCTTTCAAGCACAATAGTGATTTCAAACTAATCTTGGAACTTGAGGGACAGTATGAGAACATAGTTTCCAATATTATTTTCATTAATGTACTGAGACTAATTGTATGATATAAGAGCTTGAGTTTATAAACATATACAAGTCTTGTACATTCATATCAGAAACAAATAAGCATAAATCAAGAATAAGTATAAGGAATAAGAATTGTAATAATAAGTATAAGTAATAATAACCATAAGTAAGCATTGTCAAGTATAAGTATCTGTCACCATCTTCAACCAAACTCAATTTTTGCATTAGGATTTGAAAAACTCTAATTATCATACTATTCAAAATGAAATAATTTATAATATATATGACCAGTTTTAAATGCCCTGATCCATTTTTTATTTTTATGACAATTCCATATTAAAGTACAATGCACTTTTGATCATATACACCCCTCCCCTCTCCAATTCTTCCCTGCCAACCACACTTCCTCAAATTCATATCCAGTTCTTTGATTGCTACACACACATACAGACAGATACACACACATACAGATACACACACACACACACACACACACACACACACACACACACAAACATTTTGACATGGGAATTGCATCAGCATAGAGCCGTTTTGAACATATTTTCCAATATAATATAACAGACTGGTGACATCTTGAGAAATGGCAGTAGACTTGAGTCTCATTTGATAAAATAAATTTCTCAAAAAAATATACAGAACCTTCACTTCACACTTGTGACTTCCTATATCAAACATTTGAGTGACTGTCATTGCACAAGGCAGACAAATAGACTCCTTGTCAAAGGCTCCTCACCCCGAGGTCATCAGAATGCAGGCCATTATCTACAAGGTAAGCGTATCTTTTAAAATCTGAAACTGAGTCTAGAGAAATCCTTCACATATCATTAACTCAAGCAGGGAACAGAAAGCCAGAATATTTCACATGTGTGAGTCAATTTACGGAAAAGATGAGAACTATTGTCCTGGTCAGAAGCAGCTAAGACCAGTCAGGAGTGATTGAGACTGATGTGTGCACACAGCGACTAAATCAGAAGCAGGAAGTGGAAAGCTATTCAAAAGACAGTGTCACAGTTGGGTTAATCAGTGCTTCCATGGGGAGGCAAAGCGTGATTAGTGGATGGGTCTCAGATGAATGACAAAACAGCTTTTGAGTAGCTTGGGTATGAGTTTTGGCTGCAACATACAAAAGAGAATGGCAGGGGTAGGAAACCATTGGCATATTCAGGAATTGACTCAACTAAACCAAGAAGGATAAAGAAAAGACAGAGTAAAATCAGCATCAGCTCCCAAGAAACTTCAAATTATTAATGGCATAGAAAATGAAGGTGTGAGGATCAGAGGAAAGTTCTCTATACTATGAGGCAAAGTCAGCAGGAGCTGTTCTTACTCTCTTTCCCTTTGAGGATGTGAGGTGGAAATGTCTCTAGGAGGTCCCCATGTCCCCTTCTAACATCCAGGATCCCCTTAAAATCTTTCCCCATTTCTCTCACCATTCTAGAAGTTGCAATGATTTGTTAGCCACATAGAAGCAGGGCTCAGATTCATTTCGATCCTATAATACCGACAGAATGGTCCAGGTAAAAGTCATTTTACAAGTGTGGATTTTAGAGTTCGAGGGAAACTTGAAAGCCATAGATAATCAGAGCCCCAGGTTTATAGATGAGGAAAGTGAAGTCCAACCACATTAGGGGCTGTCAAATTCACAAACCAGTGTCTAGGGAGCTGGCTCAGTGGGTAAAATGCTTGCCCAACTATGAGTACCCGGAGTCAATTGCCAAACATCATATAAAATAAAGTCTAGAGTGGGGGTATCCACTTGAAATCCCATTCTTAGGAAGGTGGAGACAGGCACAGCCCTGGAGCTCAATGATCAGCCAGCCTAGCCCACATGGCAAGGCACAGACCAATGAGAGACCTGGTCTCAAAAAACAGGTGAAAAGCACCTAAATACAACAAACACCCCAAGGTGGCCTCTGGCCTCCACATTCATTTGTACACAGGTGTTCCTGCCCCTGAACACACATGTACACCAGCACACACACACACACACACACACACACACACACACACACACACACACACACACACAAATACACATAAAAAATAATCAAAAGTCACAAACCAAATGAGTTTTAGGGCAATGGTGGCCCACACCTTTAATCCCAGGACTTGGGAGGCAGAGACAGGCGGATCTCTGAGTTGGAGGCCAGCCTGAGAACTCATCAGCGCTCTGGATTTGAGCACCCTAGGTTGTGCTAGTCTAGCTTGTACCAGTTCCTACTTGGCACCCACTGGAGGCGCTCACCAATGGGGAACTTCAGCTTCATCTGTAAGATGGAGATAATGAGAAAGCTCCCCCAGAAAGTTTTGGATGACACCACAAGCAAAGGGAATCCATTTTGTCCAAAATGCCAATTAATTCTTCTAGACCCCACATAAAGTTTACATACTTTCCCCACATGGTATATTTCCATGGCTTTAGTAAGCATTTTAATGGGTCATCTGTCTATAATTTTCCTTTTATTCTTGTGACAATAAGCCAACGAAAGAAAAGAATGAGAGAAAACACATCTCCTTTTTGGATGAATATTCACAGCAAGTTCTGTACATCTTTATCGGGACCTTTTGTCCAGAAGATCACATTCTCACGTTTGTAATCGCCTTCTCAATTCACTGCTGAAATATCCTTGGACACAACCCCTAGAGCACTCTGATCCAGCCACCCTGTAACTCCTCATCATGACCAGTCTATCAACTTGATGGGATTAGATTATCCGTTGAAACATGCCTCTAGGCAGGTGTGTCTCTGAGGAAGTTCCTAGGTTGGGTTAAGTGAGGTAGGAAGACCCACTCTAAATGTGGATGGCACCATTATATGGGGTGTGATCTGGGATGATTTAAAAGGAGACAGCTCACTGGGCAAAACATTCCTCCCTCTCAGCTTCCCGACTGCAGATGCAACATAACCAGCTGCCTCACACCCCTGTCACTCTTCCTTCTCCCACTGGGATGGACTGTTCCATCAGGCTGTGGGCCAAAATAAACCTTTCCACTGCTAAGTAACTCTTGTTGGATATTTTGTCACAGCTGTAAGAAAACAAACTAATATATCCCCATTTAGAATGCCCTTGTCCACACCTGGGAACACTGCCTGAGATGGCCCCATTTTTGAACCTGTAAATGTTCCAGGCAGAAGACTAGATCCTTATAACTGCCTCAAATTGTGCTTTTCAGCCCTCTTAGCTCTACTCTTCCTCTTGATGCCTCAATCTTTGCAACGGTTAATGCTATGAGTCAGCCTAGCTAGGCCACGGTGCCCACATGTTAAGTCAAATAGACCATGGATAATGCAAACTGCCCTTTAGTGTGTGGGTGGGCCTCTTTTAAGCCATTGAAGTCCAAGATGGAAACTTAAGTCTGACCTATTTGGAAGAGGAAAGAATTAAGCAGCAGACTGCTGATGGACTAAAATTGCAACTCTATACCCTGGATCCTGGATTCTAGGCTGCTAGTCAGTCTACAAACTCTAGGCTGACCAAGCTTTCATGATTACATGAAGCAAGCCCTTAATATATTTAAAATGAATCTCTCTCTCTCTCTCTCTCTCTCTCTCTCTCTCTCTCTCTCTCTCTCTCTCTCTCTCTCGTTTCTTCCCTGAATAGTGCTGACTCCTTCCTTTCCTGATGCTCTTAGCAGCTTACACACGTCCTTATTCTCCAAATTCACTGTCACTGTGGATTTGAACCCTGAGTCTCGCAAGCATCTATGGCCCGCATGCTTGCATATAGGCAGTTGTACATAGCTGAATAAGACCAAAGTGCAGTGTACACAGGGTCAATCCATGGCCCCCAGCCTGGGCTGGGCACACACAGCCATCAGAGTCTGTTTCTAGCAGGCATTGTTACATTTCCTTAGACCATTTTGTAAATGAAGGTCCCTTTCTGTAGACAATGGTCAACCTAACCTGGCTTTTTCATGAGAAACTGTGTCTCTCCTCAGAACCAGTGTGATCTGTATCCACTTGCCCCATCCAACCCCTCTGGAGCCTTTTTCAAACCTCCTACCCTCCTTGTCAACAGAGCCAAAGGTCTGAGAACAGTATTGACTGTCTCCATACCTCTGTATTATGGTTCTCTCCCAAACACTGATGCAGTCCTTGAGATATTTACTCCCACCTTTCAGCTAAATTGCTGTTAGCCCCAAATTGCTTGTTAATTTTCAGGCAGTAGAGCAGTGGTTCTCAAATTATGGGTCATGACCCCTTTGGGGGTTTGAACAACTTCTTCACAGGGGTCACCTAAAACCATCCTGCACATCAGATATTTACATTATGATTCGTAACAGTTGTAAAACTATAGTTATGAAGTATTGGGGTTCACCACAACATGAGGAACTGTATTAAAAGGTCACAGCATTAGGAAAGTTGAGAACTGCAGTAGAGGGTTGTATTTAATTGTGCTGATGTTTTTCTCTTTCCTTCTGTCTCCCTCCTCTCTTCTTTCCACTGCTTCTCCCTGTTGTACGTGTTTATCAAGTGTGCCTATGTATGTTTGTGTGTGTGAATGCAGGGTGCATGTGTGCCACAGCACAGGTACGAAGACGAGAGGAGAGGACAACCTCAGGTGTCAGTATCCCACCTTCCACCTTATTGAAGACTGGGTCTCTTCTTCATCATTTACTGTTGTGTGCTCCAGGCTAGCCTGTTCACAGAGTGATTCTCTTGCCTCCACAGCCCAACTCAACATGGGAACACTGTCATTACAGACACACGCTACTGCACCTGGCTTTTGTGTGTGTTCTGGGAATTCTAAGGCGGGTCCTGAAGCTCGCACATCAAACGCTGACAGACTGAGCCCTCTCTCCAGCATTCTCTCCTGTTTGCTCCTCTCTCCCTCTTGTTTTATCCTTTCACCTCATTCTCTTCTCATCCTCGTCATCTTTTGTATCAAATTTTCAAACAAACTTCTTGTGTACTTTGTTACAGAGCATATAAAAGCAATTCTCCTGAGGTGTAAGATGATGGTGGCACAGCTTACATGACACAGAGTTGGCCAATCACAGAGACGGCATCCTTAACAGCCACCCTCTTCCTTGTAGCTCTTACTCCTTTATGTTGTTGTTGTTTTTGTTAGTTTTGTTTGTTTTCCTTTAGCTTTTTTACTTTGAACAGGCCTTGATCTGACATCCCAGTAACCCAAGTAGCTCTTGGCTCAAACACCTAAAGTGATTCACTATTCTCACAAAGCCACTTTCCACCCCTGTGGGTGAGGAAGTGTGGCTGATGGCGTTGGCTACTCTACTCCAGATAATCAGATCTAGTTACATTTCCAATCCAGGCCCCAGGAACAGTGAGTTCCATGGAGGAGAATATGAGAGGGGAGGGGAGGGGAGGATTGAGAAGAGAAAGGGCCAGGGAGAGGAAGAGTATGGCTCCCAGGAACTACTCTTCCTAAAGGAAAGACATGAAATAATTGTTTTATGTCATAGTAGATCAGGTCATACTACACAGGTCTCCAAAAGAACAAAAGACTCCAATGCAGAACTCTACCCATTATCCAAGATGGATGAAACACAAGAATATATTTCACAGACACGTACACAGCTTCTGCTGGCCAGTTATAGGTCAACTTAGCACAAGCTGAAGTCATTTTAAAAGAGGGAATCTCAATGGAGAAAATGTCTCCACCAGATTGGCCTATGGGCCACACCTGTGCTACATTTTCTCGCCTGATGATTGATGGGGAGGGATCAAATCATTTTAGGCAGTCCCATGCCTGGGCTGGTGGTTCTGGGTACTTGAAGAAAGTAGGCTAAGCAAGCTATGAAGAACAAGCCAGTAAGCAGCACCCCTCCATGGCCTCTGCATCAGTTCCTGCCTCCAGGTTCTTGCCTTGAGTTCCTGACCTGACTTCCCTGGATGATGGACTCCAGGCTATAGGCTGAAATAAACTCTTCCCCCATCCCCGCAAGTTGCCATGGGTCATGCTGCCTCATCACAGAAAGCAAATTAAGAGCTGGGCCTTTCAAATCACTCAAAACTGTTGTTCCTTATTGGAAAAAAAATATCTTAGAAAAATGTGCCAAAGCCAAGTTTACACTTGAATCAGTTCAGGTTTGAGCAAAATAGTGAAAGGTTGAAAAGTTTTAAAAGTGCAAATATAAAAGTCAGAGTAATCATAGGGAAACTCAACACTCATGTGTATCTATCTGAGAGGTTTGATTTCACAAGAGCAAGGAGACGCAACAGAACAATTTTCTCCCAATGTGGATGAATTTCAATATTTGCCTGTCATCTTTGACATGGAGCTTTACAAAGAGAGCGCAAATGTCACTGCAAACTCAATTAATTCATATATTTATTCTAATCTCAGGTTTTTAAATCGATTTCCAAAGTGACATATTGAACTGTTTTTTTTTAACATTTTATTATTTCTCAGTATGAAGACAATACTGCTATTGAAATAATAGCTTTGTAGCTCTTGGGATAATTTTCCACAACTTTCCAAAATCTTGATAAAATAAATACCTTTTTTTTACCTCCTGAAACTGATATTCCCATCCTGTCCTCAACTCATGATGACTCTGACATAGTCTAATAAAGCTATGACTCCCAGGGGATAGCTTTTTCATTGCCCCAGCAATTTTTCTCTTCTCTTCCTTATAGAAGAGGAATCCTATTATTAAGTACTTAAAATATTCAAGGCTCTAAAAGGGAGACGCTCTCCATTCCAGAGATTAATAACAATAAGAGACACAAAATGGAAGATGAGGGTTCAAAGCCAAATAGAAATTTCATTTGCAGAATGGAAGGCAGACCCAATTTCTTTTTAGCATGTGTCTCTGATTTATAGACCCCACTCCACAGACTATGTCCTCATATTTTTGTGATGCTTGATTTTTTTTTCCTCCTTTCACAGCCACAGTTGCTTCTGGATAAAGGCCCTCACTCATGCTTGAATCTTTTGTAATGCATAGTCTTCTCGGTCACCCAAAGGATTAGTGTTCATAAATGCTGGTCAAAGTACTAAGATGCACACAATAATATAAATAGATCATTTTAGACAATGCCAGCCCCAGAGTGTGATGCACAAGAGCAATGGAGAGTGTGGGCATATACAGCCAAGTGGTTCAAGTTATTGTTCTTGCAATATTATACAAATATCTTGTCTCAGTGCAAACAAGATCTCTATTTGACAAGCTGGCCAGGTATACCACCAGGCTTTGAATCTGAGGTAAGGAATCACTGAAATATTTCCCCATGCTTCTCCTACAAGGGAACTTTTCAGGTCTATCTTAACTCACGTTGGCAACAAGCACAAACTCAATCTTTGAGAGATCAGCAGCTTTAATTAAGACATGAGTGTACTTTTTAATAGAGGCAGATGCATAGTCTGAATTTTAGCCAGTAGTATTTGGGCATTCAGTTATGTCAAGGGTATAATTTGGAACAAAGGCCAGCATCTAAGGAGAGTGAGACATACTGAAAAATACATGCATGAGTCCGAAACACAGTTGATGAAGGTTATAGAAAGCATGCAAAAAATAATCCAGAGGGATTTCCTGGAAATGGAAATGACACTATTGCAGATGTCACTGGAAAACAAAAAAGACCCCAGAGAGAGTTATATGACTATTGGAAAAGTAATGGTGGGGAGCAGGCTTGACAAGCTTATGGCTTCATTATGGCTGGGAACCCCTGGCCTATAAGGATGAGTCGGAGCTCGTCCTGCAACTTTGCCTTAGAAGTCAATAAAGACCCAGACAAGAAGTTTAGGAGTACAGCACACTTTGGTAAATGTCTGATGAGTCGACATTAAGCATATGAGATCTGAGCTGCAATACTCAAGGAAGCTGCTACTAGGACATGCCAGGTTTGGGGTTGGACAGAGCCTCTAAGTCTGCCTGCCAAGTGAAACATTTCAATAAAACCCAGTCACATGCTGTTCTTTGCACACCAAGAGTATATGACAACACCAACCCAGAAGTGACAGCAGATGTGTGTTAATCCACATATATACTCTTCCACCTGGTCCTCAGCAGTGAGTTCTGGAGTTCATCTGCCAAACATTTGATGAGGCACAGCAATGCTACTTCCCCACGTAGAAATCAAATCAAGGCTTTGAACTACAATGCAAATTTTGATAAATAACAAAGGAGCAGATGCATAGAGTTCACAATATTCTACTTGCTTAGATTAAATTGTGTCTAACAACAATTACCCTACACCAAAGGTTGAGCCTTCTATGTGGATTTCCCTTTTTCAAGACTTATTATTATTGGAGGAAGAAAAATATGTCAGTGTAATGATGCCTAACTATATTCTGCTATACTCATAAATTGGTGGCTACTCCAATTGTCATCAAAGAGCCTTCTTCCAGTAACTGATGGAAACAGATGCAGAGACCCACAGCCAAGCATTGGGCAAAGCTCAAGGAATCCTGCTGAAGAGAGGGAGGAAGTATTGTATGAGCCAGGGAGGTCAAGGATATCACAAGGGAACCCACAGAAATAACTAACCTGGGCTCATAGGAGCTCATAGAGTCCGGACCAACATCCAGGTAGCCCGCATGGGACCAACATAGGTCCGCTACAGATATGTGGCAGATGTGGAGCTTGGTCTACCTGTGGGACTCCTAGCAATGGGAGCAGGGGCTGTCCTTAATGCCTTGGGTAGCTATTAGGAATCTATTCCTCACACTGGGTTGCCTTGCCCAGCCTTAATGCAAGGGGAGGAGCTTAGTCCTTCTGTAACTTGATATGCCATACTTTGTTGATACCCATGGGAGGCCTGCCTGCCTCTTTCTGAATAGAAACTGAGGAAGAGTGGATTGGAGGGGGCAGAGAGGAGGGAAGAGAAGGGAATGGAAGAAGGGGGGGAACTGTGGTCAGGATGCAAAATTAATGAATAAATTTAATTAATAAAAAAAGAATTCAGGTGGGGTTGGCTATCTTAAATCTCTGCTTCTTTCTTATGAAAATGAGGACATTCCCTCTTTATACATAGATGGATGCTGAGGAGGAAGTAAACCATTATCTACCCCCTCCAAGCAGGGCACTGAGAACAGATGAAAGGAAAGACTCTACTCAAGTCCAGTTTGGTGAACTGATGGATTTATTGAGCTTGCTCATAGGAGTAACATACAAGAACAAGGATAACCCAAAAGTCATGTTATTGGCAGGCCCCATACCTGCATTATAATAGCTTCCACAAAACTGTCTGACCTTCCAGTCAGCATACACAGCTACATGTCTAGACCATGTGCAGCCAGGAGACAGGAAGGGCTGCGGCTGGAATCCCAGCTGACGGTCTGATAAGGCTCCATCCCCTCCTAATACGAGGACTGTTAACAACCCCAGTGCTATCATCAATCATGGGCGTAGCTATCAACTGTCCTGTCTTGCTTATTTCATTACCATGACTACATTATCTCTTCTCCATGGTTGGATGTCATGGCTAGGTTGAGCTCAGAGGAGACTAAACTATCCAATAAGCAAGATGTGTGCCGTTTGAAAACTAGAGGAAAGAGAGGTCTCTCTGTAGGGACCTCGGGTCTACTTCTCCTCTCACTCTGTGCGTACAGTATAAGAAGCTCAAGGAGGTGACATACCCAGCATTATGTGCTGACCTCAGTCCTTTCTCCTTTCACTTAGATTTGTGAGCCAAGTTTAGGATGCACGAACATTGCAGGCTCCTGTGTGAATGACCTCCCCTAGGAAACTGGTTCGTGTGCAGCTCTTCAGAGATTAGTAATCATGGAGTACACGGGGGATGGACTCCTCCCTCATAATCAGCTGCTGGCTAAACTGGTAACTGAGCTTGTAGAACTCTAATAACTGTTCATGAGAAATCAGGTCAGAGTGGTTGGAGAGGTGGCTCAGTAGTTAAGAGCACTGATTGCTCTTCCACGGGACCCAGGTCAATTCTCAGCACTCAAATGGTGACTCACAACTGTCCATACTCTGTTCTAGGGGAACCAATACCCTCTTCTAGCCTCCTTGGAAACCAGGCATACATGCAAGCAAAATACCCATACACATAAAATAAAATAAAAATAAGAAGATCTTAGCCGCATCTCTGGCTCTAGATGGAGATGTGATGTGCTGAGCTACCCTGAAGATCTTCACACTACGCAGGGGAAACTGGTGTAGAGAACATAGGCATGCGAATGTGTACTTTCTTAAAAGTTAATTTAAATGGGTATCGCAATCATATGGATGGGAAAACCCCTTCAGAGAAAACTGCTTCTTCTGGAAACTCCATAAATAATAAAGCCTGCATGCAAGGCAGGTTGGCACAATGGACCCTTGGGTCTTGAGAATGTGCTACAAGGCAATGGTCTCTTTGGTCATTGTACACCCTCACTTCTTGAGTGAGGCCCCCAACTCACTATGCAGTAAACTCTACCTGCCCACCACACCAACCTCTTTGTCTCATGTAGATTCTTTCTATGGAGATCACAGAGACTGGGAGCTAAAGGCGGGGAGAATCTGAGCAACAGACTAGACCAGCTGGTAGAAGGAGCTGGTATATTTCACTCTCTTGGTGTGCCTTGGTCAGTTTGTCAGTAGTTATCAAATCTTAACAAGATCCCAGCCCCAATGATTGTCCTCTATCTCATGGCCCTCTCTTGTACAGTCCATGGCATGGTTCACATTCCAACTAGGCAGCACTAGGCTCAGAGCTCTGGAAACAACACCTTCTCATTCTGCCTACAGCTCTAGGCCTTGTAGCATCCTCCTGCTGATGTTAAATTCAGAGTTCCCTCACCATCTCATATTTGGCAGCTTGGTTTTTCCATCACCTGTAACCAATTTTCTATAATGACTTCCCAGTTTCAGATGCCTGGGGTGATTTCTGGTTTCCTGACTGGGCACTGACTCGGAGGACAATTTAGAACCAGAACTAATGCTTTTACTTCTTCCTACTCTGTCATAATATAATCAAAGTTTAAACAACTTGCTAGGTATACATGTGCCACCCAGCCATCACATAAGGAAATGACTGTGTATGTTTAAAATGCTACCAGAATAAATAATGATAAATACTCTATGATAGTTCATTTTGATTACCTCCATACACTTTTACTGTCAATAACTGTTGCACAATAATAAACAAATTAGGGAACATCTGTATTTATGTCTATTAGTTTTACCATTGCTGTAGCCAACTACATGAAAGAAAAACCTTAAGGGATAAAGATGTATTCTGTTCATGGTTTCAGAGACTCCTGTGCAGAGACACTTGGCACCATGTTTCTGGCTTTCTGAGGAGGCAAAACTCCAGGGTGGCTGCTGCTTGTTTCATGGAAGGCAAATGGAGAGTGTTAGGAATGAGAGCACACCCTGAATAACCTACTTCCTCCAGTTAAGCCCTACTGAGTCTTCCAGAACTTCTACCAGCTGGGGACCAACACAGGAGCTATGTGTGGGTGAATTTCTAGTCCAGTGGATGCTAGGAAAACTGTCAGAGGATTCCTTCCGGAAGGATTTTCCAGACAAAAACTGAACTCCTGATTCTTGGCTGCATCCCATCACCAACATTCCAGATTTGATTTTCCAGCCTGTAGACAGCAGGCCATGGTCCATCTCAGCCTCCGTAGTTGAATTAACTAATTCTATTATGGTGACTGTTTCTCTTAAGTACTTTTATGACTTCCTATCCTTTGTTTCTCTCTGTCTCTTTTCTTTCCTTTGCTTCCTGCTAGCTGTGTCCCATTTGAAATTGTTCATAAATCTAATTTTTACTCACTCTTTCAGTGAATAAGTACATGTTCCTCTCTCTGTCCTTGCATCTTCACTTGCTCACACCTTCAGACTCCCCTGTGTCTAAAGGGGACACATCACCTCCAATTCTGGCATCATTCTTGGAATTCACTCCAGAATCAGACAATATATTCTTGCATTGCCTGTTTTTAATGTCCACGTTGTATTCTATTTCTGAGGAGATGATGTAACTTAATATAAGTTAATGACCAGCTGCTAGGAACCCACAATATTATGTGGCTATTATTTAATAGCTCTCTATATAACATTATGAGTTTGATGCTGTAGTTTGAAGGCAAATTATTATTCTAAATGTCTGTTTAAATTAAAGAATACAGTACTTTGAGGTGTCAAACACTGTAATCTTTTAGGAAGCACTGTGTTCATTTTAAATAAAGACAAAAATGCTTTTGAATAATTTCATGCTATTTTTTCTTTCTATAAGTTGCCTATTTATAATTTTGCCACTTTCTTAAAAAACAGAAAATTAAAGTTCTATTTTTGTCGTTAGTTTATAGACTGTTCATACTTGTGTAATAAGAGAGAATTTTTATTATATTGTACACACACATACACACATACACACACACACACACACACACACACACACACAAACACAAACACACATGTGCAACATAGTGTACATGTGAAGCTCAGAAGACAATGTGTAGGAGTTGGTTATCTTCTTCTACCATGTGGCTCTGGGGATGGAAATCAGGTCATCAGAAGTTTTGTGACAATTGCCCTTACCCACTGAGCCATTTTGCTGACTCATAAGAAATTTTATGTAATAATAGAAATATTCCATAACTGAACTGATAGACTAGCACTGTAGCAAGAATCTTAAAAGGACTTATTAATTAAAACAAACCCGGAGCCAGGTATTGGGGTGAATGCAGGAAGATCAGAGAAGCAGAACAAGCCACAGCCACCTCACCTTGCCAGTTCCTCAGCTGATCCTGTTTTCTCAGACTAGAAGCCTCTGAGTCCTTATCCAGATGGATCTCAGCTGAACTGCTTCTTGAAAGCCTAAAAGCTTAACCAGGCTCTAGTTCCTGGTCCTCATGCCTTAAATACCTTTCTGCTTTCTGTCATCACTTCCTGGGATTAAAGGCATGTGTCACCATTTTCTGGCCTCTGTATCTAGTGGCTATTCTGTTCTCTGACCCCAGATAAGTTTATTAGGGTGCACAATATTTTGGGGAACACAATATCAGCACACTAGCACAGCTGTTCTAGCACAGCTATGGCGTGCCTTAAGTATGGCCTACATGAACCGATGCAACCTCATTTGTTAATACTTTCTTGGAGATTGGGATTGAATCCAGGGCTTCCCTCTCACTAAACACACTCTATCTCTGTCTATCTTCCCAGCTATATTTTCTTGTCTTTTTTCTTTCTTTTCTTTGTTATTGTTTGTTTGTTTTTAGAGACAGAGTTTCTCTGCATAGTTTTGGTGCCTGTCCTGGATCTCGCTCTGTAGACCAGGCTGGCCTTGAACTCACAGAGATCTGCCTGGCCCTGCCTCCCAAGTGCTGAGATTAAAGGCGTGAGCCATTGCCGCCCGGCCCCAGTTATATTTTCTAAATTTTTTATATTAATTAATTCAGTTTTAAATTTAAGTAACCATGTGGTTAGTGGCTACTGTACCAAATAGCCTAGCTTTATAAATGAAAAAAAAACTGAGTCTTTGTCATTGGAAGGACAGAGCTAACATTTAATTATATAGTTGTTTCCTTGGTCTTGATCTTTAAGCAATTCCTCCTCACAACACTAACATGGGAATGTACAGAAGTGTGCTGCATCTCAGACAATTCTACATCTACTGCTGTGCTTTTATGGAATTAAAGATCTGTTACTGGTTCTGAAATGTATTGAGTGACCAAAATTTCCCCCTCCTTTTCTGCAAATTGGAATTGCCTAGGTATACTTTTTAAACCACAAAAATACTTTTTTTCCCACCTCCAGACAGTCTCCAGGGAAGTCAAAACAGGGTTACATGAAAATTTAGGACCCACAGACACAATCTGGAATCAGTGGCTTCTACCTGGCCTTCTTAAGATGCAGCCAACCGATGAGAGGAAGATTATATAGGTTAGTGACTTAACCTTGATGGGTCCCTTCACTCTCCATGTAAAAGAGCATAAGGGCCATTGGAACAGAGAGAGGGCTTTCTTCATCTATGGTAGCTACACCCACCTGGGCCTGTCAATTGTGAATGTGTTTATCTCGATGTCATTGGAACAATTAGAAATTATTCAGTCTCTCTGGACATCCATTATGCTCCTGCTGAGCATGATATGCTGTTGCCTGTTCCTCATCACTATTTAAATTTAAGTGAACCTGTGGCTGGATGAAGCCTATTCAATCAAAGCCAGTCAGAATGTCAATCCTAACCCAGCGTCCCTGCTGCATGTGAATCAAATCAGACACTGCTAACATGTACACTTACATACTCTTTCTTTTACTGTCTTTATTCAATTGTTCATGCAGATTTCTAAATACAAAGTATTTTTTACATTCTGCCCTACAGTATACAAATTTAGTTCTATTGTGTAGAAAGAAAAGCCCATTCTGGTATTACATATTCAGTTTTATGTTGTTCTGTATCTTCTACTTATGATTTCTCTGTATACAAACAGTTTAGCCTATTTATTAGTCATCTAGAACCTATTTTGTTATAAAAGTTACTGATTTTACTAGAAGGCTACAGCTTCTCAAGGTCCATATTGACTGATTCATATTTTACAGCATATGTTTTCACATTTATTTATT
Organism: Peromyscus californicus insignis; assembly: GCF_007827085.1. Taxonomy (NCBI): domain Eukaryota; kingdom Metazoa; phylum Chordata; class Mammalia; order Rodentia; family Cricetidae; genus Peromyscus; species Peromyscus californicus. The sequence goes on from NW_026294606.1 coordinate 98,242,988, forward strand.
GTTTGTGTGTATGGTGTGTGATTGTGGGTACACATTTACCCTCGTATACATTCAGAGGTCAGAGGACAACTTGAAGGAATCTGTTCTCCCCTTTTATCTCATTGACCCTGACGATTGAACTCAGGTCATCAGCCTTGGCAGCAAGTACTATTACCTGACAAGCCATCTTGCTGGTCCTCATTGTGTATCTCCTATCTGTCTTATTGAAACCTTTAAATATGTATTTGATTTGATGGTGAATGTTCTTCTTAGTTAGCTATTATGTTTTAATGTAATAATATCAATGTGCTTTAAGATACATTCGCCTTTTCATAACTGAGATCCTCCTTAGTACTATTATTTTGTTAACTAGTTTAGTTAATTTATTACATAATTTTTCTATATGAGATTTGGAATGATCTCATTTGGGTTACTTTAGTTAGAGGATGTAACTGTACGATAACATGTTCTGTTCAAACCAAAATATGTGATGCATTTCATTGTCATCTCTTACGTCATTTAGTGACATTGTTTGTACATCTTGCTTATTTTATATTATAAATCTTCTTTCATATTCATTCATTCTATTTTTTAAGTGTTTGCATTTTTATTAAGATTTTTTTAATTCATTCCCCATACCAACCACAGATTCCCTCGTTCATCCCTCCTCCTGCTCCCTCCCCAGCCTTACCTGCCCCCAACCTACCCCCCATCCCCTCCTCTGAAAAGCTATGGCCTCCCATGGGGAGTCAGCAAAGTCTGGCACATTCAGCTGAGGCAGGTCCAAACCTCTCCCCCTGAATCAAGGCTGTGCAAGGTGTTCCACCATAGGCAATGGGCTCCAAAAAGCCAGTTCATCCACCAGGGATAGACCCTATTCCCACTGTCAGGAGCCCCTCAAACAGACCAAGCTACACAACTGTCTTACCCATGCAGAGGGCCTAGTCCAGGCCCATGCAGGCTCCACAGCTGTTGGTCCAGATTTCATGAGTTCCCACTAACTTGGTTCGGTTATATCTGTAAGTTTCCCCATTGATGCCCCTTGCTCACAGAATCCCTCTTCCCTCTCTTAGACTGGACTTCGGGAGCATTGCCTGGTGCTTGGCCATGGCTCTCTGCATCTGTTTCCGCCAGTTACTAGATGAAGGCTCTATGATGACACTTAGGGGTAGGCCAGCTCAGGCACCCCCTCCACCACTGCTAGTAGTCTAATCTAGGGTCATCCCTGCGGATTCCTGGGAATTTCCCTCACACCAGGTTTCTCTTTATTATTCATTTTATCGGTTTAATTATACATGGAACCCAGCACATGGAAAACTGAGGAAGGAGAATTGTCACAAGTTGCAATCTAGCTTGGGCTACAAAGTAAGACTCTGTCTCAAACAAGTAAAAAGCAAGCACAGAAAAAAATGGACTGCATATTCCTTCTATATTGCCTACCTTTTTATATGTTTATATATAAGAAGACTAATGATTTTAAAAATTAATTTATTGTTAGGCACATTTCTTTGCTATCTTTAATTTTTTAAAAAAGATGATGTCTTCTCAGATCTTTAAGGAATATAAAGACATCAGTTCCAAGTCTCAGATCCCTCTTTATGGTTTATGTATATTTTTCTAGCATCTTCTCTAATGGAATCATACTTGATAAGTTGAAAATAAATGATGGATAACTATGAAAGAGAGGCTAAGCTAGTCACTATCCCTAGGTCAAATAAAATAATGAAAACACATTTCAAAAGGACAGATTGCTTCCAAGAGAGGAAAAATGCCAACTATAGCCACCTGGGACTGGAGAATGAAAAAAGCCAGAGGCAGACATCTGACACATTGCATCAGAACAATGATAATAGGACAGGAGAGGGCGGGTGTGATACTGCCATCATTGAACTGTCATATGGCCAAATGGGAGACGCGAGTCACAGTGCTTTGCAGACTTGTTATTCTCTGATCCGTGATTTGAGGATGTTCTTGATGGAGCATACACTTTGAGGGGGTACCAAATCGAGGCTCCTGCTAGCTCTAATCACTCTTCAAACACATGCTATTTCCTTGCCTGGAGACAGATGGATCTGAGGAAGGTTAAACAAAGACCATTTGTCTTATATCATTATGTTTGTTTACTAACAGTTTACAGGAGTGGATATGGATTCCTTGTGTCCTATATGTATTATAAAATTCCAATCATGATGTGCCAAAGAAGTTTATGAGAGTAGCTGATACAACCAGCTACAGGGGGAAACAGGTTCAAAGGGGTTCAGAATGCTGAACAGAGAAGTTGCCTAGCAATAGCTGCCTTGACTCATGGCTGACATCACATCATAAACCACAGAAACTCTTATGCCTTATCAGTTAATGGTAACCTGCTATTCTGTCCCGTTCTACAAGATACACTTTCAATCTACTAATCACCTCCTCCACCATGAGAAGGTTTTTACATCAAAATATTTCCACTTGTCTATTTTTCAAGTCTATGACTTGATTTCATATCTAAAGAAGTCATTCATACTCTAAATCAATGTGATATATTCTCCCCATATACCACCATGTATTTTCTCTGTCAATTTTGTTGATTTGGGGCTTAACATGTCAATCTTTAGTTTATTTTAATTTTATTTTATACGGTATAAGATAAGGTCCACATTTTCTATTTTTTAAAAGATTTTGGTTTTTTTTAATTATATGTATGGATGTATCTGTTTGTGGGTATGTGAAGATGAGTGTGGACACCAGTGGAGGTCAGAGGCAATGAACAGAGCCTCTCAAGCAAGAGTTATAAGAACTTGTGAGCCACTCAGCAGAGTTGCCAGGAGCCAAACTGTGTCCTCTGAAAAAGCAGTGCATGCTTTTAAGTGCTGATACTTCTCCACAGACCCCCAATGTAACTATTTTGTGTGTCCATATCAAGTTTCCCAAGCACTATTTGCCCAGAACATTCCTCATTCTATATTCTTCCCTTCTTGTGAGTCCACAGTTTACCATAAGTGCATGTATTTATTCCTGGATTCTGGTCCATTTCATTCACCTTAATGTCTGAATTGATGCCAGTATCACACTGTTCTAATCACTGGAGCTTTATAGTATGTTTGGAAATCAGGCAGGATGGTGCATTCAGTTCTGTTACACAGAGTCCTTTAAGGTCCAAATGTACATTTCACAATTTTTAAGTACTTTTAGTAAAATATGCATTTAGGATATTGATAGAAATTATACAGAATGTGGAGATTATGTTGGGTAATATGGGCATTGTAAAAAAAAACAAATATTAACATATATATGCTGTGGAATGTCATTCTGTATGCTGTGAATGTGTGTTGCTCTGAGTGGGTGTTAAATAAAATGCTGATTGGCCAGTAGCCAGGCAGGAAGAATAGGCAGGATAAGCAGACAAGGAGAATTCTGGGAAGAGGAAGGCTGAATCTGGAGTCACCAGCCAGACACAGAGGAAGCAAGATGACAAGGTAGAACTGAGAAAAGGTACCAACCATGTGGCTAAACATAGATAAGAATTATGGGTTAATTTAAGTGTAAGAGCTAGTCAGTAATAAGCCTGAGCTAACAGCCATACAATTCATAATTAATATAAGCCTCTGTGTGTTTATTTGGGTCTGAGTAGCTGTAGAGCAGGAAGGACACAGGAAAACTTCCAAATATACATATATATATATATATATATATATATATATATATATATATGTATGTGTGTGTGTGTGTGTGTGTGTGTGTGTGTGTGTATTATTCATTTGTGTCTTCATTGCTTCTTTGGTGATGTTTTAACAGTTTTCAGTATATAGCTCTTTTACCCCTTTCACTAAATTTATTATAAGTATTTTATTCTTTTTGACATTAGTAAACAAGGTGTTCTGTTGTCGCTAATAGTAATGATCTCCAACTTGGACTGCTCATTGCTAGTGCATAGAAACTAAATACAAACTACTTATAGTGGTATATAACTGTAATCCTAATATTCTGGAGGCTAATACAGAAGGATGGTGAATTAGAGGCCAGCCTGGGCTACTTCAGTGAGATTCTGTATCAAAAACTTTCAAAAAGAAGCTACATATATAGCAAAAATATAATAAATGCACATGAAAAATTCCTTAAACACCTTGCAGAAAAGTAGCCCACAATCACTTATCTAGAGCTCATAAAAGCCTATGCAGTTTCTTGTGTGCTATATATTCATATACACACTCAGCAATGCTAGCAGGTAAAGAAATCCAAGCAAAACCACAATGAGATATCAGTTGGCACCCATTAGGATGTTGTTATAAACCAAACTGAGACAAAAGGAAATGACAAAAATCTACAGACCTCAGAATCCTTGTACATCATCGGGTTCTTCCTACAGTGGGGATTCAAAATGATATAGGGTGCTATGGAAAGAAGGGTACAGCACAGAAGCTCCTCAAAAAATTAAAGGTAAAAATACCATATGATCTAGAAATCCTACCCCCAAGTATTAATCAAAAAGAACTGAAATCAAGGTCATAAAGCAAAGGCTATGTAGCATGTGGGACAGCAATAGTCACAGAGAGGTACTGATGGAAATGAAGTATCTGTAGACAGATTAATGAATAAAATGGGAAGGTCAAGAGGATGGGAGGGGCACCAAGAAGACAAACTTCCAAGACTTAACACTATTATTGCACTCACAAGCTCATACCAGCTACGATAGCCTGCACAAGACCTGCATAAGATCAAACCAGCCAAAGTTATGATGCAGATGGGGGAGGTGACCATCAGGCCCCACCCCTTACTGGGGAGTTGTTAACAGGTGATAGCTGCTGGGGAGGGAGTATCATTCTTTTTGAATATGCAGCCACTGGGAGATTTCCCATGCCCTAGAAGGTGACCTACACACATTTGAGCAGCATTAATTGGACTGTTATTAAAAAGAAAAACAGTACATGAAGTGGAGAGCGGGTGTGTTGGGGTTATTTGGAGGGAGCTGGGGAGAGAGAAGTAGGGGTGATGTGACATTTAATTGCATGCATGTATGAAATACTTAAATACACTGAAAAATTAGTATTTAAAAGGTGCAAGAAAACAGTCTTATTCTAAAATAGATGAACCTATGAGGAAGTAGAATGGATAAACTAAGCTATTCCTGGGACAAATACCATATGGTTCTCCTTATTAGAACAGCCTGAAATGGTCCCTAGGAAATGAGAGATGGGTGAGGATACCACTCGGCAGGTATAATGCTACAGTTACAAAAAAAGTTATTAAACCCAAAGAGCAGCTGTTCTGCACAGTGCTTATAACGAATAACACTTCATTGCACACTTAAAATTTTGTTAGGAAGATAAATTCCATGTTAATTGTCTCTACCACAATTTAAAAAGAAAACTCAGCCACCTTTGCACCATACGGGGGCTAGGTTATTCATTGCAAAGGGCGGAGAATTCATAGGTGCCTAGAAGTATAAACGAAAAATTTCCTGAAGATATGGGCTAACAATGTAGGCTTTAATTAAAAACAACTTTGGGGGATTAGTGTCCTGAAACACACTCCTTAGGCATCAGCCAAGGACTGCAGTGATGAAGGTGACAATGTGATGTGTACATGGAAGTAATACTACTGTGCTCTGCATCACCACACGTGCGTCAGTATGGTTAGGTCACTAGAATAATGACTTGGCATGGAGAAAGTTTAGGGAAAATGCCACTTTGAAGAAGGATGCACCTATCTAGACTCCCACAAACTTTCCATGGAGTCCTACTTCCCTGGGACACTTATTAATTTGACATGAAACAAATTCATGCTTTAAAAAAAAAAAGTTTCTGCAGGTGTTGCCACCTTGTCTGACTTATGCAGTTGCCAGGGCAAACACAACAATTATAATGGCTTCAATATTTTGTGACAGGTGATATTCTGTGTAATTGACTACACTAATCACAAGTTTTTTGTGTTTTCCTTCCTGAACCATGACACTGCTCGTTAAGAAACAAAAGCACAGGGCTAGAGAGATGGCTCAGCTCTTGAGAGCACTTGTTGCTGTTTCAAAGAAACCAGAGATAGTTTATCAGCTCCCACATCTGGCAGATCACTACTATCCATAACTCCAGCTCTAGGAGATCTGATGTCCTCTTCTGGCCCCCAGGAGCACTCCCACACATGTGGCATATATTCACACAGATATACACACATATACATAAGAATTTTAGAACACAATAAAGATAGGAGAAGTATGGGTGACTCACAGTTTTAATTATTTGGGGGGCAGAGGCAAGCAGATAGCTGTAAGCAAGCCAAGGGCTAGCCTGATCTATGTATTGAGTTCCAGACCAACCAGAGACCATTACACAATGAAACCACTTCAATGAAAAGAAGGAAGAGAGAAAGGGAAGGGGAAGGGAGGAAAAAGGAAGGAAGGAAGGAAGGAAGGACAGAAGGAAGGAAGGAAGGAAGGAAGGAAGGAAGGAAGGAAGGAAGGGGGAGGGAGTGAGGGAGGAAGGAAGGAAGAAAGAAAAAAAGGGAAATATTAAAAATATTTTATTTGAAAAAAGTATTTTGAGCTGGACATGGTGGCACACACCTTTAATCCCAGCACTCAGGAGGCAGAGGCAGAGAATCTCTAAGCTCAAGGCCAGCTTGGTCTATAGAGTGAGTTCCAGGACAGCCAGGGTTACGCAGAGAAACCCTGTCATGGAAAAACCAAAAGAGAGAGAGAGAGAGAGAGAGAGAGAGAGAGAGAGAGAGAGAGAGAGAGAGAGAGAGAGAGAGAGAGAGAGAGAAATATTTTTTGGAGTCCACTCCTGGTCACAGGGGCCTCTCTTCTTGTCCTGATCAGTGAGTTTAGTTGATTAGAGCATGGTGCTAACAATGTCAAGATTTCACATTTCATCTCAGCATGAGCCACTTTGTGGTGGTGACTCCATCCCTCCAAAAAGAATCTCCACTAACACACGTCCACTCCTGGTCACCGGGGCCTCTCTCCTTGTCGTGATCATTGAGTTTAGTTGATTAGAGCATGGTGCTAACAATGCCAAGATTTCACATTTCATCTCAGCATGTGCTAGTTTGTGGTGGTGACTCCATCCCTCCAAAAAGAATCTCCACTAACACACTTTCTAGTTGGTGGGTCTCAAAAGAAATGCAAAAATGTCCTTGGTGTCCCTATACTTCCTGACATTCAACCCACTAAGTCTGTTAAGACTTAAACATTTGTGTTGTGGATTAATGACTCTGTAGTTAAGAGCACTTGATGCTCTTGCAGAGGGCTGAATTCCACTACCAGCATTTACACAGCAGCTCACAACCACCTGCAACTCCAGCTCCAAGGGATCTGACACCCTCACCTGTCCTCCATGGGCTCTGGCATGCATGTGGTGCACATAAACCCACACAGACAGACACATATACATATACATATACATATACATATACATATATATAAAACAAGTTGTGTGTATGTGTGTGTGTGTGTGTGTGTGTGTGTGTGTGTGTGATTTTTAAGGGATTGGAGAGATGGCTCAGCAGTTAATAGCACATACTACCCTTCCAGAATACCTGAGTTCAGATTCCAGCAGTCCAGTGACCTACAATTGTCTCTAACTCCAGCTCCAGAGGATTTGTCATCTTCTTCTGGCCTCTGTGAGCACTGCATACATGTGCAGATACACACACACACACACACACACACACACACACACACACACACACACACATAAACATACACACAATTTTCATAAATAGAAAAAATAAATCTTTTTATAAACTACTCTTGTAACAGCTATGTTTACTTAAACCATTTAGAAGGCTGGTCCCACCCATTCCTTGAAGTTGTAGTCAGCAAAAGAATCTTGGGTGCTTATCAAAATAATTAGATAGATTAGTAGATAGATAGATAGATAGATAGATAGATAGATAGATAAATAGATAGATAGATAGACAGACAGATAGATAAAATAATCTGGGAGAATTTGGCTGTAGGTTTTTGAACAGGTTGCCTTACTGAAAATTTCTAAGATGTTGGTTTCATATTTCTGCAATTGTTTTTAAATGAGTTAAAATTATACCTTGCATTTACTTTTTCATCACTTGGAACACACTAGCTGAAAAGAGTCTTTGCATCCTGAAAATGCTGAGGAACTTTATTTTGTCTTCAGTTTAAGGGAACAATTTTACTGGTCCACATTTTCTAAATTTTCATAAAATATTTATCCACCATCCAGTCAAGCAATTTAAAGAAATTACATCTGATGGGCATTAGACCGTAAATTTTATTCTGAAGAAATGTTTTAATATGTTTTAAAGTATCATATGCCTATTAAGTTTGCATTTTTACTAATCGCCTGTATAGATAATAAGCAAAATATTTTCTTAGTCTTCTAAATTACTGTAAGAAGTAGAGAGCATTTTGTTAATTCTTTCAGGTGTAGAGAAGGCATTGTTCTTTCTGAAGACTGAGTAAGATCAACTGAGAGAAGTGAGGAATTCACACTTTGGTTCTCAATACCATCTTGGATGGTTTTATTGGTTTGTTTTATTGTGTTTTTTCCTAAACCAATAACACTTGTCTTTCTTTCTCTTCCTATCACACACTTGTATAATGCCTTATGTGTTTCTTAACTTTCTCTCATAGATTTATTTGTATCATCCTAGACAGACTGTAAAGCCATTAAAAGAAATTGGCACTTTTGTATAATTGGTATACATCCCATAATAGCTAGAAAAACTGAAGGAAAACCTCAAAAATCAACTTAGAAAATGTGCATTCATAAAACGGCAAAAGGTTAAGTTCCTTACTGCATGTATAAATTCAAGATTGTTCTTCTACTTAAAAACTTTAAGTTGCAATAGTTTATCTTCTTCCGAGTGTAAATGTCAAGAGCCAAGGCATAGAGCAGCCTCACTTTCCCTGTTTTGGCAACTACAGAACCTCGGATGAAGCTCTATTAGAGTGTTTAGAAGAAAGACAAAGTAATTATAGAGTAAAATAACTTGGCAACCTACCTGTGACCAGAAAAGACAGATTTAAATATACAAATGTAAGTATGTAACTATAAATAAGAAGCATTGATATTAAATGTAGATTGAAATAGATGAAAGGTAGATGGATACTAAACATAGATGATAGATAGGTAGATAGATAGATAGATAGATAGATAGATAGATAGATAGATAGATAGATAGATAGATATAGATGATACATACATACATACATACATACATACATACATACATACATAGATGATTGATTGGTGATAGATATGCTCAAAGAGCTGATGGGCAGGAGGGAATCACTATTATTTGGAGTAATGAGAAGAACATATTATAAAATGTTTGTTTCATTCATGCAGTCATTCATTGTTTGTTGGCAACATTCCAGGCACTATTGGGTTTTGAAGGTGTTCAGGTAGGACTGAAAGGCAGTTTTTATTAACAGGCAACTCACAGTCAAGATGGGGAGCCTATGAAAAAGCCAGCAGATTACAATATGGTCTAGAGACCAGTGTTAACTTAACAGTTTTGTGATAGATGCTCTTGGTCCTTCTGTGGTTTAGATTATTAAAAATGTCACACTTGCTGCCATTTCACCCTGAATACCTCCCCGTTAACAGTACTAAACAAGGAAACAGCAATGCCTGCATTTCACTTTTCCCATGTCTGATAAACAGAAACACACATTGTTCACAATGTAAAAACAATGCCTAAACAATGCATTTTAATTAGAGCAGCTAAATACTAGCAGGCAGTAACCACTACTTTTCTAGTTTAAAATCCAATGCTTAATTGAGAAAAACAGTAAAAGATAATCCAAATGTCTAGTTAAAGTAAATACCTCATTAAGCTTTGGTGTTATTGGTTCATCATTGCTATTCATTTTAGCCTTCGTTTGAATGCTTCCCATGGAATTAACTGAACCATAACACCCAGTTGTGTGAGATTTTGTTTCTCACTCTTATACACAGATTCAACTTGCTTTGGATTTTAAAGTAGTTTTAATAATGATAATAATAATTTTTAAAAAGCAATGCTCATAGGCAACTGCTTTCAGCCTACTGTTCTCTCTACAGAAAAGACTATGGGCACTTCTCCTCAATTCAATTTGCGTCAATAAACACACACCTAATGACCACCAGGAGTTTTCCTGACACAAAGGTAAGCAAATCACAGTCCATTTCTTCAATGAGTTTATAATGTGCAACTGATTCCAAGAAGTTTGAAAAGAGCAGCAACCGACAGGTCAAAGAAAATGATCATCATGTGCCCAAATAGGCTTCCAAATTATACATGTGCTGAGGATGCTCATTAAGTTACTCATTTTCTCCAATTCCAGCACCTCAGCCAGAGCAGGGAGACCAGTTCTTTGAGTGCAGTATGTCATCTCTAGCTCATATAAGAGCCAAAACATGCTTTCTACACTGACAAAGAATTCATCTCTCTGCATCATCAAGCAAACCTCCTTTAGTTTCCTTTATCAAGGGATATGCAGTCACTGCAAAAAAAAAAAAGCCACCCCACTTTAACACTGGTGTGTGTATGCATTTGATATATGCAATATTATATATAATACATACACATATCATATACATATGCATATATATATTTATACAACTCTATAACTTCAAACACAGTTCCATATATTAGCCTCTATCTTCTCTATCTTCAAGAGAAGAAAGATCCAGACATCTCAGTCATCAGACCAAACCAAATAAATACTTTTGACTGGCTTCATTGTCAATATAAAAGCACCATGTCATCTTACAAACATAATATTTTTAGACAAGTCTTAGTTCTTGAGTTTCTACACTGTTTAATGGCCTGGTAAGACTTTTTTTTTTTTACCTTCTAAGTAATTTACTCTTAGTATATTCATAAATTAATTATGCATATTTTCCCTTGAGAAATGGTGTCAGAGTCATCCTAAAGGTTCTATGGCTGCTTTATATAAGAGACTTATTAACAAGTTTCAGGATGACTGTGCTTCCAGCCCTCCATCCACACACGTGCACACATGCACACACACACACACACACACACACACACACACACACACACACACACACCAGGACCCATATATTTTACTAAGAAAACATACCCAGATGCTGTCTTCTTGTCGGTACTGTTTCCAGTTCCTTCCGCTGTCACTAAACATCAGGAGATAGCTGGTCACCCAGTTGGAGCTCCCATATCCACCTTGGGTGGCCACAGACGTGACCTCCATCCTCTCTCCAAGGTCAATCTGCAGCCATTGATATTTGTTGGACACAAGTGGAGACCAGCCACCAGCTCCTTTTGCAAAAATAGAATATTGGGAAAGAACACGTTAAAATTCCATGAATGGAATGGAAATTCTGGTAGACTGTATGGAATTCAGAAAGATTCCCAGGATATGGAAGGCCTCATAATTATATTAAAACATAGGAAAGCAGAAATGTAGTAGACAAGGCTAGACCTGTGCTGGTTGTGTTCATTTAGAGGCATTAGAAGTTTCCCGGCACTGGAGAGAAGTTAGGAGGTCTCATTGAATATTTTTAAATGTTTTGTGTGAAAGGTCATGCCAACATTTGGTGCCAGAGTGCTCACTGCCCATGGGCATGGCTGAGTAATTATGTGTGGTCTTTGGTCTGTCTCTGTTCAGGGAGAAAAATATAAAGAAGAAAGTCTTGGTGTTGGCAGAGCTAATAAGCCAAGTTTAGTCGTGTCTTGGTACATTGCTAATTGTTGAATAACAAAGATGTTCAAGGTGTTACAGTCTCATGAGAGGGGCAGATATTGAAAAGCATGTTTGAAATGTAGCCCCAAAATCGTTAATGGTAAAACACTGTGCAGGAAACCATAACATAAGGGGAAAAAAAATGGAGGTTTCTGTGCCGTGGGAGAATGGATTGGGTTTGCACTCGTATAAGGGGAGATGGCTACATGTGCACTTTTGGCAACTTTGTGATTAGCCACAGTAGGAGTGTGTAAATCACAGACTGGTAAAGTGTACAGGAAGCACCCATCCCACACCGAGACAGTTTCCCAACATCCCAGGCCAGATCTGCAGAAGAAGAGTGTGTGTATGGGGGAGGGTGCTAGCAAATTGAAACACCACAAATAAGCTGCCTCTGAGTACTTGGGAAGGGACCAGGAGAGTGTGATACATATTCAAGGAAAGAAGGGGTGTTGTGTAATATTTTCTTCAAAACATTAAAACAGTGCTCATGTCTCTTTTATTAAGATGTTTTATTTTCCCCTTCAATATAATTTGGGAATTACTCCAGTTCTTAAATTACTCACTGAATACGTAAGATACATACACACACACACACACACACACACACACACACACACACACACACACACTTGCACACACTCATGCACACATACACAATTATTATTGAAAATGAGTCACAAAATAGAGCTCACACATTCTGGAATACAATATCCAGGAGCTGGAGAAATGCTTCAATGGTTAAGAGCACTGGCTGCTCTTCTACAGGATGCAGGTTCAATTCCCAGCATCCACATGGTGGCTCACAATTATCTGTAACTCTAGTTCTAATGGACTCAATGCCCTCTTCTGACCTTCCACAGGTCAGAACATGCATGCAAGCAAAACATAGCCACACACAAAAAACAGAATTTAAGAAATACGCTATCTATTCCATGACTCCCCAAACAAGACTAATCACCTAGGTTTTCATCTCATTCCTTCCTTTGCAGCCACCTCAAGGCTTTGGTAATAAGATCTGAAATTTTGAGCACAGATTACCATCAATTCACACACAGTTGGAGTCAAGCATTATTTTTATATTTATGAGCTATTTGTGAAACTTTGAATATAAGCATAGCTCAAAGAAACACTCCCAAAATATCACTTTTATGTGTGGCATACATGCCATTATAACACACAAAGGGACATACCCCGTGAATGACTTTTTTGGAAGACATAAAGATTCTGTTGATGACAGAACACAGTGAAACTCTGAAAGGCAAATGACTTCGTTCTTACTGTTACTTACAACTCCAAACAAGAGAAGGCTACCAGGTAGGAGCTCATGGGATAATGACACCCCAGGACGGTATAACAAACTAAAGCTGTAAGAGGGGGTTCAGGTGTGACAGTTACTAGGTTTTTTGTGAGCTTCCAGTAAACTGATTAATTTGAATAATTTCTCTAGAAGAAATTCTGGGTTGTGGGGACTGTTTCTAGCCACGTGGTGCCAGGTTTCCCTGTGAATAGGGCTGATGCATGGTGACCCAAATGCTTAGAACCCAATAACAGAATGGGCTGGGGCATAAACATAATCAGTTGCTCTAGGCAAACTGACTGGTCATTTATCAAGGCCTCAAAACTAACTCAAAATAACATTTAAAAAATTATAGCAATATCCTCTCTTGGTGGTATCTCAATAATTCTTGCTTGCCTTAGGGTATGGTGCCCAATATTCACTACACTATACTGTCTTTAGAACAAGGGGGTTGGAAAGACAGCTCAGCAGAGGACCCAAGTTTAGGTCTCAACAACCCACCTGTCCTGTAGTTCCAGCTCCAAGGGATATGGCACCCCCTCTGGCCTTTGTGGGCACTGTACTCATGTTCACAAACCCACACACATATATACATAATTAAAAGATAATTTTAATCTGTAAAAACTAGATACCTTTTCACAATTCCTTCTTTTCCTTTCTTTCTTTCTTTCTCCTTTATTTTTGGCAAACCATTATGTAAAATGGTATTCTCCATAAACTGGAAGTTCACTGTCATCCTTTCATAGATCCAGGATATTTATAATCAAGTAATTTTTTTGTAGGTGTAGTTTTATTTTTTAATTTTCTCTGTATTTACTCTTTTTTTTTTTTTTTTTTTGGTTTTTCGAGACAGGGTTTCTCTGTGTAGCTTTGCGCCTTTCCTGGAACTCACTTGGTAGTCCAGGCTGGCCTCGAACTCACAGAGATCCGCCTGGCTCTGCCTCCCGAGTGCTGGGATTAAAGGCGTGCGCCACCACCGCCCGGCTGTATTTACTCTTAAAGAACACATGTGACTAGGGCCTGGGGAGATGTCTCACGAATCAAAACACTTTCCACACAAAACTGAGGACCTGCATTCAGGTCTACACAAATCTAGGAATGGTAGCCCAGTTCTGCAAATCCAGGACTTTAAAGGTAGAGACAAGAGAATACCTAGAAGAGTTCAGGCCAGCTAGCATGGTGTACGTAGCACTAAACGAAAGACATTTTCTCAAGCATGGTGGAAGGTGAGGACCAACACTTGAGGTTGCCCTCTGACCTCTACATGCAAACTATGGCATATGCATACCCCACCACACACACACACACACACACAATCAGCTAATATTTTTATAATGTGACTTGGGAGTGGTGGAGCCAGGTTGGCCCCTAATCCCAGCAACCTTGATTCGATTAGAGTAGAATGCTATTCATACTTAAGCAAGAGAACTTGTGGGACAGACATGGGCTGTGTTGAAATGGGGTGGCCCAGTGCTGTGTGTCTGGCACTGCTATCTGCGGTCCACAGGAGGTGCTCCTACTCTCCTAGTCTCTTTTCTACAGAGGTATTATTCTTGGAAGATCTACAGCACACCCTCTGAGGAATCCACCACACACTGGGTCCTTGAACCCTCTGTGGGAACCGTTTCCATCACATTATCCTTATACCCAAGCCAGCACTTTCTCCACACTCCATTCCCTGGCATCCAGTGAGGTGGCAAGTGCTGTAAACAGAGACACATGGGTACCTCCCCTGGTCAGATATGACAGTAAGAATCTGTAGTTCCCAGGAAACATATGGGAATGAAGATCAGAAATCCTTAGCTATCAGACGGCAGCAACAACCTCCTTCCCTACTTACAATGGACCATATTTTTTAAATACACATGCATCAATGGGGACAGTGAATGGGTGAGTATGTCCATCCACTGTCCTAGCCAATCTCTTTTCTTCCTCAGGGCCTATCAAATGCTTGGAAGCTGAAAGTCATTGTAGAGCTTGATTTAACCAAGCATCTTGGGTCCTCCAATTGCTGTAACTGAAAATCATTCTGAATTTTTATCATTTCTCACAGTGAAAACTTAGGAAAGAAGGATGCCCACAGGCAGCTGCCATCTTACTTTGGAAATTCTGCATGCAGAATTTTGTCTCTATTAGCTTATACCTCCAAGAAAATGCTGACGATTTTGCTTCTTATTCTTTCTAGTTAATTTTAATGATCTGAAATTGGTAATGAGGTTATGTTGAGAATTATATTTTCATCAGGAATATCACAGTACTTCTGCATCATTTCAGGACATCTTTATAATTCTGTATTTAAAAAACAAACAGGAGAGATGCATAGCAAGGTAAATGTGTCAGGGTGATCCGAGTGGGTTAAAATTGGATCATCAATTCTCATCAGGAGTAAGAGAAACCCCTGAATGACCGCTCCCTCTTCCCAGCATCACTCACAGTTACAGTCCCACAAGCCGACTTGAAACATTGGCAGTTAATTGACCTTGAACATTTCAATTTCTTACCTGTGGTGAAAAGGTACTACTGGTATGCAAATTAAGCTATCTCATTAGCAAGGTACACTGATAAAGTAATGGAAACTCTGATGCTCCCAGGCTTTACCAAGTAATTTCAGTAGGATAAGTCAGCCACAGGGGATGAAAAGATTCCCGTTGGGTTTTAAGCTGCGAGGCTCTGCAGTGGTACATGACGGAATGCGCTTGTTAGAACTTTAAGAAAAATGTTGAGTAGCAATGGAGAAAATGTGAGATAGAATTGTATTCATCATTGGCTGATCTTGGCAGCCTTTGATGGCAGGAAGGGACAATGGTGACATGAGATACAAATGGCACTGCTGCTGAGGGTCACACTGCACCAGCCCTCTGGTCACTGCCCATCTATCTAGCCACCTGAAGACAAACCATCAGCACAGCTACTTTTTGTAATACAGAACATGATGGCTAACTCCAGCAAATTGAAAACTCTGAATTACTATAAATAAAACACTATAATGAATTCTTTATTCTGTTTATTAACTAAACCTTTCAACTGCTAGTCAAGTGTTATTTGTCCTTAATGTGCTTTTAATATGCTAATATATTCAACATCACAGTAAGCCAATACCTATGAAACTAAAGACCATCTTTTCCTAACTCTATCTATTTTGAGGTTACTGATAGTAAACCTACCCAAGAGTCCTGTCCCTCCATTTCATTCTCTCTTCACATCACAGACTTTCTTCTCCAACCCCATCTACCTGTTTCTCCATCCTTAGCCCTGATTCTGAGACTTAGCATAATCAAGTGCCACATGTGCTTCAAAAAGAAGCATTTCTCGTTTATTTTTTTTAAAAATATTTACTTACTATTTTATGCGTATATGTGTGTCTGAGTGTATGTCTGTGCATCACATATGTATAGATGACCATGGAGATCAAACAATGGGATCAGATACCCTGGAAATGGTGTTATAGGCAGTTGGGAGCCACCAGATGTGGGCACTAGACCCACACCTGGATCTTCTGAAAGAACAGCAAGCACTCTTAATCACTGAGACATCTTTGCAGCTCCTAGAAACTTTTATGAACTCTTCACTTTACAGCTTGGAAACTCATATTTTAAGGTCATCCCCCCTTAATAGAATTCCTAAATATTATAGTATTGTCATGAGAATTCAATTTTTAAAGCATATGAAGTGCCTATTGATTTCCCCACATTCAGAAATTGTGACAGTCTATGCTGGCTGTAACTTTCTGGGTTGTGAAACTATTATTATTGCTATTGACTGCAAGCAAAGAGTTGTCGTCACAGTAAAGCTGAGCTTTAAAAATGTTTACTGGTCTCACAAATCTATGGGTATGAACATAAATATGTAGAAGGTAGTTTACTCTCAATCTTTGCCTTCTTTTTGCAGTGGGTAGTAGTTAAGAGAGACACTCATAACAGCTGAGAATAAACTGCTGTGAGGGCTCATCTGAAGATGGGACATCTATATAATCCCCCCCCCCAATGCTTAGGAAACTGTAGAAAATGGGGCAGAAATAATGCAAGAGCTGGAGGAGGAGAGGAAGTCTTGTGAAATACTGTCTTCTGAACATGACATCACTGCTGCACATATGAACTCTTGGCAGCTGTGATACCTGCACAAGACCTTCACAAGAATAAGCTAGTTAGAAATTCCAGTGTGAGTGGGGGAGGGGCTCCACAACCAAATTGTGGAGTCCCACACCAACCTGAGGAACAGCACTGGCAATGACTGACTGCTGGGGGTGTGTCTTAGTTAGGGTTTCTACTGCTATGACCAGAAACCATGACCAAAAAGCAAATTGGGGAGAAAATTGTTTATTTGACTTATACTTCCATATTCCTGTTCATCATTGAAGTAAGTCAGGACAGGAACTCAGAAACAGGGCAGGAACCTGGAGGCAGGAGCTGATGCTGAGGTCATGAAGGATACTTCTTACTGGCTTGCTCCACATGGCTTTCTTAGCCTGCTTTTATAGAACCCTGAACCACCAGCCCAGGGATGGGACCACCTGCTATGGTCCCTCTCCCATTGATCACTAATTGAGACAATGCCTTACAGTTGAATCTCATGGAAGCACTTACTCAACTGAGGCTTCTTCCTCTCTAATGATTCTAGCTTGTGTCAAGTTGACACACAAAACCAGCTAGTATGGAGGGATCACTTTTCTTTTGTAGTATGGCCATTGGTAGGTTCCCTATACCCTAGTGGATCCATGTCCATAAGGGCAGCACTAACTGGACTTAGTGGTTTTAAGGGAAAGGAGGTGTTAGTTGCCCAGAAATAATTAGAATGGAGATAATAGAGTGATGTATATGATCAAGATACATTGTATACAAGTATGAAAATTTAAAGAAATTTTAATAAATAAATAATATTATCTCTAATAAAACAGTTGGCTGTCATTGCCTGTTTATTGTTCTTATTGTCTTTCTAACCCCTTTCCCACTATGATCCCTGAAGCACTGGAAGAAAAAGAAGGAATATAGATTGAACACTGTGAAGTCTCTCTATTCTCTACACCTTGAGCAGTTGAGGGTTTCTGTGATAATTGCCATCTACTGTAAAAAGAGGTTTCATTAGTGACATTTGAAAGGTACAAGAGTCTATGGGTACAGCAATAAATAATTAGGAGTTGGTGGAATGAAACAGCATTTTCCAGACCAAACAGGGCAATTGCACATATGAACTCACAGTGTCTGTAACAGCATGCACAAGACCTGCACAAGACCTGCAGAAGCTCAAACCAGACAAAGCCCTGACATGGAAGGCAAAGCTGGTCATGAAATCCCAACCCCTAGCCAAAGAGCTATGGCAACTGAGAGTTGTTCAGAAAAGAAGAGTCTGTTTTCTTTAAAGGTGTGGCACCAAGCAGGTTCTCCATGCTTTGATGGATGGCCCCACACCCAAGAAGCTATGAGCAGCACAAATTGCACTTGGTAGTTATAAAGAGAGAGAATCCAAAATTGGGTAGGTGGTTAGGGAAAGGAAGGATGAACATGGGAGGAGTTGTCAGAGGGCTAAATAGTATCAAAATACATTGTATAAAACTCTCAAAGAATAAAGAAGATATTTAAAAACTACTTAGTGACCGAATAATTATACAATGCAGCATCTCTTTGATCTGCTGCCTACCATGTTTAGATTCCCACAGGACCTGCCTCTGGAGCATATGTTCCTATGAGCTATAATGACAGACAAGCAAACTAAAACGTATCCAGCGTGTGTTCCATAGGCTCTAAAGAGGAATTTGCAACTGTGTTATACTTCATTTTCAAAATTATCTAATAAAATAAACTATATTTTCACATTTCTTCAAATGAAGCTTAAAAAATATTAGAAAAGATAGTAAATTTTCCCAGTATTATGCAATGTAGTTTTGTTTGTTTGTTTATTTAAGACAGGATTTCTCTGTGTAACAGTCCTGGCTGTCCTGCAACTCCCTCTGTAGACCAGGCTGGCCTTGAACTCCCAAAGATCTGCATGCCTCTGCCTCCCAAGTGCTGTGATTAAAGGCGTGCACCACCACCACCCTGCTTTTATTTTGCAATATAGTTTTTAAGGGATGAAAATTTACTTTTAAATTAAAACTTAAAACTTAAAAGAAAGTTTTTATTTTTAAAAATTATTCTAAACTCTTTATAACACCTCTCAGTGATATGTTTTATTCTAATAATATGTTGAAATAATATAAAATTCAGTGTTAGTTAATTGTAAGTAGCCTGACTGACTGAGTTGTGTTTATGCCTTATATATCCAATGTCCAGTTATCGGCATTTAGTGCTGGACTGGGAGGGACATCTTCGATTTCAGGAAAGTGAAAGGAATGATATACTCTTGGTTAGAGCCCTAAAATATAGGTGAAAATGTGCTTCACTCCTTACTCATATTAAAGATGGTATGGCAGTCACTTCCTGTGTTTATCAGGGAGGTGCCATGCCAAGTTAATGCAAGTAGAGACTACAGAGTGGGTGGGTCCAATTTCTTCCTCAATGGATGAGAACGCAGGACACAGACATTGAAGGACACAAGGCACAAGTGGACCACAGGTGAGTGGCACTGCTAGCCACCATTAGGACATCTAAATTTCTAGAAAATAATTGCCTTAATTAAAAGTGTCACAGGAAGGTTTCCTTCAAGGATAATTACTTCTTTTTTCCAAGTGGGATCTCACCTATATTTCCCCAAAGAGTCCGCATTTGCCTGATTCATTTTGAACTTGACATTAAATTACAAAAAAATGTACAGAATGGAAAGAACATGGTGCTGATATTTGTCTGGTTCCATTAAATGGTATGTGTTGTCCAGGGAACACCATTTAAAGTCTTTCCACGGCAAAGTAGTTCTTTTTGCAGGAAGAAAATAACACTTCGATGATAAAGTTAGACTGCTGCTGGTCTCTTCTTGAGGTCATTCCTGAATCTTGGCATTGCCTGCTCTGGTCTCAGACTGTTTCTGGAGTGGGCAGATGACCCTGGGCCAGGCCAATGAAGCAATGGTAGAGTGTTGAAGGGGCTATTAAAGAAGATATTTCTCTGCTGGTGAGAAGAGGGGATGCCAAGACATAGAAAAACTTATAGGAAGCCTAACCAAGTGAGGCCAACAGAGAAGCAGGGGAAAAGAGAGAATGTAAAACCAAGATCTAATGATGTGGCCAGGATCCCTGGTTCTGCTCATTGGAGCTTTGGCTTTGTGGGCTGTGCATTGCCTTCTGCTTCAACAGAAGCTACTCAGGACCACTGCTGCAGCCTCCTCCTCCTCCTCCTCCTCCTCCTCCTCCTCCTCCTCCTCCTCCTCCTCCTCCTCCTTTTTCTCTTCATCCTCCCTCTTCCTCCTCTCCCTCCACTTCTGCCTCCTTTTCCTCCTCTTGCTCTCTCTCACTTCATCCTTCCCTTCTCCTCCTTGCTCCCCCTTCCTCTTCTTCCTTCTTCTCTTCCTCCTCCCCTCCTCCCTCTTCTTCCTCCCCCTCTGCCTCCTTCTCTCTCTCTCTCTCTCTCTCTCTCTCTCTCTCTCTCTCTCTCTCTCTCTCTCTCCCTCTCCCTCTCTCCCTCTCTCCCTCTCTCTCTCCCTTCCCCGCCCCCCCGTCTTCCACCCTCTTTTCCTCCCTCCCCCTCAGTCCTGGTCCACCATTGCCTTCGTTCTCTAGAATGGATTCAACCTTCTAAGGAGCTGTCCATATCACTTACAACTTTTCTTGTCCCATCTGATCTTATGCCAGTTGTAGCAAGCATCCCCTCCCAGGCATTCAACTGAAAATATTCTTGTACAAGTGACCAAAGAACACCAGATCCTCAAATCCAATGTCCAGACTTCAGTCCTCCTACCACTTGAGCGTATGGAGATTCTCATCTTTGGGATCACTCTCTATGTCTTCATGTATTTTATTTACTTAGTTCCTGCAGTATTGAACTATAGAATTCCCTGCTAGGTTATTGACTGTTCCTTCTCAGGCTCACTATTGTCCATTCTTTTTCATTTGCATTTATTTATAATTATGTATTTATTTATCTGTTTATTTGTGTGGGGTTGGGGTGGAGTAGGGGTTCAACTATGCCATAGAGTACACTATGGTGTGTATATGGAGGGCAGAGGGCAACTTGCAGGAGTCAGTTCTTGCCATTGTGTGGATCCAGGGAGTCCAACTCAGCTCCCTGGCCTCCTTTCTTCATTTTTCTCTCCAGTCATCTCTCAAAATTGAGACTCTTCAGTTCTCAGCCTCTGGTTCTGTTTATTTCCCTTCTATTTTTGTTCTTTGCTCTCTTAGATAGTTTATGTATCTACCCGCATGTCACCTGAGAATTTTACTCTTTCTTTGATAACACTTCCAACCTTCCCCCACCTTACTCTATACATTTGGTCACTACAAGTCTTTCCTTCCAGTTTCTCGGGATGGAAAAATAAGGAGAGTCACACTTGATCCCTTCCTTTTTTATTACACCATTTATCTCAAGTACTGGAGGATGGTGGTGTTGGTTCTCCACTCCCACAACCCTCATGGATGCTTCCTTGTCTCAAGCCTCATTGTGCTATCCTGGATTCTTGCAATAACCGCCTAATGATCCTGCTTTCTGTCTTTGTCCACTGAGACTCTCTTCTCTACACAATATGTATAAATACCACCCCTGAACTCAAAAATGCTGCAGTGACTCTTGATTGCACAGAGTGAAAAACAAAGTCCTGTTGGGACCTTCTTTCCTTCTACCCTCCCATCCCTCCTTCTTTTCTTCCCAACTGCTAAAGTTTGAATGTGTCTCCCCCAAGTTCATATGTTGGAAACAAACCCCAATTTTATGTTTGGAGGTCATTAGGTCTTAGGGAGGTCAATTATGATAAGGTTAAAGCCACAAGAGTGGGACACTCATGACAGCACCCATACCACAGGACAACACACACACACACACACACACACACACACACACACACACACACACACACACACACACACACCAAATTGGTTTACTAACTGAGTCTTACTGAGTGCTTACCCTCCACCTTACTATGATGCCAGAAGATCTTCATCAGATGCCAAGAAGATGTTGATGCCATACTCTCAGACTTCCTAGCCACCAGACTTGCAAGTTCACACAACACCTTTCTTTATAAAGTACCTGGGCTGTAGTATTGTGTTACATCAGCCAAACACCAACTGAGACACCAGCTCCTTCCTCTCCATTGACAGTGGTCTTCTTGCTGGTCTTTGAATGAACTGCTCATCATTTCCCATCTCCTGAGCTCTGTTAAACATTCTCTTTGTAGGGACACTCTGGGCTAACATCTCTTCTGTCTTTAGGACTGCTCAAAGCTCACCCTCTCTCAAAGCCTTGCATCTCCTGATCTCTTCTTTTAAAAAATTATTCCACTCAGAAGTCCTGCAGCCGTTCCTCTTACCCTGACCCACATTTCTTCATTTTTTGATGGAAATTGTTGTTTATTCTCTGTCTTGTCCCATTCAAATACAAGCTCCACTGGACAAGGAATTTTCACCTGTTCTGTTCACTGACAGAACCTAAATTCTTAACATACTGCCTGACACAGAATAGATTCTAAATAAATGCAAATATTGATTAATTGTATGGACATGCACTGAGAATTGTTATCAGGTGATTTCATCACTAGTCAAACACTATTGACTGTACTTACAAAATCAGGATCATATAGTCTACCACTCCCCCAGGCTGTATGGAATAGCCACCACCATGCTTGCCATCCATTGTTGACCAAAACATTATATATATATATATATATATATATATATATATATATATATTACTGTATTTCTAAATGATGGAATAAACTAAAATTGCAGCCATATGGGCCTGAGTGTTTGAACTCACACAAGTTATGCCTGAATTAAACAAAACCACAGAATTCTTTGCAATGGTGCATTCAAATTGAAAATCTAGAAATTTGGCTGAGATGTCAATCTCATAGCCCACCAATCAGCTCACAGTTACCCAGTTTAGTTACTTCAAACTACATTTCACAGATGTATCTATAGTTTTGCTTTTTTTTTCAGTCTGGATACAATGGAAATGAGATGCTTTCTCTCTTCGTCTCCCCAGCAGGGCCCTAAATTAATAATACCTTACTAAGTTCTCCTAGGTTTGAGTTCTTTGTTGTCTATCAATTTTGCCTCGCAGCAAATTGGCAGGCTGACTTTCAGCCCTTCTTTTTGTCTTGCCAGATCAAACATTTCTGAAATCTTTAATAATTCAGAGGATTGAAAAGTAAATATTTATATCCTTTCTCTGTTCAGGCATTTTGATTTATATATTTGATTTTTCCATTTTAGGACAACCAAATTCCTCCAGAAGTCCAATAAAGCTACAAAAAAAAATCATGCTTTAATCAGTTTTTATTTTTTACCATGCCGAGTTTTAGCTTATTTAAATTAGCAGTTTGGGGGAAAATGGTTTTGAGTACATGATGTCTAGAAAGTCAGATGATGATCAGGATCTGCCCACAATTTACTTTCTAAGCCCATTATAATACTTGTCTCAAAGCTCCCATTTAGATCCATTATAGTGAAGCAGGTCATTTCAGTAAATGGCATCATGGATAGGAGATGGTGCACTGGCTCAGAGGTTTAAGTAACTTTTTTAAAATATATCTTTTTCAGCCAGACGGCAATGATAAGCTGTCATAAGCCAAATGCCTCCGCACCACTCCTTCTGGATCACCAAACTGAAGTCACTCTCCTGCCACCAACAGACATTGTCTTCACACAACAGTTGGGAACGCAGCATGGGCATTGGGTGGTAGACATTGGGGCATGGTGCATCATGAGCGCAGAAAGTGAAAAGCCAGTCACAGGTGTTCGGTTGAATAAGTGAGTTAATATTTTTCCAGTTTGAAACAAAAGCTTAAATATACTAGCAAAGTACTGCGTTTTAATATATATTTATATGGGCTTATGAATTTGATAAATATACTCTTGGATGTACATATTTTAATTCCAGAATATATTCCTTTGTGAGTATTATCTTACTGCTGTCATCGTTATTGTGCAGACAACAAGACCAATGATTAGTGATGTACCCAGCCAAAGCAGCATGAATTTCTACCCCTCAGATGGAGTGCAATTAGAATTCCTTTCCTCCTGATACCAGCTCCTTATATCCCTTGCCTTAGAGCCTTTAACTTCTAAAACATATGACTATAAAGTCTTTATCTCTTGAGATGCAAATTGTCATGTAGCCTCTTGCCATTTTCATAATCTTGGAATGTCTTTCTCAAGGACCTATGAGACACCCCTCTGAAAATGTGAAGACAAGGTCCCTGTCTTCCAGGCTCTGTGGGAGACTAGTAGCCCAACTTCCTCAGGCTCCAATTAGCAAGCAGATGGTCTGATCACATTGGCCGGCATCCCCCCCCACACAATGTCCTCTGGTACATTTCCACTAGGTCAGTCCAGTGCCTCCACCGGCTTGTTTCAAAGGAACTGAGTTCAGTCTCTCTCCTCTATTTACCTCTGCTGCAATGCTCTTCGCTAAAGTCTGCCTTGGCTGCCTACCTCAGTCTCGCCTTTTTTTTTTTCTTTGATGGGAGATTATTGCTCTGTCTCGGCTTCTTTAATGTAACATGATATTTGTTGTTCTACTCAGTGAGTTATATTCACAATTAGAGTCTAAGAGAAGAAGAATGCCTTGTAGTGAATGAGTGCCTGTCTCAGAGCTCGACAGCCATTTCCCATTGTAGTGGCCAATGCTCAATGGTTACTACTGTATTCCTGTGTTATCCATTAGCAGAAAGGAATATGGACAGTAGCATGCAGCTCACGTGGCACAGGATGGCCCTTGCCCAGAGAGCAGGCAAAGGTGTAAATATGCTACTACAATGGCACTGAATGTTAACAAATATCCAGTGCTGGGTACCAACGCAACCATGCTAAGCAGATATAGAAGGTTCAAAGCACAAGGATCCATCAACAATCCTCAGTCGCCTCTGAAATAACAACCAAAATCTATCACCTACTCACACAAAGGCATCATGGATGTCCTTCATGAATCAACTACCACTTTGGAAGAAGGAGAAGAAATGTTAGAAAGTTAGTATGTCTGGTTTTTCACATAGATAGGATTCATACATTCAAAAGAAACTGTGTTAGCCAGTAGAGGGTAGGAATTTGGAGCAATGTGATGTGGGGGCTGCCACACACAGTGAGGAGTCTCTGGACAGAATTACAAAGAATCCTACCTTAAAACAAAATAGTTATCAACACTTTGATAATCATGAGTAATATGTGAGATGCTTGAGTTACCTTTCAACCACCACTGACCTAATTATCAGACTCAGGAGTTTAGAACAAGCTGGATATGATCATACCAAAGTAGATTTCAGATCTGAATGACCTATGTACTTTAGTAGTACTATGAGCTACTTCAAGATTGATGGACACCATAAAGGCTGTCAACAGTACATCTTATAATTATAAAAGGATGTGTAGATTGTGGAGAATAATGCAATTTCCGTGTGTAGCCAACCAAAATTGGTGCAGCTTTACAATTACCAAAACATCTTGCCATTTATAGGACCTGGGTACATTCACATTCACACTTTAGATGAATTTATTGGGCATAACAATGATTCTTGGTTCTTACACAAATTATCTGTCTGTCTGTCTACCTACCTATCTATCTATCTATCTATCTATCTATCTATACCTATCTACCCAAACTTTAACCGTCACAGTTTTCTACAGTAGTATGTGGAGTGGTATGCAAATAGGATTAGAGTTTGAAGCCAGCAGGTAAAATATTTCCCTGTGCACACATTCAATTCTAGAAATGCTTCCAAATGCAGACCTTTCTGCTACACAAAGAATTGCTTCCTCTAACATCCCTGCACCCCAGCCAGCTCCATCTGGCTCTTGGTCTATGAAAAAAAAGAGGCACACACAAGGTTATGATTTAATGAAAAATTGAGTAGAAAAAAATGCTATTATGTGGTTTATGTCAAAATTATTCTACTACTGTGAGTCTTGCCTGGGATCCACACACATTTGAATATTTTGAATTATCCTTGGTAATTTAATTATTTTAACTTATTTATTTACCTTATTGAATAAAACAGATCAAGTTTCATCATCTTTGATCTCTAAGTACTAAAATAGTGAAGAATAGGAATGAAACAAAAATAACCAATGCTAGGTGATTTTTTCCAGAATACTTGCTCTTCCTTCATCTATTAATCAGATTATTTAAAAATTTTTACTTATGTGTATGTAGATCTGTGTGAGTATTCACTGTATTATGTAAGTGTCTGAGGAGGCCAAAAATGGGTGCTGGATCCAAAGGAGCTGAAGTTACAGACAGCTGTGATCTGCCTGATGTGGATGCTGGGAACCAGCTGGATCCTCTGGAAGAACAGTTAATGCTCTTAACCACTGAGCCATCTCTGTGGCCTCTACTAGTCTGATTTTAAGCTATGGTTATGAATTTGTCTTTGGACTTCCTTTGTATCCCCTAAACTGAAAAGAAACACTCCCTAAAGTCGCACACCACTTGTCAGTTAGTCTGTATTAGAGAGGGAAGGCAGATGTTTCCCTGGTTTTGTTACAATAAAGCGTAGCCCACATTTTGAAGAAGCACAGTAAAGTTTATTAGGAAGTAAGCAATAGGGAAGACCAGGCATAAGATGGAGAAGGGACATCAGTTTATCTTTGTCTTATTTCTATTCCTGATACACAATGGAAAATTCTAAATTGTCCTTTTTGATAAAAGAAAGTCTCACAAAGCAACCTCATCTCCACTCAAACCAATGAGGCCTTTCACACTGTTGTCAGGGCTACCTATCATCGCTCATGGTTCCCAATGTATATATTGATCCACTGAGTCATAATAAAATGATGCTTCCAGCCGGGAGTGAGAGTTAATGCAAACATTTTCTGGATCAGAAAGATGAACCAAAAAGGAAAAGAAGAAGAAGAAAAAGAAGGTTGTGTTTCTGCCTAGCCAATTTCAAATTGCTTCTGGCAATACTATGAATCTCATCAGCACCTCTGTTTTTCCTACAAACTCTGTTACCACACAGGAACATGAAGCAACTAAAGAAACAGAAAGTGAATGTTATAGCAGGGGCTGCTCCATGCATGCTCATGACGAGAGCTACAGTAATTGCAAAAAGCACGTACTTTTGATAAACAAAATGGACATTTACCAGCACAGATCATTATATTTGAAGCTGTCATTGCTTTTATTACATGCATCTTCTGAAAATGTATAACCCATAGTTAAGAAAGGATGGTTTTAAAACACCAGAGGTCAATTTAATGTTTCGAAAGCACCTTCAGAATTCAGAACTTTGCTTTCTTAGTTTAAGACATTTGCAATTTGTAGCTGTAGGAAATGTGAATGTAGTATTTCCTGAGCCAGCTAAGCTCAACAGTCAACCATAAATGTCAAGAACTTTATATTTTCGTTTAATGGCACCAATTTTTCCTTCAACAGATGCATAACTGAGCACAAGAATATTGTGTTGTATAATTGCCCTGGTGAAAATTTTCAATCTATGGTGTTTGCAGAATTACACGCAAGCCTGAGTACAGTCTTTCCAGCATTTTATGTACCTTTATATAAAACTGGGAGGGACCATCTGACAGCAGGGGCATTTCACTTCAGGGGAGTCTCAACAGGACATTCAGGATTTGCCTGGTTTTGGAGAGCGAATGCTTTCAAAGCAAAAAGGGAGGCTGAGAGAAAAGACTCATCAGGACAGAGTCACTAACTAGCTTCTGACCCTCGAGGTAATCTCCTTCTGTATCTCCTATTGGCACTACAGCTTTGCCTGTTTCTCTTCTCCATCATGCCTTTTAGCATCATTCATGAATC
Source organism: Peromyscus californicus insignis (assembly GCF_007827085.1). Taxonomy (NCBI): domain Eukaryota; kingdom Metazoa; phylum Chordata; class Mammalia; order Rodentia; family Cricetidae; genus Peromyscus; species Peromyscus californicus. The sequence goes on from NW_026294606.1 coordinate 98,270,763, forward strand.
TCCCTTTCTTGCCTTTCGCCGAAAAGCCAAGACACCTCCATTTTCCTCTACCTTTTACATTCTCAGTGAACCACATTTCGGAAGACCCTTGCTACAATAATACTTTGTGGTTGTGAAGCTTGAATCTTGTCTCTTCTGGCTTCGCTTTCCCTTTCATAATTACATAGAGCAATATCTCCTCTGCATCTATTCCTGGACATCCTATAGATATCTTAAACTCAGAACTCCAAAAAGAGACACTTGTCAAAACCACATGGCCACATAACTCCAATCTTGTACTTATTTGCACAAAAAAAAATCCTTTCTAATTATTCTCTCTCAAAAATACCATGAGGTTGCCATATCAGGTCACCATGACTTCCAAAGTGATTTTCATTGTATTTCTTTCCTTCTCTTTATTCCTGTCCTGATTGGAGCTCTTGTTATCTCAAAAATGCCATTAAAAAACATCTTCTCAGCTTATTGGTCTGTCGATGGGGGTATAAATTTCAGTAAGACATCATCTCAAAAATGAAAGAGATTCTTTTCACCTGAGAAAGGTGGGTTCATGATTACTGGAAACATTAAGATTGTGGGTGAGCACAAAGAATCGTAGCCTACACTGGAAACTCTGGGAAGACTTCCAGAGATAGTCGTGTCTTCCCTGAGATCCTAAAAGAAATGAACTAAGATAAGACAAAATAGTGGCTTTCCCAAAGGAAGAAGAGATACAAGCTCTGCAAGTGAGAGAGACCACAGCATATTCAGGGACTTCTATTTGTACCACATAGTTGGACTGTAAAGTCATAGAAGTTGGCTTGAGATGAAACAAAGAGGCTATACTGGTAAGAGGAGGCTGATCTTAAGGGCCATAAAGGATACAGTAAACACTGACAGACCAAGAATTAGGGCTGTTGGAAGAAGCTAAGAAATGAATACATTGCCAGTTGGCAGTGTAGAAAGATCTCCTAGGTCAAATTACAGAAAAAGAAAAAGCACGTTTAGTGTTGTGTTATTAATCAGAACTGGATATTCTGAGTCTCAAATGAAAGCCATATTTTCTAGAAAACACCACAAAAGGGGAAAAAACAATAGATGCCTTCGTGATGAAGAATGGACAGGATCTTGTGGTCTATGGATAGCCCATAACTACAAGGTGTTAGAGCATCATTTAAGATAGTAGGGAGGGAAAGGGTAGGTCCATGGTGATAATTTGGAGAACAGTCTAGATGGTGGTGCTAAGAGTGAAGTGTGTGTGTGTGTGTGTGTGTGTGTGTGTGTGTGTGTGTGTGTGCGCGCTCGCATGTAGAGGCCAGAGGTCAATGTAGGGCACCATTCCTCAGGTGCCATTCACTTTTTTCTCTCACTAACCTGGAACTCTCCTAGTAGGCTAGAACAAGTGTCCAGCAAGCCCCAGGGATCCACTTGTTTTACTTCCCCAGGACTGGGATTACAAGCACGAGCTACCATGCCTGGTTTTTTCATTTGGGTTCTGAGAATTGAATTTAATTCTCATGTTTGTGCAGCAAACACTTTACCAACTGATCTCTCTTCAGCCCTAATGGAAAAGAAACATTTGAAAAAGAAAAAAATGAAAACAACAGGAAATCTGAAGAAATACAAAGGATTTAGGAAACTGATCAGTGGTTCAGTTTGGAACCCAGGGGCAGCTCTTCTTGGTGATCAGAATGAAAGGAGTAGCCGGGGCCTGGTGGCACACATGTGTCAATCCAGCTACATGGAGGGTTGAAGCAAGAGAGTCACAAATTCAAGGACTCCCTGGCCTGCACAGAAAACATGAAACAAGCCTGGAGAACCTAAGGTCACATCTCAAAAGAAGAAGTAAAAAGAAGACTAGAGATGTAGCTCAAGGGTAGAGTACTTACTTGCCTGGTATATAGGGGTCCTTGAGTACTAGCTCCAGTACTACCGACAAAGAAAGAGAAGGCCTAGGGCATAATGGGTAAGGCAGGAAGCCATTCCTTTTGATCATTCACACTTGCTGGAAGTCTTTAGTACGTCCCTCTTGAATAACCAACCTATTTTCACCAGCCCTTTGCAATTCCTTGTATAAATCAGTTCAAGTCTTAACTGCAAACGCTGCTTCCTATTTAACAAGGAATGTAACATGAGTTCAGTCTGGCTTTGTAGCCACAGGTGACAACACAGGTGTCTATGAAACCTGTTCTCATTGTCCATCATTTTATTTGAAATACATACATATCCCTCTTCCTCTCCTTCAACCAAAATTTCCCTGACTCTACTTCTCAACTGCACCTCAAATATCATCTCTCCCCAAACCTCACTGGTTAACTATGGAATCTGTCATAGGAAAGGGTGGCATTTCCTAATGATCATTATATTAGTCACTAAGACCCAGACCTCATGCTAGAATATCAGCTTCATACATGGATATGGCTTTACTTAAACTTTTGTGACCTGGTTAAACATCAAAGTAGGGCTTGTCATTAGTTGGTCTGCCATTGTTCTCATATAGCCAAACTCAGAGTGACTGAAATAAATTCGATCGATTCTGAGATGAAATCAGAAGGTCAGAGGACGACGGAAGCTTTTCCTTTCTGGTAACGAAGTGAGAAGACAGAGCTTTGTAATGAGCGAAGCCGACATTTCAAAGGATCTTAAAACCACTCTGTCACTTCTTTTCTAAGAAATATTTGGTAATTAATTCTCATCCATCTTTTTTGGAGCATCTGAAACATGTTTTGAATCTCAATGAAAACTTCCCCAGTATTGATATCATAAAGTGTCCTAGAATAATTAAATATATTAAAATTTTACTTGTTTTTGTGCATAGATTACAAAGTAGCTAATGTTTGTAGTTTTGAGTGACATGAAAATGACTTACAGATTGTCTGCATATGTGTTTTAAAATGTGATGGAGACACATATGGAGTAGCATGGTGGATCTAGTGCTTCAGACATTTCTAACTTTTCAAAAAGATTGTGAAGGCTCAATGACCTCTGGATGGCAGAAGATATCAGAAGGTTATAAAAGGGCCACATTTTTAAATTTCCCATATGTCACCCTTCACATCCAAGAATATAGAATTTGTTTCTCTAATCATATAAGCTAGTTATGGTTTTCAAAACTTGAAAACCATTATACTGATTTTAAATAAATAGAACTGCTGTATCCTAGAAGTTATCATTCTAATTCTAGTCTATATCATCAGAACCTTCGATGTATAACCTAAAAGACTGAACTGATGCTTGATATAAGTGAGTACCTATATGTTGAGTGATATTTGATCACACTGTGAACCCAGAGATTGCATTATTCAGAAAAAAAATCAACTATAGGTCAAGAGGCAGAGCAAGCAACCAGATGACTGGAAGTAACCATAGAGAGTGAGGGGAAGTTAGGAGGTTAGAGAGAGAGAGGTGCACAGGAAGGAGAAGGGAGGAACATCTGGTTGATAAAGAGAGTGAGAGAGACAGAGAGAAACAGAGAGAGAGAGAGAGAGAGAGAGAGAGAGAGAGAGAGAGAGAGAGAGAGAGAGAGAGAGAGAGAAAGAGCTCTTCTTTCTGGGAGGGTGGCAGAGGAAGAAGGTCAGTTGGCTGTTTTCTCTACCTCTCTGAGCTAGTAGGTTTTCACCCCAGCATCTGGCTTCCTAGTCTTTATTGGTAAAATAGAACGATAGAGACTTAGTTAAAAAGGACAATTGCTTCCCTTCAAAGAGGCAGCTGAGGTGACCGCAGGACAGGAAGGGTCCCGGCAGTCACAGCCTCAGCAGCCAGATAGTGGCTGTGGAGGCTTAGTCAGCAGCTGAAGCAGCAGTGGGTTCAGGTGCATCCACTATGCCACAGATAAAACAACTATATAGCCCAAGCAAATGAGTCTGAGACTACTAGACATATCTAGAAACCACCCATGTACTCCATAACATACTATATATTCTGTGTCTCAACTCCCTGGATATGGTCTGGAGATATAGCTCAGTTTGCAGAGTGCTTGCCTAGCATTCACAGGGTCTGGGTTCTATCCCCAGAACTTCATAACTGGGCATAGCGATGTATACCTGTAATTTCAGCATCTCAGAAATAGAGGCAGGAGGATCAACAGTTCAAGGTCATCTTCAGCTACATACTGACCTAGATACCAGCATTAGATTCATAGGATCCTATTTTTAAAAAAATAATGAAGAAAGAACAGTTTGTTGGATCTTGGCAATGGGGCTATATGATGGATTCCATTGTTTTTCTCATTCTTGGTGTGAAAAGACTAAAGTCAATGGTTGTACAGTCACTGGAGAATGATCCAGGAGCTCTGGTGATGTCAGGTAAGCCATGAGCACAATATGATTCAGAGGCTGTTACTTATGCACATGGATTCTACTTCCAGGGCATTTATCTCTTACAAAGGAAAAGCACAGAGCTGAAGAGATGGCTCAGTAGTTAAGAGCACATACTTTACTTGCAGAGAATCTGAGTTTGCTTCCTAGAACCTACATTGAGTGGCTCACAATTACCTGTAACTCCAGCTCTAGGAGGATCAGATGCTTTTGACTCTGGGCATTGCATTCGTCTGCAAATAGTCACATATACACACAAACACACACACACACACACACACACACACACACACACACACACACACACACACAAAAGCATGCATATACATATAAATTAAAATGTATCTTAATGTCTTAGTTAGGGTTACTTTTGCTGTGATGAAACACCAAGACCAAAAGCAAGTTGAGGAGGAAAGGGGGTTATTTGACTTGCACTTCAATACTGAAGGAAGTCAGAACAGGAACTCAAACAGGCCAGAAACTGGAGGCAGGAGCTAATGCAGAGGCCATGGAGGGGTGCTGCTTTCTGGCTTGTTCCTCATGACTTGCTCAGCCCACTGCCCACTGTCTTATAGACCCAGGACCACCAGCCCAGGAATAGCACTACCCACAATGGGCTAGGCCTCCCCCATCCAACACTACTTAAGAAAATGCTTGCCTACAGCCTGATCTTAGGAAGGCATTTTCTTAATTTAGGTTCCCTCCTCTCAAATGACTCTAGCTTGTGTCAAGTTGACATTAAACTATCCAGTATGCTTTAAAAAACAGCAACAATATGGCACATCTGGAGACTATGTGTGTTATCTAAGGGGCTGAAAAATTAGAATGAGAACACCCTGTGGGCTGAGTGATGGAGGAAGCAGAATTCTTGCATTTGGGTTCTAGGGTCAGACATAGAAAGGGCAAAATGGAAGGCTGGCGTGTACAAAGCAGAAGAGTGACATGGGGGGCAGACCAACACCAGGCACATTTTTCACCATGGCAGTAATTGGACTGAAGGGATTGAGGGGCACAGAGAGGGCAGTGCTCATTAAAGCAGGAAAGGAGAGATTGGAGAAAGTTCTTCATTCAAAGATAAAGACAAGCTAACTCTCAAACTTTCAGTGCCCAACAACCATGTCTGCAGCCAATTATGAATCGCTTGAAAGAGACACCATCAGAATTTTAGAAGTTCAAAATAAGCAGTAATTTCGGGTCACTAATAAGATCTGTAATTGTTACATACTGTCTTAAAGGAAGATAGTATCCACGATCTTTTAGTCCATCCATTCCAGACTTGAGAGTAGATAATTTGATATGTCTAGATGGTTCCCAAAGTAAATTACTTTAACTTTTGACTCTGGATAGTTATCAAATAAAAACAAAATATAATAATCTTAATTCAGATAGGAGACAGATAGATAGAGATCTGTGTGTATATATGTACACACACATACATATTACTTAAAAGAATATATTCTAGGGCTGGGAGATAGCTCAGTTGGTAAAGTTCTTGCCTTGCAAGCACAAAAGCCAGAGTTTGATCCCCAGACCCACGTAAAAACATCCAAGTGCAGTGGTATACACTGATAACCCCTGCAGGGGTGTGTGGTGAAGAAACAGATTCCTGGAACTCACTGGCAAGTCAGTCTAGCCTACTTGGTGAGAGCCAGACAAGTGAAAATGCCTGTCCCATACAAACAAGACGGTTTTAGTAGACTCTCACTCATCCCCCACATTTCCCCTGTCTCTTTTCATTTCACATGTGTCCTTTTGTATCTACCTCTCAGAACTTATTTTTACTCTCTCTCAGTCTCTTTTCTAGTTCTGTAGACTTTAACCACTATTGGGGTTTGAATAAGAATGGTCCTCATAGGCTCATATAACTGAATGCTTAGTCACCAAAGAGTGGAACTCTTTGATAGGGTTAGAAGGATTAAGAGGTGCGGCCTCTTGGAGGAAGTGCATCACTGGGGGTGGGCTTTGAGCTTTCAAAAAGCCCATACCAGTCTCAATAACTCTCTCTCTTCTTGATGCCTGCAGATCAGGGTGTAACTCTCAACTGCTTCTCTAGCACAGTACTTGCCATGCCTGCTGCCATGCTTCCCGGCATGATGATAATGAATTAAACCTCTAAAACTGTAAGCAAGCCCCCAATTGAATGCTTAATTTTATGAGTTGTGTCTCTTCACAACATTAGAACGGTGACTGAGACAGCCACATTTATACCCATATTTATGTGTACATATATAAAGGCATACATATATAATACATACATATACACATATACATTACAGACTAGGAGCTGCAATTGGGTGAACACGAGTTATCTGATGACTTTCTGATCCTAAATATATTGAACTTGAATACATTTCTGTTATTGAATAATCATCTGTGCTGGGTAGAGAGCGAATTGGTCACTTAATGTTATAGTAAATAGTCAAACAATCGAGATGAGATGAAACGCTCAGTGGTCATGGTGTGATAATGTGTCTCAGTAGTGAGTGCTGCCTTAGCATTGTGTTTACCTGATTTGATCACCAACAAAATTAATGAACACATAATTAAAGCTGCTATGAAGGCTTTACATGTAGAAAATTGGAGAAGTTCTTGGAGAGAAGATTGAAAGACATTGTATTTAGAATGAGGTGGGAATGGGAGCGTAATTCTGCAGACGGAAAAATTATTCTTTCCTAGTATAGAGGAATCAGCTGAGGGAAACTCTAGATTCAAGGGGAATGTTCAAGGAGGAAAGAAGAATGGGCGACATCTGCTCATTGTTTTACTTTTAATAACCTGGGATCGGCCGGGCGGTGGTGGCGCACGCCTTTAATCCCAGCACTCGGGAGGCAGAGCCAGGCGGATCTCTGTGAGTTCGAGGCCAGCCTGGTCTCCAAAGCGAGTTCCAGGAAAGGCACAAAGCTACACAGAGAAACCCTGTCTCAAAAAACCAAACAAAACAACAACAACAAAAAAAAATAACCTGGGATTATCAGGAAGTGGGGCTTTGCTCTGACATCATCATTTTTCTTCCTCTAATGAGTAGAGAAGAAAATATACAACTAAAGGCTTGCAATACTGTAGATACTAAATAAAAATTCTTATTCTTACTTTAAAAACAAAAAGCAAAGGAGTGAGTATCTGAGAAACAAGAGCCAAGATTTCCTCTGGCCTCCACATGAATGTGCATACATACACACACACACACACACACACACACACACACACACACACACACACACACACACACTGGATTCTGTAGGAATAACATTTCTGTATATTTTGCCCAAAGATCAACATTTGATGGGAAAATGTCCTCCCTTGATACAAAATCAAACAAATTAATCAGCTTGTAACCTCAAAAATGAGGTCTGAACATTTTACCTCAGAGTACACACACTCACCACACCTGCTTGCTATATGTGGCCTGAAAACAACTTGTTCAAGCCACACTAAAGAGCTTGAATGTGTCTCATGAATGTGTAAAAGAAAATTTATTAAGGTTTTTTTCCCCATGAGCAAAAACAAAAATGTAGTGAAGTATGAAAAACAGATCACAGTCATTGGTTCATACTTTTATATCATTCTGAGTTTTTTAAAGGAAAGCCTAATAGCCTTTCCACAACATCATTTCACTTTGATTCATGAGTGGGAAGTCCAGTACAGTGGCATGCTGGGAAGTGTTTAATAACTTGTTCTCTGGAGAGAAAGGTCCTGCCTGATAATATGTGTCAATTCCTGTGGTGTCAATGCTTCCTCCACATCAGATTCTGGGCTATCTCCTTGGAAAAGCAGAGATGGGAAGAGATGCTCCCAGTAGGCTCTCACACATCAGCAGGTTACTGACCATATCTCTGAGGTAAGCTACTTAAGCCGAGCAGCTAGAATCACATCGCAGTTATGAAATTCTCTGTTACAGCCTCGAGTGTGAAAAATGCATTTTCCCCCCTAACTCAATCTAATTTTCTATCTTGTGCTCTTATTCTGTCTCATGTAGAAAATCAATCTAATCATTTCAGAGGAACTCAGTCCAGTTCATGGATGACTCAATCAATTAAGAATTATATTTCTGTCACCTTCAGCTTCAAAATGCCTGCAAGGATTTATCTCCCTTCCCATTGACACTGGTGACTTCTGGAAGCAGTAGACAAGAGGCTGCTTCTTGGTCAGCTGCCTGAGCAGGTATCTTCCACTCTTCTCTGTATTATCTAGTAGAGTGTGGGCAGGATGTATACTTGATTGTGACATACTGATACCCTACATGCATCCCAAGTATAAGATCTTGGGCACAGCTGTGGCCTCAGAATCTAGCACCTACATTCCACTCTAGTGAATCCCTAGCTCTTACATTCCTCACTAGTACACCTCCCGTCCAGTTCCTACATTCATCTCTGGTTCCCTAGGAAGCTCCTAGACATCCCCATTGGGCATCTAGGGTTGATGTGAGGTCCTTCCTACATGACAATTCACATAAAGCAGATGCTTTAGTTTTTTTTTTTTTCTTTAGACAGGCAGACTCCTTGTCCAGCATCACTCTAAGCTCATTGTTCACATCCAAGCATCTAAATGTGAAGAAAGGGTTCCATGAAACTCCCTACGATAAACTTGGTCTGAAACAAGAAGCAAAGGCCAGCTAATCTTTGTTCTTGTTTGCTCATGTCCTACCTTCTCCCTTCCACTCCAAATTCTCCTCCTAAGTAAAGCAGAGCAATAGTGTTAATGTCATTCATGTCTTTCAACCTGACAAGATCTAGACTCATATAGGAGACAGACTTCTGGGTGTGTCTAGAAGGCAGTTTCTAGACTGAATTAATAGAAGTGAAAGACTCCATTCCATAGTGTGGTCCCAACTGAATAAAACAGAGACCATTGAAGACTGTACTCTCTAGAGTGCTGGAGTGTAATCTCTCTCTCTCCCTCTACCTCTCGCCTGATCTAACTATCATTTATCTATCTGTCTGTCTATCTATCTATCTATCTATCTGTCTATCTATCCATCTATCTATCATCTGTCATGTATCTATTTATCCATCCATCTGTCATTTATCTATTTATCATCTATCTGTCTATCTATATCTATTTATCTATCTATCTATCTATCTATCTATCTATCTATCTACCTATCATCTATCTATCTCTCCTGACTGTGAACACATGTGGTCAGCTATCTCATGCTCCTGATCCCGTGGCTTCCCACCCTGAGGACTGCACCCTCAGACTCTGAGCCAAAATCAACCCTTCCCCGCTTAAGTTGCTTTCGTCAGGTGTGTTGCACAGCAGTGAGAAAAGAAAATATGACACACACACACACACACAAAGAGATTCCTTTAGTCTTCTTTATCCCTTGTCAAATCTTTCATAGTTTAGGCTTAAAGGTATTCTGCTAAACCTTGTTGCCCAGCTATGCAATAACCTGTATTTGTTTAAGCATAGGATGACTCCACAATACCTGAGGGAGGTGGGGAGTAAAAAGCAAATGGGGCACCTGTGTCTACTCCCGTTGCCCACACCATCCCACACACAGAAGGAGCCACTGAGAGAATCATTTTCTCATTCAATTTCATTATAGAAATGTGGATGCCCACCTTTCCCAGTGTTGGTCACCACATTTTGATACAGAAAAACAGAATCTACTGACCACTTTGTATGACACATAAAAAGAACTCACCCAGCATCCCTTATTGGCCACAGTTTAGTTAAGACTGTACCACAGGGACATGTAGCTATATGCCAAAAGTGAGCAAAGCTTCTGGTACCTGCCAGGTGTTGCCCCATCCCTGATCCACAGGCTTTTCCAAATTACAATATGGCATACCAGAGGATTTAACACAGAAGAAAAAAAAAGGGTTTTCCCTACGGTGTGGTCATCAAGGCTTGACAGATGAGAGGTCAATGCCTGTTTTGCTATCATGCAGACTGACGCAGGATTAAACCTCAGAAAGCAAAGTTGTGCTTACACCAACTACTCAGGAGGCTGCTAACATTTACACAGTATTGATTTCTCCACATACAGTGCTACTAAAATGCATGGTTGTTGACAATGTCTCATGATTGAAAAATTTTGCAGATGCTGTGCATATTGCACTTTCAATGGGTTTGCTATAAAATGCATGTATTTTTCTTCTCCATTATAGAAAAAAAATCATCACATTGCTGCTTTTTTTAAGTTTGGGCTTTATCCAGAAAAATACAATTGTACTATAAGAGTTTTATTTGAAAAGAGTTGAAAGATTTGGCTCATATATTCTACTCTTTCATGAGACATCATTTGGGGGATTAAGCTGAACACAATTTAGAGGATTATGTCTGTGAATAGGAAGTGAACGATAAGGGAGAGTTTTATATGGCTGGCTAAGGAGTGACCCAGCACAGAGCCAATGTGCAAAGACTAGGAAAGGATTTTATTTTGCCTCATTTTGATTTTGTTTCCTCAAGTGCTTGAGGAAATCTTTCAAAACACTAGTCAGTGGCAAACTAAAAGAATATGGACCTCAAAGACTTTCTCCCCCAAAGAAAACAGGAAACTGGGGAGCCAGGTGTAATGATGTAATCCCAGAACTCAGGAGGGGGAGGAAGGAGGAGGATGATTTTAGGGACAGTGGGAATTCACAGGTAAGCCCTGCGATACATGGAGGGGGAGGGGAGGGGCAGAGAGAATGGGAGACAGAGACAGCAGAAACAGAGACAGTGTGAGACAAGAGAAGAGAGGGAAGAGGAGACAAGTCCAGATAAACCGTAAAGCAAACGGCAAACTCTGTGAGCGTAAGATTCATCTGATTTCTAGAGTTAACGTAATACTAAAATGCTGTTTCAACCCCCAACCCTAAAACACAAGGCGTACAAGGAAATAAGAGAGATAGCAGTGGTGGTGTGTATATGGTGTGACTTGCACAGGCCCCTGTGTTGAATGCTGTTTATCCAGCTGATGATGCTGACCTGGAAGGGGGAGCCTAGCTGGAGGAACTGTGTCACTAGATATGTTCCTTTGAAGGTTACACCTAGTCCCTAGGCCCTTCCTTATCCTCTGCTTGCCGGTGAAGAATCCCTCCCGCCCCATTCCGACCACCATTAGTTCTGCCCATGTACATGAGGCCAAGTAACCATAGTCTGAAAACATGAGCCAAAATGTATCTTTTGCCTTCAAGTTGTTCTCCCAGATATTTCTGCTACAGACACACAAAAGTAACTCACACACTAGACCATCAGGATAACGAATAGAAACTGTCGCTGAGGAAGCCAACATGAGAGGCCTACCTGACTACAACTTAAAATTAGTTGTATTTACGGTCAAAGACCTAAAGGAACTCAAGAAGGAAGCATGGAAGGAAATGAGCAAACACTGTCTTAACACATGGAAAGTAAGAATAAACAGACATAAAGTATGAAAGAGGGGAAGCTGGATACACTGCTCTTTGTTCAGAACGTTAACTGCTCTTGCAGAGGACCAAAGTCCAGTTCCTAACATCCACACAGAACAGTTCTCAGCTGCCTGTAACTCCAGCTCTCCAAGGGGAACCTACATCTCAGGCCACTGTGGGCAATCACCTTCATCCATGCTCGTACACACACACACACACACACACACACACACACACACACACACACACACACACTTTAACAAATAAAATAAAAATTTAAGGCATAAAAAGGGACCACAAGGTGAAACAAAATTGAATTCAGTTAAGGGTTCAGAGGTAGATTTCAGCAGACAGACATAACTGTGAAGACAGATCAGTTAGTACCACTAAATCCTGAGTAATGGAAAGAAAAAAATAAAAAGAAGGAAGCCTAAGAGATCTCTGCAACACCATCAAGCTTAAGCATGTATGAGAGCACAGGCAGATAGAAGAGGGCAGAGGAAAGAAATAGAGCATTAAAGAAGAAATGACCAAAACTTTTTTCATACTCGATAAATGATAAATTCAATAAACAACAGGCAGGATAAACACAGAAGTTTCCACACGGAGACATCTTAAATCAAGCTATTCAAAGTTGGGCAGAGAAGACTATTAAAAGTAGAGACAAGAGATTTGTCATGTACCAGGGACCCTCAATAAGACTCACAGAAAATTTCTAAACAGAAACTATGATGGTCAAAAGGTAATAGGATGACAAATTTAAAATGCTGCAAGGAAAAAAGAAAGTCAGCCAAGACAGCTACATTGGGTCAAATTGTCCTTTTAAATGAAGGATAAATCATGACAGTCCCAAATTTTAAAGCAATGGGGATTTTGTTAATAGACCTAACCAACAAGAACAGTTTCCATGTGTAGAATGAAAGAGCAATAGACAGCAAAGCAAAGCTAAAAGAAGGAACAAAGAACACTAATAAGGCAGATACATAATTAAGCACCGATGAATGTCTTATTGCATTTGGGGATTAGAATCCCATTTTTCCTACCATGGCTGCTTGGAGATGCCAGGGAATGAACCCAGAAATCAAAAGGACTCTGAGATACCATCTTACACCTGTCAGAACGGCTAAGATCAAAAATACTGATGACAACCTATGCTGGGGAAGATGTGGAGTGAGGGGAACACTCCTCCACTGCTGGTGGGAGTGCAAATATATACAGCCACTTTGGAAATCAATATGGTTGTTTCTCAGAAAACTGATAATCATCTACCTCAAGACCCAGCTATACCAATCTTGGGCACATACCCAAAGGATACTCAATCATACCACAAGGACACTTGCTCAGCTATGTTCATAGCAGTTTTATTCATCATAGTCAGAACCTGGAAACAACCTAGATGTCCCTCATCTGAAGAATGGATAAGGAAAATGTGGTACATTTATACAATAGAATATTACTCAGCAGTAAAAAACAATGACCATGAAATTTGCAGGCAAATGGATGAAACTAGAAAAAACTATCCTGAGTGAGGTAACCCAGACCCAAAAATACAAACATGGTATGTACTCACTCATAAGTGGATATTAGACATAAAGCAAAGGATAATCAGGCTACAAACCACAACCCCAAAGAAGCTAGGTAACAAGGAAGACACTAAGAGGGACATGCATGGATCTCCTTGGGAAGGGGAAACAGATGAGATCTCCTGAATAAACTGGGAATGCAGGATGGGTGAAGGGGGTGCGGATGGGATGGGAGATGAGAACATGAGGGAATGGGATGGTCAAGTTGGAGGAGGGACAGAGAGGAAAAGCAAAGAAAGAGATATCTTGATAGAGGAAGCCATTACGTGGTTAGGGAGAATCCTGGTGCTAGGAAAATTTCCTGGAATCCACAAAGATGACCCCAGCTAAGACTTCAAGCAATAGTGGAGAAGGTGCTTGAATTGGCCTTCCACTGTAATCAGATTAGTGACTACCCTAATTGTCATCATAAAGCCTTCACCCAGTAACTAATGGAAGAAGATGCAATGATCCACAGCTAAGCACTGGGCTGAGCTCCAGGAGTCCAGTTGAAGAGAGGGAGGAGGGATTATATGAGCAAGGGGATGTCAAGATCATGATGGGGAAACCCACAGAGACAGCTGACCTGAGCTAGTGGGAGCTCAAGGCCTCTGGATTGGCAGCTGGGAAATCTGCATAGGACTAAACCAGGCCTTTTAATGTAGGTGACAGTTGTGTGGCTTGGACAGTTGGTGGAGCCCCTGGCAGTGGGACCAGGATTAATCCCTAGTGCATGAACTGGTTTTTTTGGAGTCCATTGCCTAAGGAGGGACACCTTGCTCAGCCTTGATGCAGAGGGGAGGGACTTGGTCCTGCTTCAACTTGATATGCCAGACTTTGTTGACTCCCTATAGGAAGCCTTCCCCTCTCTGAGGAGTGGATGAGGGGCAAGTAGGGGGAACAGAAGGAGGGCAGGGAGGGGGAACTGTAGTTGGTATGTAAAATGAAAAAAAAAACTTTTAAATAAAAAAGAAAGCTTTAAAATTCTAAAATAATGATGACAATAATAATAATAATCCCATTTTTCTTCATGATTTAAAGGAGAAATGCAGTACAGTGAGCTGGCTCAGCAGTTAAAGGTGCTTGCTGCTAAAGCTGACAACCTGAGTTTGATCCCCAGGTACTACAAGATGGAAGGAGAGGAACCAACTCCCAAAGGTCATCCTCTGACCTCATCATTCATGCAGCAGCATGTGCACATGGCAGGGGGTGGGAACAGGGTGCTATGAGTAGATGAACACAATTTAGATAGTTAATTTAAAAATGCATAAAATTAATTATAAATATATGTGAGGATACATGATAAATATGTAACTCATGAGAACTATACTAAAAGGAGAGGCAGACGTGTTGGGAAGAGAAGCTGAGGAATATTAACTCAAAATAGGTCATTGTAAATTTTAAAGATTAGTTTTAATTTCAAAGATAACCACAAGGAGAAAATTTAAACACAAAAAAAAATGAAGAAGAAGAAGAAGAAGAAGAAGAAGAAGAAGAAGAAGAAGAAGAAGAAGAAGAAGAAGAAGAAGAAGAAGAAAAAGAAGAAGAAGAAGAAGAAGAAGAAGAAGAAGAAGAAGAAGAAGAAGAAGAAGAAGAAGAAGAAGAAGAAGAAGAAGAAGAAGAAGAAAACACAAAATCTCTATTACAAATATTTTAGGGTCTTCGGAAATGACTTAGTGTATAAACTACTTGCTGTGAAAGCGTGTGGACCTGAGTTTAAATCCCTAGAGCCCACATATGGCTGGATGCAGTAGTGTGTGTCTGTAATCACAGCGTTCCCACAAAGATGGGAGGTGGAGCCAGGAGAATCCAGGTCACCCAGCATATACCATGACAAACAAGAAATCCTGTCTCATAACAAGTTGTCCTCTACCTGTGTTCCATGACATGTGCCTAAACATACACACACACACATACACACACACACACACACACACACACACACCCCACAGGGCAGGGGGACTGACTTTTAAAATCTACCAAAAAATGTTTCTTTTATGAACCTAATAATGATAAATAATGATAATCACACAGTGATTATACAACATTGTGAATGTTCTTAAGTGCCCTAGGATCGGTATTGCATAAATATAAAATTAAAATTTTGCCATGATTAATTTTATGTTACATGAATTTTATTCCAATTTTTGATAGTTTTACAGTTAATTTATAGTGAACTAATTACTTGTCTAATAGTATGCAATTTTTACAGATGCATCCATCGCTTTTCTTAAGCACTGTGTAAAACCACAAAGTTCAACCACCCACATAGTCCATCTCATGTATGTTTTATTTTAACTTGTACTAAAATTGTGGTCATTGCTTATATTTATGATTTGCTTTAAATATCTGTTTCTTCCATTTTTATTTTATTGACTGTTTTCTGTATCAGTGTGCTCCTTATGTAACTGTCCTAATCAGCATTAATGCCATGCAATACACAGCAGAAGGTCCACTCTAATAAATATAAGAAATAGCATGCAAATGAAGTGGAGATGGGTCAGTCGGAGAGCAAATGCTAATACATTTTCTTGGTCTTTAACTTTGAAGGTTTGCTCATTTCTACTCCCTTTTATCTTGAAAGCAGCATATAGCATCTCTAGTCATTGCAAAATCATAGCTAGGCTTTGAAAGCACATTCATAAA
This sequence comes from Peromyscus californicus insignis, assembly GCF_007827085.1. NCBI lineage: Eukaryota > Metazoa > Chordata > Mammalia > Rodentia > Cricetidae > Peromyscus > Peromyscus californicus. Next base: position 98,286,600 of record NW_026294606.1, read on the forward strand.
CACCCATGCAAGCAATGACGATTGGGCTGAAAGTCTTAGGCAAGCACACACGTCTCCAATGGGATTTCAATTTTATTTATACTGAGGAAAGTCTCAAATTAAAGGACCAGTTACAGTTCTACCCAACAATGACCTGAAATCAAATTTAAAAAATCAAATTACCTGAAGGTCATGGAAACTGTTTGGAAAAGAAGTAGCACATGACCCAGCCATACATCTCCTGGGTGCATACGCAAAGGAGTCTAAGGCAGCACATAACAGAGACAGCCATACACCCATGTTGCTTTGTAGCACTGTTCACAAAAGCCAACTCCACAGAACCAGCCTCTGTCCCCATCAGCAATAAAAAGGCAAAGAAAATGCATTTCCATAGACTGGAGTAATATTAAGTTGTGAAAGAAGAATAAATATCATTTGAAAGAAAATAGAACTTGAGAACATCATATTGACTGCAACAGGACAGATTTAGAAAGATAAAAACCCTGTATATTATTCAGACACAGAATCCAGATACTAAAAGAAAATAAGAATTAAAAGTAGGCTGTAGGATTATTTAGGGACAGTTGTTCTCAACCTTCCTAATGCTGTGACCCTTTATGTCCCCTCACATTGTGGTGACCCACATACCATAAATTATTTTCATTGCTACTTCATAAATGTAATTTTGCTACTATTATGAATTGTAAGGTAAATATCTGATATACAGGATATATGATATGCAGCCACTGTGAAAGAGTCCATCAACACCCTGATGGGGTCGTGACCCAGAGGTTGAGAACCACTCATTTAGGAACCCGTTTACTAGCAAGCAAGCAGGAGACAAGATGGAGAGTAGGGGTGAACGTGGCCAAAGTGCATTGCATGCATCTATGCAAATATGATGATGACAGACATGACTCTAGCTCGGTGGTAGAGCATGTACCTGCCACACAACAGCCTCGGTTCAGTTCTCAACATTGCAGAATGAAAAGAGAGTTTCATAATGAAACCTATTATAAAATAGAAAATGCTAATTTTAAGGCACCTTGTTAACTGGGAGAAACAGAAATAAAGGGACTTTTTTACTGAGCCTCTGGCATGAATTTCATAAGCCTCCTTCTGACGTCCTGGATGTCCACATACCAATCATACTAACTGAAAAATGATACTGAATCCATCCATTTTTTTTTACTGCATTCTTCATTCCTTTGTCCCAACCTTAAATCTGTTTTCACCTTACACACATGTTCCTGGAATTTATTAGCACAGGTCCACTCCTACCACATTCCATGTTGATAAAGCCAAAGTATTGGCATACACATTTTAAATGATTATTTATCTTAATATGGCTTCAGAATTGCAGAAAAGCTGAAGGATTATCAGGGGGTTCCGAATATGACCTATACCCAGATTTCTTTTTCATTAACATCAACATGAATATGATATTTGTGTCACAAGTAATGACTCGATATTGACACATTATCGCTATTAACTAAACCGATATTTTATTTAAATTCCTTTAGTTTTTACCTAATGTCTTTTTTTCTATTTCAAGGTCCCACTAGTATAATCATGTTATATGTTCATCACCCTGTTTCCTTGAGTTCATATGGTTATGACAGTTTTCAGGCTTCATTCTTGGGCGGTTCTCCTTGACAGCTTTGAGGATAACTGTCCAGGTAAAATGATCATCATTTCAGGTCTGCCTAATAATTTTCAGAGTAATTTCTCAGAAGACAAACCAAAGGGGTAAAAAGTTCTATTCTCATCACACCAAATCAAGATTACATTTTATCAACGTAGCTTATCATGGACAGTGTTAAAGTTGGTCAGCTGCATGAGTAAGAGTGTCAGTTTCTCCTCCACTGCAAAATTCTTATACTAACCCGCTATTAGACATAAGTTGCTTAAATACATCTTACACTTAAGGGCTCGTGACTTATTCTCTACTCCTTTGATGTGGGAAAGTCTACTGTTAAGTTACTTGGAATTCTTCTGAACAGGAGTAAATATATTGTCCTATTTATTTTTATTTTATTTTATTTATATGTACTCATATACGTCTGTGTGTGGGTTTGTGCGTGACTGTATTGTACCCATGGAAGCCAGAAGAGAATGTGGGATACCCTGGCGCTAGAATTACAGGCAGCTATGAGTATCTGGGTAGTGGGGAACTGATCTCAAACCCTCTGTCAGAATAGCGTGCATTCTTAACTGCTCAGCCATCTCTGTAGCTCCTATGTTGTGTGAATTTTTTTTAAGGTATGATTTGAAGGCACAATTTGAACTAATTGAGCAAATTCAAAAGGTAGGAGGGTATAAAGTAGGAAAACCCCAAACAAAACTGAGCTCCCAACTGGAATAAAACTATAGGTTCTTGACATTCAATCCCACACACAGTTCTGAAATACCCTCAAGGGATGCATCCCTTAACTTTGCATCAAGAAAACAAAAGAAAAGACACTGCTCCATCCATTCTCATTCTCTCCTGGTTAAGGGTAGCCTCCCCTGTGGACAGACAAACACACTCCCTAGAGGACAAATACTATTTGTCATGCCTGTGGATTTCTGGGAATAGAGGAATCCTCACCACAGGGAAGCAATGGGCAGGAAACTTCAGCTGAGTGGGTCCAGCCTAGGGCAAGTCACTCTTACATCTCTAAGAAGCTAGACTTGACCACTGCAGCAGTGGCTGGAGGAAGCAATGCAACTGAGGGCATGGAGATACCATGAAGGATCTAATAAACTGTAACTGTCTTAGTGGGAATGAATGAGACTTTTCCCATTACTTAGTGCTCCCCCCTCCTCAGTGGAAGGATGCTCAGGTTGTCCATGACAAGGCCAGGGCTCCTGCTTCCTTCCACTAGTGTCTTTAGCTTAGCAACCCACCAAGCTTTCAGAGCACATGTGTCTTCCAGCTTTCAGAGGACATTCTCATTCTGAGGCTCAGGCTGAGTCTCTTCACACATGTATGCTAATATTTTGTTTAGAGTATTTTGCATTTATATTCATGAGCAAGAGTGGCTTTTAATTTTCCTTTCTTGTTTGTCCTTGACAGGGCTGGGTACCAAGGTTATTCTGGCCTCATAGAATGAGTTAGGAGGATTTTGACTTTTTTTCCTTTCTCTGAGAGAGAATGTCAGATCTGTCTTAAATGTGTTTTGGAAGAATTCCCATTTGAACACTTGCTAACCTGGAGTTCTCTTTGTTGGAACATTTTAATTATGGACCTATTTCTCTTCTAGAGACAGAGGATTTCTTTTACTGTTATTTTTTGAATGCGATTTTATGTGGCTATGTTTTTCAAATTTCTCAGTCTTTATTTACTTTTTGTTTGTATGTGAATGTATGAAGCCAAAAGAGGGCATTGGATCCCCCTGGAACTGGCGTTAGAGGTTATGAGCTGCCTAGTGTGGGTGCTGGGAACAAAACTCAAGATTCTCTAGAAGAGCAGCAAGTACCCTTTGCCACTGAGCTCTCTCCCCAACCCACCTTCTCTTATTATTTTTTATTTAATCTGTTAGACATTTTTCTTTTAATTTCTTTACAT
>NW_026294606.1:98290228-98345228 GCF_007827085.1 Peromyscus californicus insignis
CTTAAACTCAGAAAAACTCCAAAAGAGACACTTGTCAAAACCACATGGCCACATAACTCCAATCTTGTACTTATTTGCACAAAAAAAAAATCCTTTCTAATTATTCTCTCTCAAAAATACCATGAGGTTGGCCATATCAGGTCACCATGACTTCCAAAGTGATTTTCATTGTATTTCTTTCCTTCTCTTTATCCTGTCCTGATTGGAGCTCTTGTTATCTCAAAAATGCCATTAAAAAACATCTTCTCAGCTTATTGGTCTGTCGATGGGGGTATAATATTTCAGTAAGACATCATCTCAAAAATGAAAGAGATTCTTTTCACCTGAGAAAGGTGGGTTCATGATTACTGGAAACATTAAGATTTGTGGTGAGCACAAAGAATCGTAGCCTACACTGGAAACTCTGGAAGACTTCCAGAGATAGGTCGTGTCTTCCCTGAGATCCTAAAAGAAATGAACTAAGATAAGACAAAATAGTGGCTTTCCCAAAGGAAGAAGAGATACAAGCTCTGCAAGTGAGAGAGACCACAGCATATTCAGGGACTTCTATTTGTACCACATAGTTGGACTGTAAAGTCATAGAAGTTGGCTTGAGATGAAACAAAGAGGCTATACTGGTAAGAGAGGCTGATCTTAAGGGCCATAAAGGATACAGTAAACACTGACAGACCAAGAATTAGGGCTGTTGGAAGAAGCTAAGAAATGAATACATTGCCAGTTGGCAGTGTAGAAAGATCTCCTAGGTCAAATTACAGAAAAAGAAAAAGCACGTTTAGTGTTGTGTTATTAATCAGAACTGGATATTCTGAGTCTCAAATGAAAGCCATATTTTCTAGAAAACACCACAAAAGGGAAAAAACAATAGATGCCTTCGTGATGAAGAATGGACAGGATCTTGTGGTCTATGGATAGCCCATAACTACAAGGTGTTAGAGCATCATTTAAGTTAGTAGGAGGGAAAGGGTAGGTCCATGGTGATAATTGGAGAACAGTCTAGATGGTGGTGCTAAGAGTGAAGTGTGTGTGTGTGTGTGTGGTGTGTGTGTGTGTGTGTGTGTGTGTGTGCGCGCTCGCATGTAGAGGCCAGAGGTCAATGTAGGGCACCATTCCTCAGGTGCCATTCACTTTTTTCTCTCACTACCTGGAACTCTCCTAGTAGGCTAGAACAAGTGTCCAGCAAGCCCCAGGGATCCACTTGTTTTACTTCCCCAGGACTGGGATTACAAGCACGAGCTACCATGCCTGGTTTTTTCATTTGGGTTCTGAGAATTGAATTTAATTCTCATGTTTGTGCAGCAAACACTTTACCAACTGATCTCTCTCAGCCCTAATGGAAAAGAAACATTTGAAAAAGAAAAAAATGAAAACAACAGGAAATCTGAAGAAATACAAAGGATTAGGAAACTGATCAGTGGTTCAGTTTGGAACCCAGGGGCAGCTCTTCTTGGTGATCAGAATGAAAGGAGTAGCCGGGGCCTGGTGGCACACATGTGTCAATCCAGCTACATGGAGGGTTGAGCAAGAGAGTCACAAATTCAAGGACTCCCAGGCCTGCACAGAAAAACATGAAACAAGCCTGGAGAACCTAAGGTCACATCTCAAAAGAAGAAGTAAAAAGAAGACTAGAGATGTAGCTACAAGGGTAGAGTACTTACTTGCCTGGTATATAGGGGTCCTTGAGTACTAGCTCCAGTACTACCCGACAAAGAAAGAGAAGGCCTAGGGCATAATGGGTAAGGCAGGAAGCCATTCCTTTTTGATCATTCACACTTGCTGGAAGTCTTTAGTACGTCCCTCTTGAATAACCAACCTATTTTCACCAGCCCTTTGCAATTCCTTGTATAAATCAGTTCAAGTCTTAACTGCAAACGCTGCTTCCTATTTAACAAGAATGTAACATGAGTTCAGTCTGGCTTTGTAGCCACAGGTGACAACACAGGTGTCTATGAAACCTGTTCTCATTGTCCCATCATTTTATTTGAAATACATACATATCCCTCTTCCTCTCCTTCAAACCAAAATTTCCCTGACTCTACTCTCAACTGCACCTCAAATATCATCTCTCCCCAAACCTCACTGGTTAACTATGGAATCTGTCATAGGAAAGGGTGCATTTCTAATGATCATTATATTAGTCACTAAGACCCAGACCTCATGCTAGAATATCAGCTTCATACATGGATATGGCTTTACTTAAACTTTTGTGACCTGGTTAAACATCAAAGTAGGGCTTGTCATTAGTTGGTCTGCCACATTGTTCTCATATAGCCAAACTCAGAGTGACTGAAATAAATTCGATCGATTCTGAGATGAAATCAGAAGGTCAGAGGACGACGGAAGCTTTTCCTTTCTGGTAACGAAGTGAGAAGACAGAGCTTTGTAATGAGCGAAGCCGACATTTCAAAGGATCTTAAAACCACTCTGTCACTTCTTTTCTAAGAAATATTTGGTAATTAATTCTCATCCATCTTTTTTGGAGCATCTGAAACATGTTTTGAATCTCAATGAAAACTTCCCCAGTATTGATATCATAAAGTTGTCCTAGAATAATTAAATTATATAAAATTTTACTTGTTTTTGTGCATAGATTACAAAGTAGCTAATGTTTGTAGTTTTGAGTGACATGAAAATGACTTACAGATTGTCTGCATATGTGTTTTAAAAATGTGATGGAGACACATATGGAGTAGCATGGTGGATCTAGTGCTTCAGACATTTCTAACTTTTCAAAAAGATTGTGAAGGCTCAATGACCTCTGGATGGCAGAAGATATCAGAAGGTTATAAAAGGGCCACATTTTTAAATTTCCCATATGTCCACCCTTCACATCCAAGAATATAGAATTTGTTTCTCTAATCATATAAGCTAGTTATGGTTTTCAAACTTGAAAACCATTATACTGATTTTAAATAAATAGAACTGCTGTATCCTAGAAGTTATCATTCTAATTCTAGTCTATATCATCAGAACCTTCGATGTATAACCTAAAAGACTGAACTGATGCTTGATATAAGTGAGTACCTATATGTTGAGTGATATTTGATCACACTGTGAACCCAGAGATTGCATTATTCAGAAAAAAAATCAACTATAGGTCAAGGAGGCAGAGCAAGCAACCAGATGACTGGAAGTAACCATAGAGAGTGAGGGGAAGTTATGGAGGTTAGAGAGAGAGAGGTGCACAGGAAGGAGAAGGGAGGAACATCTGGTTGATAAAGAGAGTGGAGAGAGACAGAGAGAAACAGAGAGAGAGAGAGAGAGAGGAGAGAGAGAGAGAGAGAGAGAGAGAGAGAGAGAGAGAGAGAGAAGAGCTCTTCTTTCTGGGAGGGTGGCAGAGGAAGAAGGTCAGTTGGCTGTTTTCTCTACCTCTCTGAGCTAGTAGGTTTTCACCCCAGCATCTGGCTTCCTAGTCTTTATTGGTAAAATAGAACGATAGAGACTTAGTTAAAAAGGACAATTGCTTCCCTTCAAAGAGGCAGCTGAGGTGACCGCAGGACAGGAAGGGTCCCGGCAGTCACAGCCTCAGCAGCCAGATAGTGGCTGTGGAGGCTTAGTCAGCAGCTGAAGCAGCAGTGGGTTCAGGTGCATCCACTATGCCACAGATAAAACAACTATATAGCCCAAGCAAATGAGTCCTGAGACTACTAGACATATCTAGAAACCACCCATGTACTCCATAACATACTATAATATTCTGTGTCTCAACTCCCTGGATATGGTCTGGAGATATAGCTCAGTTTGCAGAGTGCTTGCCTAGCATTCACAGGGTCTGGTTCTATCCCCAGAACTTCATAACTGGGCATAGCGATGTATACCTGTAATTTCAGCATCTCAGAAATAGAGGCAGGAGGATCAACAGTTCAAGGTCATCTTCAGCTACATACTGACCTAGATACCAGCATTAGATTCATAGGATCCTATTTTTAAAAAAATAATGAAGAAAGAACAGTTTGTTGGATCTTGGCAATGGGGCTATATGATGGATTCCATTGTTTTTCTCATTCTTGGTGTGAAAAGACTAAAGTCAATGGTTGTACAGTCACTGGAGAATGATCCAGGAGCTCTGGTGATGTCAGGTAAGCCATGAGCACAATATGATTCAGAGGCTGTTACTTATGCACATGGATTCTACTTCAGGGCATTTATCTCTTACAAAGGAAAAGCACAGAGCTGAAGAGATGGCTCAGTAAGTTAAGAGCACATACTTTACTTGCAGAGAATCTGAGTTTGCTTCCTAGAACCTACATTGAGTGGCTCACAATTACCTGTAACTCCAGCTCTAGGAGGATCAGATGCTTTTGACTCTGGGCATTGCATTCGTCTGCAAATAGTCTACATATACACACAAACACCACACACACACACACACACACACACACACACACACACACACACACACACAAAAAGCATGCATATACATATAAATTAAAATGTATCTTAATGTCTTAGTTAGGGTTACTTTTGCTGTGATGAAACACCCAAGACCAAAGCAAGTTGAGGAGGAAAGGGGGTTATTTTGACTTGCACTTCAATACTGAAGGAAGTCAGACAGGAACTCAAACAGGCCAGAAACTGGAGGCAGGAGCTAATGCAGAGGGCCATGGAGGGGTGCTGCTTTCTGGCTTGTTCCTCATGACTTGCTCAGCCCACTGCCCCACTGTCTTATAGACCCAGGACCCACCAGCCCAGGAATAGCAACTACCCACAATGGGCTAGGCCTCCCCCATCCAACACTACTTAAGAAAATGCTTGCCTACAGCCTGATCTTAGGAGGCATTTTCTTAATTTAGGTTCCCTCCTCTCAAATGACTCTAGCTTGTGTCAAGTTGACATTAAACTATCCAGTATGCTTTAAAAAACAGCAACAATATGGCACATCTGGAGACTATGTGTGTTATCTAAGGGCTGAAAATTAGAATGAGAACACCCTGTGGGCTGAGTGATGGAGGAAGCAGAATTCTTGCATTGGGTTCTAGGGTCAGACATAGAAAGGGCAAAATGGAAGGCTGGCGTGTACAAAGCAGAAGAGTGACATGGGGGGCAGACCAACACCAGGCACATTTTTCACCATGGCAGTAATTGGACTGAAGGGATTGAGGGCACAGAGAGGGCAGTGCTCATTAAAGCAGGAAAGGAGAGATTGGAGAAAGTTCTTCATTCAAAGATAAAGACAAGCTAACTCTCAAACTTTCAGTGCCCACAACCATGTCTGCAGCCAATTATGAATCGCTTGAAAGAGACACCATCAGAATTTTAGAAGTTCAAAATAAGCAGTAATTTCGGGTCACTAATAAGATCTGTAATTGTTACATACTGTCTTAAAGGAAGATAGTATCCACGATCTTTTAGTCCATCCATTCCAGACATGAGAGTAGATAATTTGATATGTCTAGATGGTTCCCAAAGTAAATTACTTTAACTTTGACTCTGGATAGTTATCAAATAAAAACAAAATATAATAATCTTAATTCAGATAGGAGACAGATAGATAGAGATCTGTGTGTATATATGTACACACACATACATATTACTTAAAAGAATATATTCTAGGGCTGGGAGATAGCTCAGTTGTAAAGTTCTTGCCTTGCAAGCACAAAAGCCAGAGTTTGATCCCCAGACCCACGTAAAAACATCCAAGTGCAGTGGTATACACTGATAACCCCTGCAGGGGTGTGTGGTGAAGAAACAGATTCCTGGAACTCACTGGCAAGTCAGTCTAGCCTACTTGGTGAGAGCCAGACAAGTGAAAATGCCTGTCCCATACAAACAAGACGGTTTTAGTAGACTCTCACTCATCCCCCACATTTCCCCTGTCTCTTTTCATTTCACATGTGTCCTTTTGTATCTACCTCTCAGAACTTATTTTTACTCTCTCTCAGTCTCTTTTCTAGTTCTGTAGACTTTAAACACTATTGGGGTTTGAATAAGAATGGTCCTCATAGGCTCATATAACTGAATGCTTAGTCACCAAAGAGTGGAACTCTTTGATAGGGTTAGAAGGATTAAGAGGTGCGCCTCTTGGAGGAAGTGCATCACTGGGGGTGGGCTTTGAGCTTCAAAAAGCCCATACCAGTCTCAATAACTCTCTCTCTTCTTGATGCCTGCAGATCAGGGTGTAACTCTCAACTGCTTCTCTAGCACAGTACTTGCCATGCCTGCTGCCCATGCTTCCCGGCATGATGATAATGAATTAAACCTCTAAAACTGTAAGCAAGCCCCCAATTGAATGCTTAATTTTATGAGTTGTGGTCTCTTCACAACATTAGAACGGTGACTGAGACAGCCACATTTATACCCATATTTATGTGTACATATATAAAGGCATACATATATAATACATACATATACACATATACATTACAGACTAGGAGCTGCAATTGGGTGAACACGAGTTATCTGATGACTTTCTGATCCTAAATATATTGAACTTGAATACATTTCTGTTATTGAATAATCATCTGTGCTGGGTAGAGGAGCGAATTGGTCACTTAATGTTATAGTAAATAGTCAAACAATCGAGATGAGATGAAACGCTCAGTGGTCATGGTGTGATAATGTGTCTCAGTAGTGAGTGCTGCCTTAGCATTGTGTTTACCTGATTTGATCACCAACAAAATTAATGAACACATAATTAAAGCTGCTATGAAGGCTTTACATGTAGAAATTGGAGAAGTTCTTGGAGAGAAGGATTGAAAGACATTGTATTAGAATGAGGTGGGAATGGGAGCGTAATTCTGCAGACGGAAAAATTATTCTTTCCTAGTATAGAGGAATCAGCTGAGGGAAACTCTAGATTCAAGGGGAATGTTCAAGGAGGAAAGAGAATGGGCGACATCTGCTCATTGTTTTACTTTTAATAACCTGGGATCGGCCGGGCGGTGGTGGCGCACAGCCTTTAATCCCAGGCACTCGGGAGGCAGAGCCAGGCGGATCTCTGTGAGTTCGAGGCCAGCCTGGTCTCCCAAAGCGAGTTCCAGGAAAGGGCACAAAGCTACACAGAGAAACCCTGTCTCAAAAAACCAAACAAAACAACAACAACAAAAAAAAATAACCTGGGGATTATCAGGAGTGGGGCTTTGCTCTGACATCATCATTTTTCTTCCTCTAATGAGTAGAGAAGAAAATATACAACTAAAGGCTTGCAATACTGTAGATACTAAATAAAAATTCTTATTCTTACTTTAAAAAACAAAAAGCAAAGGAGTGAGTATCTGAGAAACAAGAGCCAAGATTTCCTCTGGCCTCCACATGATGTGCATACATACACACACACACACACACACACACACACACACACACACACACACACACACACACACTGGATTCTGTAGGAATAACATTTCTGTATATTTTGCCCAAAGATCAACATTTGATGGGAAAATGTCCATCCTTTGATACAAAATCAAACAAATTAATCAGCTTGTACCTCAAAAATGAGGTCTGAACATTTTACCTCAGAGTACACACACTCACCACACCTGCTTGCTATATGTGGCCTGAAAACAACTTGTTCAAGCCACACTAAAGAGCTTGAATGTGTCCTCATGAATGTGTAAAAGAAATTTATTAAGGTTTTTTTTCCCCATGAGCAAAAAACAAAAATGTAGTGAAGTATGAAAAACAGATCACAGTCATTGGTTCATACTTTTATATCATTCTGAGTTTTTTAAAGGAAAGCCTAATAGCCTTTCCACAACATCATTTCACTTTGATTCATGAGTGGGAAGTCCAGTACAGTGGCATGCTGGGAAGTGTTTAATAACTTGTTCTCTGGAGAGAAGGTCCTGCCTGATAATATGTGTCAATTCCTGTGGTGTCAATGCTTCCTCCACATCAGATTCTGGCTATCTCCTTGGAAAAGCAGAGATGGGAAGAGATGCTCCCAGTAGGCTCTCACACATCAGCAGGTTACTGACCATATCTCTGAGGTAAGCTACTTAAGCCGAGCAGCTAGAATCACATCGCAGTTATGAAATTCTCTGTTACAGCCTCGAGTGTGAAAAATGCATTTCCCCCCTAACTCAATCTAATTTTCTATCTTGTGCCTCTTATTCTGTCTCATGTAGAAAATCAATCTAATCATTTCAGAGGAACTCAGTCCAGTTCATGGATGACTCAATCAATTAAGAATTATATTTCTGTCACCTTCAGCTTCAAAAATGCCTGCAAGGATTTATCTCCCTTCCCCATTGACACTGGTGACTTCTGGAAGCAGTAGACAAGAGGCTGCTTCTTGGTCAGCTGCCTGAGCAGGTATCTTCCACTCTTCTCTGTATTATCTAGTAGAGTGTGGGCAGGATGTATACTTGATTGTGACATACTGATACCCTACATGCATCCCAAGTATAAGATCTTGGGCACAGCTGTGGCCTCAGAATCTAGCACCTACATTCCACTCTAGTGAATCCCTAGCTCTTACATTCCTCACTAGTACACCTCCCGTCCAGTTCCTACATTCATCTCTGGTTCCCTAGGAAGCTCCTAGACATCCCCATTGGGCATCCTAGGGTTGATGTGAGGTCCTTCCTACATGACAATTCACATAAAGCAGATGCTTTAGTTTTTTTTTTTTCTTTAGACAGGCAGACTCCTTGTCCAGCATCACTCTAAGCTCATTGTTCACATCCAAGCATCTAAATGTGAAGAAAGGGTTCCATGAAACTCCCTACGATAACTGGTCTGAAACAAGAAGCAAAGGCCAGCTAATCTTTGTTCTTGTTTGCTCACTGTCCCTACCTTCTCCCTTCCACTCCAAATTCTCCTCCTAAGTAAAGCAGAGCAATAGTGTTAATGTCATTCATGTCTTTCAACCTGACAAGATCTAGACTCATATAGGAGACAGACTTCTGGGTGTGTCTAGAAGGCAGTTTCTAGACTGAATTAATAGAAGTGAAAGACTCCATTCCATAGTGTGGTCCCAACCTGAATAAAACAGAGACCATTGAAGGACTGTACTCTCTAGAGTGCTGGAGTGTAATATCTCTCTCTCTCCCTCTACCTCTCGCCTGATCTAACTATCATTTATCTATCTGTCTGTCTATCTATCTATCTATCTATCTGTCTATCTATCCATCTATCTATCATCTGTCATGTATCTATTTATCCATCCATCTGTCATTTATCTATTTATCATCTATCTGTCTATCTATATCTATTTATCTATCTATCTATCTATCTATCTATCTATCTATCTATCTATCTACCTATCATCTATCTATCTCTCCTGACTGTGAACACATGTGGTCAGCTATCTCATGCTCCTGATCCCGTGGCTTCCCACCCTGAGGACCTGCACCCTCAGACTCTGAGCCAAAATCAACCCTTCCCCGCTTAAGTTGCTTTCGTCAGGTGTGTTGCACAGCAGTGAGAAAAGAAAATATGACACACACACACACACACAAAGAGATTCCTTTAGTCTTCTTTATCCCTTGTCAAAATCTTTCATAGTTTAGGCTTAAAGGTATTCTGCTAAACCTTGTTGCCCCAGCTATGCAATAACCTGTATTTGTTTAAGCATAGGATGACTCCACAATACCTGAGGGAGGTGGGGAGTAAAAAGCAAATGGGGCACCTGTGTCTACTCCCGTTGCCCACACCATCCCACACACCAGAAGGAGCCACTGAGAGAATCATTTTCTCATTCAATTTCATTATAGAATGTGGATGCCCACCTTTCCCAGTGTTGGTCACCACATTTTGATACAGAAAAACAGAATCTACTGACCACTTTGTATGACACATAAAAAGAACTCACCCCAGCATCCCTTATTGGCCACAGTTTAGTTAAGACTGTACCACAGGGACATGTAGCTATATGCCAAAAGTGAGCAAAGCTTCTGGTACCCTGCCAGGTGTTGCCCCATCCCTGATCCACAGGCTTTTCCAAATTACAATATGGCATACCAGAGGATTTAAACACAGAAGAAAAAAAAAAGGGTTTTCCCTACGGTGTGGTCATCAAGGCTTGACAGATGAGAGGTCAATGCCTGTTTTGCTATCATGCAGACTGACGCAGGATTAAACCTCAGAAAGCAAAGTTGTGCTTACACCAAACTACTCAGGAGGCTGCTACATTTACACAGTATTGATTTCTCCACATACAGTGCTACTAAAATGCATGGTTGTTGACAATGTCTCATGATTGAAAAATTTGCAGATGCTGTGCATATTGCACTTTCAATGGGTTTGCTATAAAATGCATGTATTTTTCTTCTCCATTATAGGAAAAAAAATCATCACATTGCTGCTTTTTTAAGTTTGGGCTTTATCCAGAAAAATACAATTGTACTATAAGAGTTTTATTGAAAGAGTTGAAAGATTTGGCTCATATATTCTACTCTTTCATGAGACATCATTTGGGGGATTAAGCTGAACACAATTTAGAGGATTATGTCTGTGAATAGGAAGTGAACGATAAGGGAGAGTTTTTATATGGCTGGCTAAGGAGTGACCCAGCACAGAGCCAATGTGCAAAGACTAGGAAAGGATTTTTTTTGCCTCATTTTGATTTTGTTTCCTCAAGTGCTTGAGGAAATCTTTCAAAACACTAGTCAGTGGCAAACTAAAAGAATATGGACCTCAAAGACTTTCTCCCCCAAAGAAACAGGAAACTGGGGAGCCAGGTGTAATGATGTAATCCCAGAACTCAGGAGGGGGAGGAAGGAGGAGGATGATTTTAGGGACAGTGGGAATTCACAGGTAAGCCCTGCGATACATGGAGGGGGAGGGGAGGGGCAGAGAGAATGGGAGACAGAGACAGCAGAAACAGAGACAGTGTGAGACAAGAGAAGAGAGGGAAGAGGAGACAAGTCCAGATAAACCGTAAAGCAAACGGCCAAACTCTGTGAGCGTAAGATTCATCTGATTTCTAGAGTTAACGTAATACTAAAATGCTGTTTCAACCCCCAACCCTAAAACACAAGGCGTACAAGGAAATAAGAGAGATAGCAGTGGTGGTGTGTATATGGTGTGGACTTGCACAGGCCCCTGTGTTGATGCTGTTTATCCAGCTGATGATGCTGAACCTGGAAGGGGGAGCCTAGCTGGAGGAACTGTGTCACTAGATATGTTCCTTTGAAGGTTACACCTAGTCCCTAGGCCCTTCCTTATCCTCTGCTTGCCGGTGAAGAATCCCTACCCGCCCCATTCCGACCACCATTAGTTTGCCCATGTACATGAGGCCAAGTAACCATAGTCTGAAAACATGAGCCAAAATGTATCTTTTGCCTTCAAGTTGTTCTCCCAGATATTTCTGCTACAGACACACAAAAGTAACTCACACACTAGACCATCAGGATAACGAATAGAAACTGTCGCTGAGGAAGCCAACATGAGAGGCCTACCTGACTACAACTTAAAATTAGTTGTATTTTACGGTCAAAGACCTAAAGGAACTCAAGAAGGAAGCATGGAAGGAAATGAGCAAACACTGTCTTAACACATGGAAAGTAAGAATAAACAGACATAAAGTATGAAAGAGGGGAAGCTGGATACACTGCTCTTTGTTCAGAACGTTAACTGCTCTTGCAGAGGACCAAAGTCCAGTTCCTAACATCCACACAGAACAGTTCTCAGCTGCCTGTAACTCCAGCTCTCCAAGGGGAACCTACATCTCAGGCCACTGTGGGCAATCACCTTCATCCATGCTCGTACACACACACACACACACACACACACACACACACACACACACACACACACACTTTAACAAATAAAATAAAAATTTAAGGCATAAAAAGGGACCACAAGGTGAAACAAAATTGAATTCAGTTAAGGGTTCAGAGGTAGATTTCAGCAGACAGACATAACTGTGAAGACAGATCAGTTAGTACCACTAAATCCTGAGTAATGGAAAGAAAAAAATAAAAAGAAGGGAAGCCTAAGAGATCTCTGCAACACCATCAAGCTTAAGCATGTATGAGAGCACAGGCAGATAGAAGAGGGCAGAGGAAAGAAATAGAGCATTAAAGAAGAAATGACCAAAACTTTTTTCATACTCGATAAATGATAAATTCAATAAACAACAGGCAGGATAAACACAGAAGTTTCCACACGGAGACATCTTAAATCAAGCTATTCAAAGTTGGGCAGAGAAGACTATTAAAAGTAGAGACAAGAGGATTTGTCATGTACCAGGGACCCTCAATAAGACTCACAGAAAATTTCTAAACAGAAACTATGATGGTCAAAAGGTAATAGGATGACAAATTTAAAATGCTGCAAGGAAAAAAGAAAGTCAGCCAGGACAGCTACATTGGGGTCAAATTGTCCTTTTAAATGAAGGATAAATCATGACAGTCCCAAATTTTAAAGCAATGGGGATTTTGTTAATAGACCTAACCAACAAGAACAGTTTCCATGTGTAGAATGAAAGAGCAATAGACAGCAAAGCAAAGCTAAAAGAAGGAACAAAGAACACTAATAAGGCAGGATACATAATTAAGCACCGATGAATGTCTTAATGCATTTGGGGATTAGAATCCCATTTTTCCTACCATGGCTGCTTGGAGATGCCAGGGAATGAACCCAGAAATCAAAAGGACTCTGAGATACCATCTTACACCTGTCAGAACGGCTAAGATCAAAAATACTGATGACAACCTATGCTGGGGAAGATGTGGAGTGAGGGGGAACACTCCTCCACTGCTGGTGGGAGTGCAAATATATACAGCCACTTTGGAAATCAATATGGTTGTTTCTCAGAAAACTGATAATCATCTACCTCAAGACCCAGCTATACCAATCTTGGGCACATACCCAAAGGATACTCAATCATACCACAAAGGACACTTGCTCAGCTATGTTCATAGCAGTTTTATTCATCATAGTCAGAACCTGGAAACAACCTAGATGTCCCTCATCTGAAGAATGGATAAGGAAAATGTGGTACATTTATACAATAGAATATTACTCAGCAGTAAAAAACAATGACCATGAAATTTGCAGGCAAATGGATGAAACTAGAAAAAACTATCCTGAGTGAGGTAACCCAGACCCAAAAATACAAACATGGTATGTACTCACTCATAAGTGGATATTAGACATAAAGCAAAGGATAATCAGGCTACAAACCACAACCCCAAAGAAGCTAGGTAACAAGGAAGACACTAAGAGGGACATGCATGGATCTCCTTGGGAAGGGGAAACAGATGAGATCTCCTGAATAAACTGGGAATGCAGGATGGGTGAAGGGGGTGCGGATGGGATGGGAGATGAGAACATGAGGGAATGGGATGGTCAAGTTGGAGGAGGGACAGAGAGGAAAAGCAAAGAAAGAGATATCTTGATAGAGGAAGCCATTACGTGGTTAGGGAGAATCCTGGTGCTAGGAAAATTTCCTGGAATCCACAAAGATGACCCCAGCTAAGACTTCAAGCAATAGTGGAGAAGGTGCTTGAATTGGCCTTCCACTGTAATCAGATTAGTGACTACCCTAATTGTCATCATAAAGCCTTCACCCAGTAACTAATGGAAGAAGATGCAATGATCCACAGCTAAGCACTGGGCTGAGCTCCAGGAGTCCAGTTGAAGAGAGGGAGGAGGGATTATATGAGCAAGGGGATGTCAAGATCATGATGGGGAAACCCACAGAGACAGCTGACCTGAGCTAGTGGGAGCTCAAGGCCTCTGGATTGGCAGCTGGGAAATCTGCATAGGACTAAACCAGGCCTTTTAATGTAGGTGACAGTTGTGTGGCTTGGACAGTTGGTGGAGCCCCTGGCAGTGGGACCAGGATTAATCCCTAGTGCATGAACTGGTTTTTTTGGAGTCCATTGCCTAAGGAGGGACACCTTGCTCAGCCTTGATGCAGAGGGGAGGGACTTGGTCCTGCTTCAACTTGATATGCCAGACTTTGTTGACTCCCTATAGGAAGCCTTCCCCTCTCTGAGGAGTGGATGAGGGGCAAGTAGGGGGAACAGAAGGAGGGCAGGGAGGGGGAACTGTAGTTGGTATGTAAAATGAAAAAAAAAACTTTTAAATAAAAAAGAAAGCTTTAAAATTCTAAAATAATGATGACAATAATAATAATAATCCCATTTTTCTTCATGATTTAAAGGAGAAATGCAGTACAGTGAGCTGGCTCAGCAGTTAAAGGTGCTTGCTGCTAAAGCTGACAACCTGAGTTTGATCCCCAGGTACTACAAGATGGAAGGAGAGGAACCAACTCCCAAAGGTCATCCTCTGACCTCATCATTCATGCAGCAGCATGTGCACATGGCAGGGGGTGGGAACAGGGTGCTATGAGTAGATGAACACAATTTAGATAGTTAATTTAAAAATGCATAAAATTAATTATAAATATATGTGAGGATACATGATAAATATGTAACTCATGAGAACTATACTAAAAGGAGAGGCAGACGTGTTGGGAAGAGAAGCTGAGGAATATTAACTCAAAATAGGTCATTGTAAATTTTAAAGATTAGTTTTAATTTCAAAGATAACCACAAGGAGAAAATTTAAACACAAAAAAAAATGAAGAAGAAGAAGAAGAAGAAGAAGAAGAAGAAGAAGAAGAAGAAGAAGAAGAAGAAGAAGAAGAAGAAGAAGAAAAAAAAAGAAGAAGAAGAAGAAGAAGAAGAAGAAGAAGAAGAAGAAGAAGAAGAAGAAGAAGAAGAAGAAGAAGAAGAAGAAGAAGAAGAAGAAAACACAAAATCTCTATTACAAATATTTTAGGGTCTTCGGAAATGACTTAGTGTATAAACTACTTGCTGTGAAAGCGTGTGGACCTGAGTTTAAATCCCTAGAGCCCACATATGGCTGGATGCAGTAGTGTGTGTCTGTAATCACAGCGTTCCCACAAAGATGGGAGGTGGAGCCAGGAGAATCCAGGTCACCCAGCATATACCATGACAAACAAGAAATCCTGTCTCATAACAAGTTGTCCTCTACCTGTGTTCCATGACATGTGCCTAAACATACACACACACACATACACACACACACACACACACACACACACACCCCACAGGGCAGGGGGACTGACTTTTAAAATCTACCAAAAAATGTTTCTTTTATGAACCTAATAATGATAAATAATGATAATCACACAGTGATTATACAACATTGTGAATGTTCTTAAGTGCCCTAGGATCGGTATTGCATAAATATAAAATTAAAATTTTGCCATGATTAATTTTATGTTACATGAATTTTATTCCAATTTTTGATAGTTTTACAGTTAATTTATAGTGAACTAATTACTTGTCTAATAGTATGCAATTTTTACAGATGCATCCATCGCTTTTCTTAAGCACTGTGTAAAACCACAAAGTTCAACCACCCACATAGTCCATCTCATGTATGTTTTATTTTAACTTGTACTAAAATTGTGGTCATTGCTTATATTTATGATTTGCTTTAAATATCTGTTTCTTCCATTTTTATTTTATTGACTGTTTTCTGTATCAGTGTGCTCCTTATGTAACTGTCCTAATCAGCATTAATGCCATGCAATACACAGCAGAAGGTCCACTCTAATAAATATAAGAAATAGCATGCAAATGAAGTGGAGATGGGTCAGTCGGAGAGCAAATGCTAATACATTTTCTTGGTCTTTAACTTTGAAGGTTTGCTCATTTCTACTCCTTTTATCTTGAAAGCAGCATATAGCATCTCTAGTCATTGCAAAATCATAGCTAGGCTTTGAAAGCACATTCATAAACACCCATGCAAGCAATGACGATTGGGCTGAAAGTCTTAGGCAAGCACACACGTCTCCAATGGGATTTCAATTTTATTTATACTGAGGAAAGTCTCAAATTAAAGGACCAGTTACAGTTCTACCAACAATGACCTGAAATCAAATTTAAAAATCAAATTACCTGAAGGTCATGGAAACTGTTTGGAAAAGAAGTAGCACATGACCCAGCCATACATCTCCTGGGTGCATACGCAAAGGAGTCTAAGGCAGCACATAACAGAGACAGCCATACACCCATGTGCTTTGTAGCACTGTTCACAAAAGCCAACTCCACAGAACCAGCCTCTGTCCCCATCAGCAATAAAAAGGCAAAGAAAATGCATTTCCATAGACTGGAGTAATATTAAGTTGTGAAAGAAGAATAAATATCATTTGAAAGAAAATAGAACTTGAGAACATCATATTGACTGCAACAGGACAGATTTAGAAAGATAAAAACCCTGTATATTATTCAGACACAGAATCCAGATACTAAAAGAAAATAAGAATTAAAAGTAGGCTGTAGGATTATTTAGGACAGTTGTTCTCAACCTTCCTAATGCTGTGACCCTTTATGTCCCTCACATTGTGGTGACCCACAACCATAAATTATTTTCATTGCTACTTCATAAATGTAATTTTGCTACTATTATGAATTGTAAGGTAAATATCTGATATACAGGATATATGATATGCAGCCACTGTGAAAGAGTCCATCAACCCCTGATGGGGTCGTGACCCAGAGGTTGAGAACCACTCATTTAGGAACCCGTTTACTAGCAAGCAGGGAGACAAGATGGAGAGTAGGGGTGAACGTGGCCAAAGTGCATTGCATGCATCTATGCAAATATGATGATGACAGACATGACTCTAGCTCGGTGGTAGAGCATGTACCTGCCACACAACAGCCTCGGTTCAGTTCTCAACATTGCAGAATGAAAAGAGAGTTTCATAATGAAACCTATTATAAATAGAAAATGCTAATTTTAAGGCACCTTGTTAACTGGGAGAAACAGAAATAAAGGGACTTTTTTACTGAGCCTCTGGCATGAATTTCATAAGCCTCCTTCTGACGTCCTGGATGTCCACATACCAATCATACTAACTGAAAAATGATACTGAATCCATCCATTTTTTTTTACTGCATTCTTCATTCCTTTGTCCCAACCTTAAATCTGTTTTCACCTTACACACATGTTCCTGGAATTTATTAGCACAGGTCCACTCCACATTCCATGTTGATAAAGCCAAAGTATTGGCACACATTTTAAATGATTATTTATCTTAATATGGCTTCAGAATTGCAGAAAAGCTGAAGGATTATCAGGGGGTTCCGAATATGACCTATACCCAGATTTCTTTTTCATTAACATCAACATGAATATGATATGTGTGTCACAAGTAATGACTCGATATTGACACATTATCGCTATTAACTAAACCGATATTTTATTTAAATTCCTTTAGTTTTTACCTAATGTCTTTTTTCTATTTCAAGGTCCCACTAGTATAATCATGTTATATGTTCATCACCCTGTTTCCTTGAGTTCATATGGTTATGACAGTTTTCAGGCTTCATTCTTGGGGGTTCTCCTTGACAGCTTTGAGGATAACTGTCCAGGTAAAATGATCATCATTTCAGGTCTGCCTAATAATTTTCAGAGTAATTTCTCAGAAGACAAACCAAAGGGGTAAAAAGTTCTATTCTCATCACACCAAATCAAGATTACATTTTATCAACGTAGCTTATCATGGACAGTGTTAAAGTTGGTCAGCTGCATGAGTAAGAGTGTCAGTTTTCTCCACTGCAAAATTCTTATACTAACCCGCTATTAGACATAAGTTGCTTAAATACATCTTACACTTAAGGGCTCGTGACTTATTCTCTACTCCTTTGATGTGGGAAAGTCTACTGTTAAGTTACTTGGAATTCTTCTGAACAGGAGTAAATATATTGTCCTATTTATTTTTATTTTATTTTATTTATATGTACTCATATACGTCTGTGTGTGGGTTTGTGCGTGACTGTATTGTACCCATGGAAGCCAGAAGAGAATGTGGGATACCCTGGCGCTAGAATTACAGGCAGCTATGAGTATCTGGGTAGTGGGAACTGATCTCAAACCCTCTGTCAGAATAGCGTGCATTCTTAACTGCTCAGCCATCTCTGTAGCTCCTATGTTGTGTGAATTTTTTTTAAGGTATGATTTGAAGGCACAATTTGAACTAATTGAGCAAATTCAAAAGGTAGGAGGGTATAAAGTAGGAAAACCCAAACAAAACTGAGCTCCCAACTGGAATAAAACTATAGGTTCTTGACATTCAATCCCACACACAGTTCTGAATACCCTCAAGGGATGCATCCCTTAACTTTGCATCAAGAAAACAAAAGAAAGACACTGCTCCATCCATTCTCATTCTCTCCTGGTTAAGGGTAGCCTCCCTGTGGACAGACAACACACTCCCTAGAGGACAAATACTATTTGTCATGCCTGTGGATTTCTGGGAATAGAGGAATCCTCACCACAGGGAAGCAATGGGCAGGAAACTTCAGCTGAGTGGTCCAGCCTAGGGCAAGTCACTCTTACATCTCTAAGAAGCTAGACTTGACCACTGCAGCATTGGCTGGAGGAAGCAATGCAACTGAGGGCATGGAGATACCATGAAGGATCTAATAAACTGTAACTGTCTTTAGTGGGAATGAATGAGACTTTTCCCATTACTTAGTGCTCCCCCCTCCTCAGTGGAAGGATGCTCAGGTTGTCCATGACAAGGCCAGGGCTCCTGCTTCCTTCCACTGTGTCTTTAGCTTAGCAACCCACCAAGCTTTCAGAGCACATGTGTCTTCCAGCTTTCAGAGGACATTCTCATTCTGAGGCTCAGGCTGAGTCTCTTCACACATGTATGCTAATATTTTGTTTAGAGTATTTTGCATTTATATTCATGAGCAAGAGTGGCTTTTAATTTTCCTTTCTTGTTTGTCCTTGACAGGGCTGGGTACCAAGGTTATTCTGGCCTCATAGAATGAGTTAGGAGGATTTTGACTTTTTTTCCTTTCTCTGAGAGAGAATGTCAGATCTGTCTTAAATGTGTTTGGAAGAATTCCCATTTGAACACTTGCTAACCTGGAGTTCTCTTTGTTGGAACATTTTAATTATGGACCTATTCTCTTCTAGAGACAGAGGATTTCTTTTACTGTTATTTTTTGAATGCGATTTTATGTGGCTATGTTTTTCAAATTTCTCAGTCTTATTTACTTTTTGTTTGTATGTGAATGTATGAAGCCAAAAGAGGGCATTGGATCCCCTGGAACTGGCGTTAGAGGTTATGAGCTGCCTAGTGTGGGTGCTGGGAACAAAACTCAAGATTCTCTAGAAGAGCAGCAAGTACCCTTTGCCACTGAGCTCTCTCCCCAACCCACCTTCTCTTATTATTTTTTATTTAATCTGTTAGACATTTTTCTTTTAATTTCTTTACATGGCTACTTGGATAGGTTCTTCATATTTAACCTTCTTTCTTCTGTAACACTTGCAGTTAAGGATATCAGCTTTGGTCTAAGCGGTACCTCACAAGTTGGACTTATTGTGAGTTGTCATCATTGAGCAAAAACGATTGCTAAACTCCATTGAGAGTACTGTACGAGGAGTGTGATAATTAAATTCCACACCTTCCTGGATTTTAAGTATTTTTTAATTAATGATTTCCAGGTAATTCCACTGTAGCCAGGACACTTATTCCCCATGATTTCCACCCTTTGAGATTTATTGAAACACTATTCTTTATGACACCACATAAATTTAGATGAATAGCCTAGGTATACATGATAAGAATGTGTGTTCTCCAGTTGTTGGAAACACTATATAAACATAAATCACATTGGCCTATTTTACTAAATTTATTAATTTTGTTATGTCAATCCTCTGTAATTTCATCAGTTTTCCTAGCTTGCATATTAAATAACTAGGCAGAGAGTCACCTTAATAATAAACTCAACTACGGTCTGCATTTCAATTTATTTTATGTATTTCTACTAGTCCTTCATGTATTTAATACTTTATTAGTTGGTATGGAAAATAGTTGGGCCACTAGACAGCATTCCCTTTCTCTCAAGGACTACTGCCAAGAAAGACAGGTTTGCTGGGTTTTTCTAAGACAGATGAAGTTGTTTACATTTTCTGTTTGGTTCATGTGTTTCTATTAATACAGCTAAGTAATATGATTTAAGTATTTGTTTCCTTGTATAATCCATGTCTTGAAGTCCTGGCCATCAATATTATAGCAGTTGGAGATGAGATTTTAGGAGGTAATTAGATTTAGATGAGAGTAGGAGGGTGGGACACTCATGATGTGCTTAATACCCTCATAACTAGCAGAAGATGGAGAGATGGTGCTCTTCCCGCATGCTTGCATCCAGAGAAGGCGACCAATAGGAAGTTAGGAACAAGGCCCTCATGAAATAAATCTGCTCCCTCTTTGATCTTGCACTTCCAAACCTTGGAATTATGGGAAATCAATGTCTATTGTCCGATCTGCCTAATCTGCTATTTTGTTATAGCAGCCTAAATGAATCCTAACTTTTCTAAATTAGTACTTCCCCAAAACTAGACACCTGTTAAAATTGGCACCTTTGACTTTGGGGCAGAACAAAGGCTTAAGTAAAATCTATCAAAGGATAGTTATGTCTTATCTATCCCTTGGCTGATAGACCCAATCTGCCTGGGTCTTCTCTGGAAATTGGAGGGTCCCTTACCCACCGATGCCCTGCTTTGCCCATGAGCTTTCCATTTTCTTCCCACAGCTATGCCCTGACAACTTCATACTTTGTACCACAGCTCCAGCTGTGCCCCTGAGAGAACCTAACCCAAAGTCCACCCACATGAAATATCCCTCCTCACTACTGGCCAAAGTGACAAATGGGCTGGACAGACATATCAGTGTTTCAGGGCACTCGATGCTTGTACTGAGGACCAGGGTTCAGTTGCCAGCACCCACATTAGGTAGCTCACAGTTTGTGGTAATTCCAGGTCCAGGGGACCTGATGCCTTCTTCTGGTTTCTGTGGATGCCTGCATCATGTGCACTAACCCGCACAGACACACGAACACACACACACACACACACACACACACACACACACACACACACACACACACACATACACACACACACACACACACACGACATGCACTAAAAGAACACAAATCATACACTGGTGACTATCAGCTTCATGAATATATTTTAATTGAACAAACTTGAGCCACTGTATCAGTTTGAGTGCGATCATACTTATACCTTGAATGTCTTCATCTTATGGAAGTTGAAGGCATCTCCTAAGCCAGGAGCATCCTGTGTCTCCCAATTTGAAGGGACTGAGAAGGACAATCTGCTTTAAGGAATTCCTCTCTCATCTTCTTAATTTCCTATTTCTCACTCTGATTCAAAGATTTCTATTGTTAAATGAATGCTATTTCTATTGTTAAATAAATGCATTGGTATAAATTAAAGATAAAAAAGTACACTTGGGGCTGGGGAAAGACTCTGTTCCTAAAGTGTTCACTCACAAGCATGCAGACCTCAGTCAGGATCCTCAGCACCTAAGTAAAAATCCAGGTGCAATAGCACCTATCAATAATCCCAGAGCTGGAAGGCAGAGACCAGAGGATGTCTGGGTTTACTGGTCAACCATTCTAGCCAAATCTCTGTTAGCTCTGGATCCCAGTGAGAGACATCCTTTCAGAAAAATAAACTGGAGAGTGATTGAGGAAGACAACCAGCATTTGACCTCTGACCACCACACCACGTGCACACACATATGCACACATACATGAACAAATGCACACCCATACCCCAAGCACACACAGTGCACATTGTTTTAGAATATAGAGACCCTCAAACCCAGTCTCATACTTTTATAGGAAAGAGGGAAAGAGAGAGCTGATGTCATTCCCAAGGCCACCCAGGATTTACTGCCATAGTGTAGTGTTCTGGATTCCCAAGCCAGAGCTTTGTCTCAGCATAAATTACTTGGATTGGCAACTTGACACATCTGCTCAGATGGAATTATGGGGTTGATTTAGAGCTAGAGAATGTGTGCTTCCGGGCAGAAAAGGACAAGAGAAGAAAAGAAAAAAACTGGCACCAAGGTGGGGTGAGGTGAGAATGGGGTGAGCACGTCCTTACAGAAGGAGACCAGGAAGAAACAGCAGTGTGTGAATCCCACAGGACATCAAATGGTCACAAGACAGTCATCTCTGGTGCTCATTCAAATGAACCACTACAAGAATAGAAGTAAATATAGATAGATAGATAGATAGATAGATAGATAGATAGATAGATAGATAGATAGATACATACATACATACATACATACATACATACATACATACATACATAATTTTTCCTTTGCTTTAGTGAATAAAGGATATGGGCATATCAAGATATAAAAGATGTAAATCTTCATTCATCCTATTTCACCTTCTCAAGGCCAGTGTATAAAATATAATCTATAAGCATAAGTGACATACCACAGACCATAAAATTGATCTCAGAATTCATTCTCCAAACTTTCATCAAAGTGTGAATCTCTTAGTAAGGTTTTTAATTCATAAGCCAATTCAATTGCTTCTTTTAAAAAAAAAGAAAAGAAAAAAATTATTTTAAATTAAGTCATCACATCACCCAAGCTGATAGACTCTGACCAAAGATACACAGGAAGGAATGTTCTATCTTTTCTTCAGTCTCATTTTAAAAAACAAAGAAAATGTATGTATGATTCTCTGACACTGCTTGATAATTAATCAGGAACAAGTTGGTCCCTCCTAGAAGGAAAAAGACTTATGTGGACATCTGTATTTCCTGAGATTACCTTGTATATAATAGTGTATATATTTGGTCTTGGTAAGTTTGTTAAAATGAGATTTATTGATTGACTCCACTTTGAAACTGGTTAACATTACTCCAGCCTGTGTTTCTGAAATCCATTTGACCATACATCTGCACTACCATCATTTTCAACAAGGCCAATCTCACTAATACTGCGACACTGTTAACCCTATTCCTCCGATAGGAAATTAAAGAACAGAGGCTAAATATCTTCCCCATTCTTAAGTGAATAAGAGGTAGCAGTGATTTAAACCCAAGAAGAGTAAATCAATCTCGGAGTGTCTAATAACAGATGCTCTTCACCTAAAATTTTATTATCCTCAGGAGAAAGTTAGAAAGAGAGATGCAAGGTGGAGAGCTGAAGTTCAGATACTCAGCTCTGTGTCCTGTGACTGTAAGGGAACTTGTGGTCCAAACATTCAGGGATTTAGTTGGATTTAAGTGCTTGGATCTCAGCATTGTGAGCTGTAAGTATGATTTCAAGGAAATGGAATGAGAGGGGAGAGGAGGGGAAGAAGAGGGGAGGGGGAGGAACATGAATGAGGGAAGGAGGGAAAGAGAAGGGAGTGGAAAGAAAGGACAGGAGAGAGAGGAGGGGGAAGGGTCCATACTAGAGGTAATTAGAGCACAGGGCAGAAAAATTAGGCATAACCACTAAGATGTCATGTGACAGAACCTGGATCAGCCTGAAGGTGTAAAATCCTTACAGCTCCATATGCCAAAGCCTTTCTTGGCGTGTTAGATTCTGGGGTGATGGGGAAGAAGTTGGTACATGATACAATACTACAATATCTTTCATTCTGCATCAAACTCAGCCACTGAAGTTCATGGCCACATGACCTCAGGTGCATTCCATACTCACACCATCTGTGCTGAGGCTCCCCTTCCCTTAGGCTTCAAATTATTCCACTGTGCATAATTCATTTATAATTTATCAGCTGTCATCTAAATAGTAGCCTCAGCTACTAAATATATTAATATTATCATTTCAGACTTAACAATTATAAAGGATTTTTATGCCACACCTTTAACAACAAGAAGCACTGATTATTTGAAAATATCTCAGGGGACCTCTCTTCTTAAGCACTGATGTGTGTCATGAATACCTTGAAAACTGAACTTAAGGGCCTTTACTTAAACATAGTAAGTTTTATTTGAATAAGCGCAGTGATGTAGCGCAGAAAGAATGGCCACACAGTTCTGCAGTGGGTGTTAGACTAATCCATCCTAGACTATACAGAGAATGGGAGCTACCTCTGTCAATCCACCACATAAATAATTTCTCTACAGACAGATGTTTGATTTTAACAACAAATCCTACAGGGATGAGAAAATGCTGCTTATTTAGAGCAGAAGGACTTAGTTATGGAAAGAAAATTGACAATGGAGAAGCATAAACAAATATTCCTCTTTTAGCAATAGGAAGTATCCTGACTTTACAGGCTAGATTAGAGCAAGTTCATGAAGCAATTTGATGTACTTCAGCACCACGCATGTGTTTACATCCCATATTTAAATACTTTCTTTCTGCTGCACACAATCATTTTCTTCATTGCTTGTTATTTTAGATATATTCGCAAATCGACTGGTTTCCAATGAACCCATTTTAAGGTTTTTAAGGACATGAAAATAAAGACTTGCATTTGCATTCTATCTCAGCCTAAGAAACAATAGAACATTGCTACAAAATGTGTCTAAGGACATTCATGGGGTTTCATATGATACACCAGAACCTGTGAGGACTCTAGATTGATAACCATAAAGTCGGGGCATGCTTAACTCTAACTATTCTATTAAAATTAAAATGTCACTGTACTCCACTAATTGGTAACTGTTATACAGCATTTACCAATGCTTGTACTCCAAAGACCCAGTGGATGCCTGAATCACTGATAATACAAGTGTTTGTGTACAATGTGTTTTTTTCTTATGTATACATGTATGTGATACATTTAGTTCATAAATTTGGCACAGGAGAAGAGTAACAACAATAACTTGTAACAAAAGAAAACAATGATAGCAATGTATCAGTTGTGTGAGTATGATCTCTCTCTGCCATTCAAACTAGCTCATGATAGGACACCATCCTTTTCTTATTTGATGTGGGGGGATATGTGCCTACATGATTTTCAATAAAATGATGTAAATAATACTGGCATTGAGGTGAAATGATGTGAATGATGTAGGCATTGAGATGTGGCCCTAGGCTACTACATACAGGCTACTTGATAACCAACATAACTACTAAGTTACTAATGAGCAGGTAGCACATACAGTGTGGATACAGTGGTGAAAGGATGCTTTATATTCCTAGTGGGACAGAGTGAAATGATAGGAGATTTCATCCCAATTCTCAACACAGAATATAATTTAAAACCCGGCCTGCTTAGTATTCTCTTACCATTGTTGAGGGAAAGGGCTGAAAGCAAAACAATAAGTTAGGAGGAAACATCACACCAAATAGGGAGAGATTTGACTGTGCTTTGATTCCAGTATCAGCAGTGATTGGTTGTGTTTTTGTGTAACTTTACATTAATTTTTGCACTCTATTCCTCAAAACTGTGAACTTTCTGTAGGATCTAGGTACAAACGCTACCTTGCCACTTTCTAGCATCTGCACTCCTCGACAAGTTTTGGTTTAGAGCTGCACTACTCTGCTTTTAGCTTCTGTCACCGCATGTGCTCGAAGGCTCTGTGCATCTCCAAATCCCACTTTCCTTATGCGCATTCCAGCCAGTGGTTTTAGAGCCTGTCGCAACCTGGTAAAAATCTCATTTTAGCTTCATTGCATCTCATAAAATCCTATGACCGGATGAAGTAAATCACACTCTCAGGTATCAACATTCAGGTTTCAGGGTATCCTTTTGGAGGAGACAGTTCAGCCCTGACTCTCCTGTCAGGATCCTACTCATCTACTCAGTAAAATCCATAGTATTTCTCACCCACAGCTGGACACCATATGGGTTGTTTCTCATTCCCTGCCTGACCTTTCTTCACCAAATCTTCTGATTCCTCAGAAAAGATTTCTGTCTATCAAAAATACTGGGATTTTTTATTTATTTATTTATTTTATTTTTTGGAGACAGGGTTTCTCTGTCTAGTTTTAGTACCTGTCCTAGATCTTGCTCTATAGACCAGGCTGGCCTCAAACTCACAGAGATCCACCTGGCTCTGTCTCCCAAGTGCTGGGATTTAAGGCATGTGCCACCACCACCCAGCTAATACTGGGATTTTTATCTGTTGGTTTCATCTACTTATACATGACCTAGTAGCTTGGCTGAACACCTCTCCCAACCTGAGCTAAATACTAGAAGGAGTGTTTAAATAAAATAAGTAATATATAGCCTTTAATAAATCACTCAAAATCTGACATTCCTTTATGAACACTTCATGTAATTAATAGGTGAAAAAAAGCAAATCTAAATAAAAAAAAGAAAAATGTAATCAAGTAGGTTGACAACCAGCAAGAGATAATTAAAATGATCCTGTTTTGTTTCTTAGTTTCATTAACATGCAAATGAGATTCATGAAGTTTGATATTGTGTTTCAGCAAGAGCCATAGAAATAAATTAAGAATGAAAATGAGTCCCACCGATGGAGATTCCTGTTGAGTATATAAATTAATGAAAACTATGATTGCATCCAATTAATAAAATATAATTCTGGGATTTATTGGGCCTCAAAAATGAAACAAAGCTTCATAGATAAATTAAATTTTGTTTCTTTTTGGGGGGACCCCATTCTGTGAAGGCTTTGAAGATTTAAGGGAAGGGCAGTTAATGTTAAACTCTGCTTTCCTTGTAAAGGCACAAGGTAGAGACTTTGACTTCAAATTAGAGCGTTGTAGAAATGGTAGCCCTGCTAGGAGAGACTTGGTGAAAGATCTAGAATGTCTCCCAGAGAGCAAAGAGAGTCTGGTGCTTACGCAGTCAGAGATCCAGAATCACAAATAAGAATCTCTGACTACAAGGTACTTATAAGGAACAGAGAAGCATGATCAGATCCAAGGGCCTTCATGTCTCCCATTGGATACAAAGATCTCAGTGTTCTCCTCCATTGATATGTTCAGTCATAGAAACACAACAAAGTGCACACCTCAAATAGTTTGAGATTTTTAACCATGTCAAAAAGCTTAAAACTGTGTCAAAGGATCATGCAAACATATTTATAGTCATTGGAACTGAGTGATGTATAGCGTGTACCAGATGACAACACACACACACACACACACACACACACACACACACACACACACACACACACATACACTCACTCACTGTTATGTATGTCCACATTCCCCATACTGAAACTCAAGCATTAAGCAACAGCAGCACCAAGCAGAGTAATAACAGCAAGGAATAGATTTTGCAGGCTGGTGGGAGAGAAGATAACACAAGCAAAGTGTGTTCTTGATAACATGAGATGTTGGAAGTCTGCTTTTCTGTCTGTTGAAATGGCCTCGTGTTTGTCAGTGTGCCCCTTCAATCTTTGTGCTGATGTCTTTCACCCCAATATTTTAAAGAATGTAACCCCAGTGATAGTCATTAGCATATGGTTGTTTGGTATGGTGTGCTCTCATATCTCCTGCAAGTGAATTGTCTTTATTTGTCTTCTCTTTCCCTGAATCATAAGCAAGCCACTGAGCCCAACCAAAGAAACAATAAACAACCAGAACTGAGTATTCCTCAAGGGGCAGAAAAGCTTTATGAAGCTCTTGATCCTCAACAGCAGAGAAAACCATGTCAACCACATCGAGAATTAAACAAACTGAGGGATTACTATTTTTAAATATGCAGTGTGCTTTAAAATTACTTCTTGCAGACTTCTTTAACTTGAAATAGGAAGCCAATTAAGTTCCCATCATTCCTGTATCCATAATGACTGCAAATCATTGCAAAATTTTTTTCTTTACAAGATACATAAAAATCTTACCAGATTGAAAAAACTAAATTCTTTGGGTGTTAAAATGATGGTATAGAGTTTTCAGGTAGGATGTATTTCTTTGCCTTTCCTGAATGGAAGCCAGTGTCATAAACTTCTACATTATTACCATTGGCCTATTTAGACTTATACTTCTTTTCACAGCGTATCACTTGCAATGATTTTATTTAAAAAATGGAAAATTAACAAGATTCATCATGAGCCAAAGGGTTTGGGGAAGAGCAGACTTACCATCTCTTCGATTCAACCTTGCAAATCCAGGACCATGACTGCTGGAGAGCTCAGAAGAACTGCTGAAGGATGCCGGAGGCAAGGCAGACACCAGGGGCTCATCACAGTCATCTGCCAGGAGGGAAAATGCCACGTTCCAGTGAGCACAGAGCTGACAGTTCTCTTCAAATCAATAGACACAACAAATAAACACAACATCAAAACTAGGATCTAAGCCATGCATGGTGGCACGTGTCTGTAATCCTAGCACTCAGCAGGAAGGTGCCGGATAATCAGGAGTTTAAGGTCATCCCCAGACATACAGTGAGTTCAAAACCATCCTGGGCTGCATGAAACCCTGTCTCAAATAAGTAAACAGAGAGACCTGGATTCTATAGAAATATGCCTATCATACAGGCAGTATGCTGCTGAAAGTCTGTCAAGCTCAGTAACAGTGGAAAAATAACAGATAGATGAGAGATTGTAAAAACACAGAAGGAAGACACTATAGAAATTATAAAATAAAATATGCTAAGATCAAAAGATTTGCTTTAAAAAGAATTTTTTTGATGAGCAGAGAGATGTATAAATTTAAATACATTTAAATGTAGGAATTTTGTGGCTTGGTGGTACACACTTGTCATCCCAGGAACACAGGGGCATGCTACATAAAGATCTCAAGGTCAAATCCTAGCTGGGCTAGGAAGTGAACTCAAGGAAACGTAGTCAAATTAGTAAGACCCTATCTCAAATTATTTACAAAAGCAGAGCAAAAGCTGGGCATCTGGCAAAGTGGTAGGGGGCTTGCCTAGCATGTGGAAGACCCTGGGTTCAATCTCTAGTACCACAGAACAAAAAGAATTGATGGTTTCTAAAATACACTATACAGTGAAGAAAAAGAATCACAAAATGTATAAAGCTCACATAAAAGAAACAAATGAGACATAGATGCTTCTATAAGCACATAAAAGTTTGTTGAAATATTCAGAATTTTGTAGAACATATGAAAGAAATACATGAAAATAAATGTATCTGAAAGAATTATATAAAAAGAAGCACAATCCAAGATATAATAAGTAGCCTGAATATAGAAAACATTTTAATGAGGAAAAATAAAAACACCTTCTACTTAGTTAGAAAACACACTAGAAAAGCAGTTTGAGGCTTGGCCAGAGACCTTGAGCACAGAAACCATGCACATTGATTGACACACAAACTTAATAAACACCAGAACTACAAGTAGATACTTCTTTATAAGCAGTGAATGGACAAACTGTATGGGGTCCAAAAAGTTGGTCTGGGGGAGTCCCTCCATACTACTTATGAGAAAGCACCATGAGCAACTACTTATAGAAACAACTGGCCATGAGCTTGTAAATTTGAACTTCAGCATGTCCCAGACTCCACCGATTCCATTAAGAAGCAAGTGCTTCTGGGAATGGCTTACCCATGAAGAGCAACAGTCTCGGGTGGCCTCTTGAATACCACAAGAGTAATATACAAATGCTAGTAGTTTTCATTTCCCGTCGAACGAACAAAGCTGGACACTACTGACTGAGCTGCAGATACAAGCATCTCTGCACCCAGAGGCACATGCATCACTCATAACAGCAAAGGACCACTCACAACCCACATGTAGCAACCAAAGAAAAGACAACGATGGCACGGTTCACAGTAAAGTAATAGTCCTCCATGAAAAGGAACTAGAGTAATACCAAAAGGTTAGCTCATAGAAGTATAATTGTAGTGGAACAAATCGAGTTGTAACAGCATAGCGTATCTGTTAGTTTGGGAAATTTTAAAATGCAAAGCTAAACAATATGTTTTTTGGAAGCACACATGACTTGTCATTCCAATGATTTTAAGAAAAGGAATGAAACTGCAAAACTTCAGGATTTGTTTGTACCTCTGGGGTAGACTCAAAATGAGAAGAAAGTGCCCAGGATGAAGTCACTAAAGGTCAAAGTCTGGGTGTTAATAGCACCTTCCAAAAATTCCATTTTGTTACAATGCTTTAAAAATATATAAGCCTTGGCATCTATGCATATACCTGTGTGGATCTTAGGCACTATTAAAGTAGAAACAAGTCTCCGTTTATTTATCTTAAATGTATATCACATAGACTGTTCTCTGTGTGCAAAATCATGGGAGGGGGCACATATGTATGGGTGTTTGCATGAATGTGGAGGCCAGAGGCCAACCCAGGGGTCTCACTGGTCTGGGGGTTAATGATGAAGCCTGGACAGCTAGTCATAATGTTCAACCTGTTTCTATGTCCCCGGTGATGGGATTACAAGTGCTTGTCCGCATACCCATCTTTTGTAGGCAGTTTTGAGGGATCAAACACAGATCCTCAAGCTTGTTTGGCAAGAATGTTACAAACCCATCTAGCTCTCCAGCCCCACTTATATTGCTGTTTTACTATTAAAAAGCAAAGTACAAAGACTAATACAGGAATAATGTTTGCTTTGATAATGATACATGCTTAATTTGCTCTGTATGAGCTTTACAGTGCTTTACTTTTTCGATTTAAGAAGTTATTCTCACTTCTGCTTTAATCAGAAAAAAAGTTCGTAGTTAGTATTTTTACATATCTTGGTAATTTAAAAGCATGCAGGGTTATTGCTTTGAATGTTTTCTTTGACAGTAATTTAATTTAAATTAATTCAAAAATTATCTGTATTCACCTGAAATGTTGCAGAGTTCTTTCTGCCTGAACATAGCTTGCTCTTGAATGACTTTCGCAAGAATTTACCTAATGTCGCCTTGTGTTTCTTGCGTTCTTTTGGGGTTTGTTGGTTTGTTCTTTGGGGTTTTACTCAGTATTAGAAATCAAAACCATGGCCTCAAGCATGCAAGGCAAGCACTCTACCAACTGAGCCACATTCCCAGGCCCTACTTAGTTCCTTATCTCATTTTCATGTAAAGCTTACTTTTTCCTCTTTTGTACCTTAAATTCTCTATCCGACTCTTAAGGAAGATGGGTTCTTGCATGTCTATTGATTACCTTAAGTGCTAATACCAGCCAATCTAGTTGTTAACTCAAGTATTAAGGGGTGTAGACATTTAAAGATTTACAACCCATGGAGTGTTGGAGGGGGTGGGTGATTGTACCCAATTAAACAAGCAACAACCAGAATGCTTTGGTACACTATGGGAGCTAAAGTGTGTATGTGCTTGTACACACAGAAGTGCATTATATATACGTGGGGACAGGGTGTGTGTGTGTGTGTGTGTGTGTGTGTGTGTGTGTGTGTGTGTGTGTGTATTCGCTAAAACTGCCTGCTTTTTGGGTCATTATCAGTA
This sequence comes from Peromyscus californicus insignis, assembly GCF_007827085.1. Classification (NCBI taxonomy): domain Eukaryota; kingdom Metazoa; phylum Chordata; class Mammalia; order Rodentia; family Cricetidae; genus Peromyscus; species Peromyscus californicus. The sequence goes on from NW_026294606.1 coordinate 98,321,249, forward strand.
TGCAGTTGTGTGATTCAAGGGGCTGTTTAACTGCTTCTCAAATCAATTATGCAGATCAGAATCGATCCTGTGAATGTAGAATGCATCTCTGCTGCAGTCACTCTGGAAGGTATATATTTATTGCCCATTTGTTTTTGTCAACTGTAAATTGAGAATCCATATTGCTCCACCTTCAGTTTTTAAAGAACAGGATTGAAATAAGAGAGGGGGAATTTCTCCCATTTGTGGGGAAAGGGACAGGCAACATGAGAGGTGGATCATGGAAGGTGTGAGTGGGGAGCTCTGAGGTTGGGTCAAGTTCCAGTCGACCTTCACATGAGTGGCACTATTCTTTACCACAAGCCTACAAATCCTTCTATAAGATGCTGTGAGTTTTCCTAGCAATAGAGGGTTTTAGTCATTCTTCTCCCACTAACTGTAACATAGTGCATACTCTTCCTGAGAACTTAGATCATTTCACACATAATAACTGGCCTTTATTTTCCCCATTGAGATATTAATATTAACAACTTATCAGTGAAGTCTTTGAGGCACGAAGCTTGGCTCACTTTCTTATCTTACCGTAGTAGAATGGTGATATTTAGAAATCAAGCTGGAGCAGGAAATCAAGTACATAAGAACACCATAATTATAAAGACCATTTCTTCAGTTTTCACGGTCTGGATGTTGTGGAGCACCGTGGCAGCATCAGTAAAACATGTCTGGAGAAGTTGTTCTCTCAAGCTCAGGGGTCCCCAGCTATTTGTTTATTACACTTTTGATCTTCAATAGTTGTGACCTCAAGGGAGGAAGCAGTGGGCAGCAGTGATGAGTCTGAGATGACTAAACGGGACATTTCCCTGTGAGTATTAATGGAATGGAATTATAGATTGCATATAGGCCTCCTGCGAGTTTCATTCCAGAGACTGCTTTTTTTTTTTTTTTTCAGATTGCCATAGCAAAATGAGAATTCTGGACTGATGACACTGAAGGACAGTGTTTCAGCTCAAAGATTCTCAACCAGAAAGAACTGTAGCCCTGGGTAACACTTCGAGGCAGGCTACTCCTGGCAACCTGTAGATCAGGGACAGAGATGATCTGCTGCACACTGTATAATATGTAGGGCATCACTCTACAGTACAGTTTTCTTCCCAAACTCCAATGGTACTGAAGTTGGAAAACAGCATCCCACATTCAAAACCCAGCTTTCTGCTGGAGCAGCCTCAGCTGGGCATCTCCAGCTTCCTCTCCTGTTTCAGCATGGGTAAAACTCTAATTTGCAGCTCTTTTGCATTTGAATAAAGATCTTTCAGGATACACTGGTATATATGCATTGAAGGCAGGAAGTGTGGAACACTGAAATAACAGGTTATTTTAGCTTAACACAAAATTATGTTTTTGTTATTAAATACTATATCAAATCATAATAGCATCCTGGTCTCTTCATACCAGTAATGTTGTTGATAAAAATAAAAGTAAATAGGTGAGAAATAGTAAGACAGGGGGGAAATGATGGGTGCACTGACTAGTGGAATGTAATAATATAGTTACCAAACATTTTAGGGAAGCTTACAGAACTCAAAATGGTAGCAGATCTTGTTCAGATATTATTAGATATTTCTATTAGAACGAGAAACTCTTGTTATTCTGCTTTTCCAAAATTATAACACATCATTTGGCATTTTTAAAAGTTACACGAGGATTTGTGTTTTTACCATGATATCAGCTGGAAGTAGTAAAACTGTGGATTTTAGTCTTTTTGTTGTTGTTTAAAACAGTGGTTCTCAACCTGTGGGGTCATGACCCTTCTGGGGGTCAAATGACCCTTTCACAGGGATCACCTAAGAGCATCAGAACACACAGATATTTACATTATGATTCATAACAGTAACAAATTACAATTATGAAGTGGCAACAAAAATAATTTTGTAATTGGGGTCATCACAACATGAGGAACTGTATTAAAGGGTCACAGCATTAGGAAGGTTGAGAACTACTTGTTTAAAAAATAAATCTGTACATCAGTTACATGTGGATAGTTAATGAATTGTGCTAGAATATCTATAATGGGAAAGAAAGTTTTCTAACTTATGTTGAGATATTTTTATATACACAGAGAGAAAATGTGTGTATGTGTGTGTGTGTGCTTGCATGCACGCACACACACACACACACACACACACACACGCACGCACGCACGCACGCACGTAAGCACACATGTGCGTGTACAGGGACAGAGAGAGAAACACTTCAGCTTTCAGATCAATAGTTCAGAAAAGTCAGCATTTTTTCCTTCCATGGGAGAAAAACTTATCCTTGTCATTAAAAAGACAGTGATAAATTAGATCTCTTGCAAGCTGCGTGTATGAGAACATCTGATAGTCTCTCACAAACAAAGGTGCAAGCTGTATTGAAAATATTTTAATACAGCTCGATAGAAAGTAATTTCCCCTTATTTTCAAAAGGCTTTAATGCATAATTCTCATAAGTAAGTAAAAGCTGTTCAGTTTTTAATAAAAAGTAATTCAATTTTCTTAAACTGTTTGCAATATTACCTGAACCAAGATAATAAGTGTATATTATGGGTGTTTACATTCTCAGTGTTTAACATCTCTTACCTCATTTGGTTCTGACGAATACCCTATGCTGTCCTATTAGATACGGGGGCAATTTTGTCCTGAAAAATACCCTACTATAAACTATTAGCTGCTGGGACAATTGAGGGAAAATAAGGCACACTAGTTAAATAAAGCACCCAAGAACACATTAGAAATGAATGGATTCACAGTGTTATATCTCCTGTTCTGGGACAAATACGCTATTTAAAAGAGAATCGGTCATCTAAAATATACAATATAGAAAGTCAGGGCTGATTTGCAAAAACATGCAGCTTAACTGCTGCTGAATAACCACCTTCTCTGTTATTCCAAAAACCTACCAAAATTATTTGCATCCTTGCTAATGAATCATACAGGCCATAAGGATATGCACTGGAGATTGGCATGGGAGGGGTAGAGGGGCAGGAAGATGATTATCTGATAAGTTCCCTTATCCTAGAGGCAGAGATGACTCATTTTATAGGGAGCTTTGAAAACACTGGAGCTTCATTCCTTCAAAGAAATGAATTTCACAGACCTGGACCAAACATTCCATTGTCAGTTTTAGGATTAAGGATGGCATCTTTCTCAAGAACTCCATATCCTTGAAAAAAAATTTTATTCCAATCTATATTATTGAAAGCTCATCTACTTGAAATTGGAAACCACGAACTAATTTAAAGGGCCAAGTATACGATTATATTAATGTATACTATCAAAAAGTACCCTGAGCAAGGCAGGATTTCATCCACAACAATATGGTTCCTTCACCATAAACCCTAGATCAGACAGAGCCCTGTCCCCTGCCCTGCCCTGACACATGGCCTGCATCTTTACCTGATATGGCTCTGATGTCTACCCCGTAGCTGACTGGATAGAGGAGGGGCAATGGCCAGCCCACATGAAGAAACAGAAGCTTCAGCAACCAGATCCAGAAGCCAACATTAGCTCCTCGGGGAGTGCCTGCAAACAGCCAGGTCTTGGCAGGTAACAGACAGGATCCCTAACATTTTCCTCTGCTTCCACTTTAAGAGCATGTACAAACCAAGTCAAATATGTGTTCCCAATCAATCACGTGGGATGTCCTGCTTCTACTTAGCCTGATCACAACTTTCCTATGCCCAAGGCCTCTAATCAGGGTACACTGGAACCTTCTGTGTGTCTAATACTGTACAGCCTCATTCTCTTTGCCTGCCTTTGAGTCTCTGCCAAACCCAAGTGACAATGCCAACAGCTAACTTCTCTGCTGCAGCAAACAGTGAATAAACAGCCTCTGCTTGTTCTCATTTGGGTGGTCTGCATTTCTTTCCACCCCAGCGGGCTCTTCTCAACTCTCCTCACCTTACCTTCTCAGCTGTAGTCACCCATGCGCTCATGAGGCACACTAAGGAAAATCCTTCTAAAGTCTGCCTTGAGGATGCATCTAAGAGCCGAGTGTGTTTAGTATGCTTAAAAGGTGATCAATTCCAGATTTTATGTATCTATTTTTATATGAATATGTACATATATACATATCTATTTTGAATCCATTCCAGGTAGTCTTATCTGGAGTAGGCACCTTCAGGGTTTCATCTGAGCTACAGAATAGAACCACATGGGGCAGATTTCAAACCTCCACTCTCTATGCCCCACAGCCAGGACCATGCTAGTTGGATAACTACTAAAATAAATGTGCAAATTAATTCCTATCCATTGCGGTGTTTTGTTGCTTTCACAAATGTCTGTATGTTTTATGCTGGTGTTTCATGGGTCTGTTTTAGGACTGAAGAAACGGCTATGATATCACACTCACCCTTTTCTCCCTATAATTCCATGTGGGCTGATTACACAGAGGCAGCTATTTTGCAGTGACATGGTGATGGTGGGTGGATGGGGAGCATAAGTTTTAAAGAAAAATGAAAAGACTAGTGTACTTGAGTAAAAGAAAAAAATGGATGAAGGGAAAGTTGACGCCATGGCTAAGAGCAGACACTGCTTTTGCAGAGGACCCTGGTTCAGTTCCCAGCACCGATGTCAGGTGGCTCACAGTCATCTGTAACTCCAGCTCCTGGGAAGCCAATGCCTCTGGTTTTGGAGGGCACCTGCACTCGTGTGCACACACCCACACACAGATACATAGGAATACACACAATTCTAAATAAACATAAATAAACAGAAGGTGACCTGTTTAGAAAAGGGAAAAGGTTTGGGGGAAATGAAGAGGCAACCTGCACTGAACAAGATCTACAGTCTTGCTCTGCAGCTAGCAGAACAGTAGCTACACGGGGTTATCTCCTCCTCTCGTCATTACTAAAATAACATCTCAGCAAAACTAAGCACTAGTGAGGGGAGTCAACTACAGATTCCTTAGCTTCTCTGGGTGTTAATTTGACTTTGACATGAAAATTAACATTCACTTGAGGATAGTGGTTTTAGATATATTAAATGGGATAAACATGAGCTTCTAACTGTCAGTCAGTGGCTTAAATTAAAAAAAAAATAGCATCTTGCTGCAACTTAAAACAAGTAAATATTTATCAGTATGTTTGCACAAGCCTAGCTAAAGACAGACATGCTTCCCAAACAATTCGTGTAGGCAGCAATCTATAAGTCCCTATGCATTCTCCCACAGAAGGATGGGCAAGCGCTACTCATGGCTGCTAACGCTGTGGTGTTAATGGGGTAAGCTTTCCTGTGGAGGCAAACACTGGCTTATGCGCTCCAAGTTACAACCTTACTTTAAAGAGCTTTCCCAATTAATCTTCACAAATTAATGGATTAATGGGAAGGCAGTTAACTTTTAACGACAGCACAGCCAGAGGCTGATTGATTTTGGAGTTTTAATAGCAACTATTTAAATTCTAGATATTAGGACAAAGAGACCCACAAATCCACCCAAGAAAAGCAACCAAAGGTGAAGGAGTGAAGAAAAGTAATTGTTTTAAAGTCAACTGAACATCAGCACTCAAGGGCTCTGTGTATATCACAGATTTTCATCGACAGATAACTTTAACATTTAATATTGTGTCTCCTAAGTAATAAGAGGAGCATTATGGAGCAAGTAATAAGGAAGATTATGGAGCAAGCTTTTCTGTAGTTTATTGTGTATGGATTTAAGATAGATAGTCAACATGGGAGTTAGGGATGGTGTGGGCAGGCAAGATTCTGGAGAAGGTGGACAGAGAAGATTCCACACAAACCCACCTGTGCATGAAGAGCTACAGGTGAGCAATGGCTGCTGAGAGAAGGAGAAACGTTTTCCTCCAGGGATGAGACCCTCATGGTTGTCTAATCCCAAGTAATCAGCCCTCCACATGTACGCACACATGAGCACACAAAACTAAATGGACTCCACAAGTTGTGTAAACATACATATGTGACAATGATAATTTGGAGGGAAAGAGAGAGGGGTGAAAATGATATAGGTGAGGTGGTCACAAATGAAGTTCTCAAAAATAAGTTTGAAGTTTTTAATTAAAAAAAGATACCCAAAAGAATTAGTGGATCAAAATTCAATATATTTAAAAACATATTTAGATATATTTTAAATATATAACACAGTTAAATATATTTTACACTTAGAGGTATTTTAAATACATAACATAGTAAATTAAATATATTTTATATTTCTATATAGTTTAATACACATGAATGCTGAAATGCATTGCAATTTCCCTCAAAAAGGTTGTATCAATTCACTCATTCTTTTTTTTTGATTCCTTCATTTTTCATCCCATCACACACACCTCACTTCATTTGCTTGTAAGGCAGGTAAGAAATAATGGAACAATGTGTACTGTTGGCTGAAATGTGACTGAGAGTTAACACAGGCAACATTTCCGTGTGTCGTCACTCTTCTCAATGTCTGAGAATCTTCATTCTTCTCCACTGTTTTTATTAACATAAATTAATTGTAACGTTTTATTTACTTGTGGTCAAACCTATTTGTTTTAAATGTTTTTTCTTGTTTCTTGCTCATCTTTAGTTTTGCGTGTGTGCTTTTTTTTTTAATTCAATGAAGTAAACTTGCTTTTGCTGTTAGAATATTGAGTGTGTATACCCTTCATAATTAAAATTTGTCTCTAATTCTGTGTGTGTGTGACACACACACACACACACATACACACACATAGTGTTTATATGTGTTCATAGGTAGGGCTACACCTATGTGTATTTGTGTGTGAAGGCCAGAAGCCAACCTCATGTGTGGCTCCTGAGAAGTCATCCATCTTGACTTTTTAGATAGGGTTTCTCACTTGGCCTGGTCTCATTAATGAGGCCAGTCTAGATGACCAGTGAGCCCCCAGAGATCTGCCTGTCTCTGTCTCTCCAACCCCAGGATTAAAAGTACACACTACCACACTCTGCTTTTTTTTTTCTTTTCCCCCCATGTAATCTGGGTATCACCCAGGTCCTCACACTTGTGTGGCAAGCACTTAACTTACTCGGCCATCTTCCCTAGCTCCCTCTTGATCTCTTGGTTAAGTGGTGTGTTTAACAGAAATGACACAAGAGACACCAGGAATTGAGAAATGTGGGCTTTGAATCCATAGAAACTTTAAATGCTTGTTCAGGCACTTCCCAGAGTCTGATCCACAGTCCTCCAACTTGACATACTTCTGCCCATAATGCACATTAAATCATCCTTCACAGAACAACTTGACAGCTTCATGTGATAAAATACCTAGGATATAGAAAGCACAGAGCAGGGTCCTCAAAATAATGTATCTCTTTTCTTCTATCCCCAGTTCTAGTGAATAAAGAAAAATGTATCCTTTTGGGGAGTTATTAATATGCTTGTCTTGAATGCACCACCTTGGAAATTAGTTTGATAAATGGATTTAGCACATTTGTGGAAACAAAGTATTCATAGCAGGTAGCACAGAAGTCACTGGAGGTGTGAGGAAAATATTGACTTCTTCCCTCCAACAGCTCACATACAAATCTTTGGACTTGAGGATGACATGCACACTTCTCACTTTCTCCTACGGTATTTTTCCTCTCGTAACTGTTCCAACTAGAAACTCTCCACCTTCGGTTGGGGACCTATTTGACCGAGTGGCCTTATGGTTTTGTTTGTTTGTTTCTTCGCTAGAGATCAGGAGGTCAGGAAAAAGAATGTGGTTGAAACTGTGGGGCCCACTAACTGTGTGTGCACTGGGGAATGATCATTGAGGTAAGACAGATTCTTAGAAAGATAGTGATGAATTGCTTTTCATAGCACCATCCTCCAGCAGAACCATGGCCATCTTCACAAGACCAGCTGTGTCTACTTATCCAAGAGCATGGAGGGAGCTAGGAAGGCCATTGACCCACTCACCCAGGTATCTAGCCTCTCCTCCCAGTCAGTTGTAGTCAATTCTACCTTCATTGCGTGAAGTCTTTGGGGTCTTAACTCTTGAAGGGGGACTACACTATATATGTGGAGTTTGAAGGAGAGGTCTTGATTTATATGACTACAGAGAAGCCATCATCCATGCAGGCTGAGAACTTTCCAGTGAAGTTGCTTTGGGGTCACTCATGTTCTTGTCAATAATCTCTTTTCCATAAGTCCAGTAAACTCATTGGTTCCTCAAGGGGAACTTTGGTGTAACTGAGCTTTTTTTTAGCATTGGAACCTTAGAAGAAGGGAGGATGAAAGATATTGCCTAGTCCCTTCCAGGGAGAAATTCTCAAAACAAGTGCTTCAAAATTAAGTCTATAAGTCTATGAGAAAAACTGGGTCTTGCCTGATCTCTGCCACTCATTTCCTACTGCTAAATCCTGTAAACTCAATTCAATAGCTAGATCTAGCCTAGTTCATAGTCTTAACTAAATGCTTAACTAAGCCTAGATTCAAAAGTCTTAAATACCTGATTTAAAAATAAATGATGGAAATAAATGACTAATCACTCAGCTTGGGAGAACAAAATATAAGAAAAACAAAGTTCTGGGAGGGAATTAATTTTAAAAAATGAAAGCTAGTCAATTAGAAAATATATAAATAAGAAAATAATTAAATAAATCTAAGATCTGGTTCATTTAGGGGAACATAATCAATCATTTAAAAGAAAAAGTTAGTCCCAGGGGGAAAGCAGAACTATGTAAAATACAAACCAACTAGAAACTCATTATCCTTCTTCCTTTTCTTCTTTTCTACTAAGTTCATGTAAATTTTCTTGAGTAAATTTCTATAGACAATTGCTTTTTCTTCAGAGCCCAAAGACAGAAGCAGAGCAAGGAAGAGAGAGTGGCTATAATATTCATTTACCCTTTGCTCCCCTAACAAAACGTTGTTAACTTGATATCTCAAAATGACGCCTATTTATTTTCCTGCAGCCCTGCATGTCAGAAATCCACAATCAGCTCAACTGGATTGAAATCCAAGTGTCTGGGGGGCGACATTGCTGGTGGGGGCTCAAGACAATAGTATCCTTCCTTTTCCACCAACCAAAAGCCACATGCAGTGCTGGGTTCAGGCCCTGCACTTGACCTTGGCATCTACCACCAAGCCTTCGCTAATTCTCCTGCCACCCCCTTTCACTTCCTAAAATTCTTATGGTGACATGAGGCCAACATGGACAACCCAGGAAAACCCATCTGAAGTCCTTCATTTAGCCATAACCTGCAAAGTCCTTTCAACCATGTATAATAACAATCAAAAAGTCAAGAAAAGTCATATGGAAGAGCACATGCCCATAAGTCCAGCACTTGGGTGGCTGAGCTGGGAGAATCAGGAGTTTGAAGATAGCCTGGATTATATAAAGAAAGCATTAAGTACTCCGTATTTAACCAGTACTATCCACATTTATGATTATGAGCTTCAACATTCATTAATTCAAGAAATTCCAGAGTTGAAACTACTTTGAAAGTTTTTAAGATTTTTGTAGGCACGGTGTGTGTGTGTGTGTGTGTGTGTGTGTGTGTGTGTGTGTGTGTGCGCGCGCGCGCGCGCGCGCACTTGCATGCACACATGCACAAGCAGATACCCATGGAGGCCAGAAGAGGGTATCAGATCCCCTGGAGCTAGAGTTACAGGTGGTTGTCAGCTGCCTGATGTACGTGCTGGGAACCAAACTAAGGTCCTCTGAAGAGCAGTATATGCTGTTAGACACCAAGCCATTTCTCTAGCCAAAAACCAAATAAAATTTAGCTCTGTATTTCTTACAAAAATTTGGTAAGAACAATTCCCTGGGACGGGGGGAGAGAGAGAAAGAAAGAGAGAGTAGCATTCAAGCGTTATATGCTCCTAACCATCCTCCTTCCCTCGAAGCAAAGAGGGTTTTACAGAATTGTTAACTTAAAAATAAAGTAAAATTATCCTTACAATGCACGGTTCACCTATGAGGGAACAGTTTTTTGTTTTTTTTTTTTTTGGTTTTTCGAGACAGGGTTTCTCTGTGTAGCTTTGCGCCTTTCCTGGAACTCACTTGGTAGTCCAGGCTGGCCTCGAACTCACAGAGATCCGCCTGGCTCTGCCTCCCGAGTGCTGGGATTAAAGGCGTGCGCCACCACCGCCCGGCTGCTATGAGGGAACAGTTTTAATGTTCCAAAAGTCTATGTGATTTCTTCCTACCTCTTGAGTTTAAGAGTTATTTTTGCTTACTTCATAAAATGGAAGTTAAAACTACATATGATGCAGAAATCAAGAGATTTTGGTTAATAAGGAAAGTGGAAAAAGAGTGAGAGAACATGAGCAGCCGTAGACGGCTCAATGGTGCACAATGACTACTCTCACTCATGCTATGCTGACTACATCGTGTGTATGTGAAGTAACAGTCTACCCCTATGCGTGTGCTATTTGCATTAACTGATATTTTCTCCCTGAAATTGCCATGTTTTAAACTTTGATTCCTGTAGGGAAAATTGGGTAAGCTTCAATTCACTTTTTATTCTAGTCATATTAGATGGTATTTTGACATCAAGGAAGAAATACTCCATTTTATTACCAAATCATTTTGATAGTTGTTATTTGTGCCACCAACTACTATACACTTAAAAATGAAGGCTGAAAAGATTCAAAATGATAAGGAATTTTTCGAAGACAAGTGGATTTTAGTAGGGGAGTCCACAAAGCTATTTTAATAAACAGCTATTTCTCACTGAGGGAGAAGAATCAAGCCAACTAGAAACAATACGCTTCTCTGAACAATAACATATGAGATTAGGCGGAAGATGTTTCCATTTCATTGGTTAAGATTATTGTGTTTGATTTCATAATCAAGCAAGGGATGGGCTTGGCTGGCCTCAGAGGCTGCTTTCCACTGTGTTGGCAGCTTAACTAAAAGCTGGCTGAGCAGGTGTGAATTAGCTCCATGACAGATCCGATTGGGTTCCGTAAATACCGCCTTTCCCATAAAGCCTGGCCCCTGACCAGGGAACCACTGGATCAAACTCCAATGTTCCAAACACCTGGTCCATGTAAAAATAGGTGGTTCTGTTGCCTGGGCTCTCTTCTATTAGGAGGACAGTCGGTTCTGTAAACTTTTAAGCTGATAACCAAGATTCTAAGCCCGTGTGGTAAATATCTTACATGTTGTGCTCCAGTTGAGTGCAGGCAGAGCCTTTCAAGGTGTTCTGCTGACACGGGTGTGATGGCATTGTATTACCCAACAAAAGGGATTTGGGACATAGAATTAATTGATTAAATTTGGAGTGCTGGCCTAGCATGCATGAGGCCCTGAGTTCCACCCCCAGTATCTCATAAATTAGGTGCATGCTTGTATCTCCAATACAGGAGAAGCAGAGCCAAGAGGATCAGGAGTTCAAGGTCATTCTTGACTAATAGCAAGCATATAAATGCAAGACCAGCCTAGACTTCAGGAGACTCTGTCTCTCCTCAACCCTGCCCCCCCAAAAAAAATCTTTTATTTGATTTTCAAGTACTGAAAGGTACGATTATTTTGCCCTTCAAAAAGCCTAAAGGACAGAGACACAAAGAAATCAGAGAGGTGAGAAGCATGAGGGAAATTTCTCCTCCTGGTCCTCAAGATGCAAATTGCCATGTCATTGGCTAGTGCCACTTGGTAAGACACAGCAGTTGCTCCTAAAGGAGCTGGGGTTCCAGTTGGCAGCACACAAGAAAACATGAACCTCGCTACCAGGAGTTGAATTCTGTTAAAAACTTGTAACCTGGGGAGTATCCTTATTGTTACTAAGTTCTTTGTCTCTTTTTCAAATTTTTGTGTCCTTCCCAACATTCTGATGACATCCCTTTATAATTAGGCAAAATCTGGCAATTCATTTGCTTCCAAATCTTTCCATATATGAGTTCAGACATACTTTGTAAACACTTTGTTAATTGTTAATGCTGTCTTAGATATATGTTCTAAGTCATGAATTTTAAGATCATGAATTAGTTCAAAATAGGAAATATGTTTCACCATGCCATTTTTGCATATTCTAACATGATCTACTTTTGGCCTCAAACACACCTACAAAAAAAATACTTTTAAATTTGTCATTTAAAATTTAAAGCATTAAGTTTAAAATCATTAGTTTAAGACAATTCTTGAAGTTCTCAATATGACAGTACTAAAAGTGATCTTCGTGCATCCCCCATCTGGTTATTTGAGTCACCTTGTTTAGAAAAAGATAATTACCTTAGCTAGGCACAGTGGTACATATTTGCCATCCTAGCACTCAAGAGGTTGAAAATAAGAAAACCTTGAGTTCAAACTTAGACTGTGCAAAATAAAATAAACTGAAATAAAGTAATTCCAATTTAAAAGACGAAACTCAACAGTCTTACACAAACTTCTCTTTTTGATCCCGTTTTTACAGACATTTCCTACTGAGACTTCATTAGAATTAGAAATTTGAATTGTATGGCTTTAAATTTTAAGTTCTAATTTAAGCTTTAGAAATTATATTCAAATACTATAGCTTTTACTTTGCTTTTATGTCTATCACATCCCATTTTCATTTCAGTTCCCACAAAACACTACTGAGCTGACCAAGTATTTGTTTACTCATTTACCTCATAGGCACTCTATTATCAAAAGTCATCCCCCCTTTGACCTACAATTCAAGCACCTCTCTGGCATGTGTCAAAATGTTGATATACTGCAAATTGACTTCATGCTTAGAAGGAAGACATTTATAGACTAACTTGACCCACGCCAGTGTACCAGTGAAATTTTAACTGGGTCTCTGTAGATGAAGAGTCCCGAGAGAGAGAGATGATTAATCTGGATTATCAAGTTGACTGGACTGAGAGAGAACAAGATTAGTGAAGAAAATCTCTGGGTGTGTGTGAGAGTGGCCAAGGACTTTGACCTACTCAATGACTTAACTCATGGAGGAATTAGAATCTTGCATAGACTACTTGGGATTAGAAGAACTGTGGAAAGTGGAGCCTGGTTGGAGGAAGTGGGTAATGAGGAGCGAGCCTTTGAGGAACATGCCTTGGCCCCAGCTCTTTCCTGTTCTGTCTATACATCCTGGCCACCATGAGGGGAATAGCTCTGCTCCCCCATGCCCTCCACCACGATGCTCTGCCTAACCTCGGGTCCACATCAATGGAGCCAGCCAACCATGGAAAGAAGTCTCTGAAACTGTGAGCCTCCAGAAATCTTTCTTCTATTAGACCCCTCAAGTAATCCCTCCAGGCATTAAAACTCTAGTGAATACACCATGACAGTTAGAGATGTTCATGTTATATCCCAGTCAGTTAAATCCTTACATGAACCCCTCAGAGAACATCTGTCCATTTCCTAGGTACTGCACTGCAGGTCAGAAAATTTAAATTTCCTGCTGAAGTCTTTGGGCATATTTTTATTTTCCCATAAAGCTTTATTTTGATGCTGATTATGCTGCCAGCACAACTTTCCCACTTTATTATAGGACCATTATTTTACTTCTTTAATGTATGTGTGTGCATATTTGGGAATGTTCACGTATGTACAGGTACAAGTGTGTGTGAATTTGTGTTCATGAAATGGACCAAGGACAGTCTCAGATGTCATCCTCAGGAATTCTGTCTACCTTCTAGGAATCAGTCTCTTATTAGCCTGGAACTTACCAATTAAGCTAGACTGGCTGGCCAGTGAGCCCCCAGGGTCCTCTTTGTGCCTTCCCAGTGCTGGAACTACAAGCATGTGCTACAATGTCTGACATTTTTCTTGGGTTCTGTGGGTGGAATTCAGTTCCTCCAGTTTGCAAGGGAAGCATTTGCCAACTGAACTATTCTCCCAGCCCCTATTGTCTGAACTCAGAATCATTGGAGCAGATATTTGAAGGCATTGCTTTCAGTGGGGCATGGTGGAGGAATGCACAAGGCACACCACATGATGACAGCAATCGAACATGTTGTCTGGAGCAAGATTTCTTTAAATGTGCATCAGTGAGATGCCAGACATCAGTATTAAAAAGATGACTTAATTTTCTAAACACGGGACATCCTCACCAATGAGATTAGGAAAGTCAGTGTACAAAGAAACTGGTAGGTGCAACCTCACCTTAGTGTCTCTGCTGCCCCACCTCCCCATCTCCCACTGGCTCTTGGTATTAAGTGCCCCAACCAGATAGTGTCTCAGCTATGAGATGAGAAAGGGAGAGTCTCTGGAAATGTCCCCACTGTTAGCAGTGCAACCTGGAGATGGTTCCGAGTCCAGCTTTTCAGTGTCTCTACAGGCAACTGAGCCTCTAGAAGCTTCATGTGACTATGATACATGTGCATGCACACACAGGCACATACGTATTCACACATTCATCTTTACTTCCAAGACATGGCTATACCTCTCACTAGCTTTCTATTTCAGATTCTAATGAATTTCTCCACTGTATGGTCCCTGGAACAGAGGATCTGGCTGCTTCTCAGACTGTCACCACTCACAGGCACAGGAATGGGGTAATCTAAACAATCTAATTGCCATCCATAAAACCTGGAGCGTTAATTATAAACTCATCTTCAGTTCTACTTGCTCCCACCCCATCAGCCGTTGGTATAGATGTTCCAGGGCTATTACATTCTGATTATTACATCTCGGGTCAGCCTGGCTACTCCATTTTGATTAAACTAAGAGTTCTATTTGCGTTCGCTTTGCCGCGCCTCTGCTGAGACTGGCAGTATGGAATGGCCTCCAGACAAAGACCTGTTGGCTGACCTCCTTGAGCTTAAGTGTCCTCCTTGTTTTTATAGCACCCGGTGTAACACTCTTGCTCAGTAATTAAAATAATGCATTGAAATGCTGTGCCCGTGTTTCTCATCCCTGCTGAAGTGCTCAGCCCCACACTGTGGTTTAAAAGGCCATGGCAGAAAGGGAGGAGTGGATGTGGGGACCCTGAAAGAGAGTTTGCTCTGATTTCTATAGTGATTTGTTGCTATGCAAATAGATGAGCGAAGGCTGCAGAGATGGGGAAGTGTCTCTGACTAGAGCTGATCTAAAAAGGATGATTCATTCGACATAGAGAAGCGGGGAGGTGGGGGCGAGAAGCAGGGAAGACTTCAATTTCTAGCTTAATACCAGGTTTATCCGTTCATACTGCATGAATTTTTTTTTAATATTTTGAATATTGAATGAATATTTTAAGGTTTTTAGAAGACATTTTTCTGTATCATAGATGCTGAGCATAATCAAAAGGGGCAAGGAGCCTGAGAAATGGCTCAGCAGGTAAGAGCATTTGCTGTGCAGGAATGAGGAAGAGTTCAAATCCTCAGCACCCTCCAGCACTGTGGGGGCAGAGACAGGAGGAGAGCTGGGCTGACTGACCAGCAGCTCATCTCCAGGTTCAGAAAGGGACCCTGTTCCAAAGTATTAAGACAGGGAATTGGTATAGTAGGACATTCCATGTCCTCCTCTAACCTCTACAACCAAAGTCATTAACCAGGACATACAGATGTGTACATTCACCACACAAAAACAATACACACACACACACATACACACACACACAAACTCAAAAGGCAGGATACTTGAAGTTCTTGAGTGAGGCAGTGTGAGAACACCACACTGTAGATTTGTGCATGACCATTAAAAAGTGAAAGATATGCGTCTGTGTATCATCTATCTATCTACCTACCTATCTACTATACATTAGAAACTCCTAGGCTTCTTGCCTAGTAATGTTGACAAATTTAAAACATAATGAGTTGTTTCGCAGCCTGGGAATATATATTTCAAAGAGCTTGGGGAAAATTTAAATGGTAGATTGGATTCAAGTAAATCAAATAAAATTACTATCTTAATCCTCGACATTAGGAATTCAATTTTTACTGTAAATCAGTTCATAATATGCACATCTGAAAAGACAATTCCTTTTTAAACTTTTTAGAGGTGGAACAAATAAATTAAGCATATTACAGTAATTGAATAAAAACAAACCACTTTGGTTAAGGGAATATCTCAAAAATTTCATTTTGCAAGGGATTTATATTAGTAGCTTCAGACTTCTAACAGAATTTAGCATAGTTTACAGTTTTTAAGCAAAATATGAATAAAAATAATGTTTTACAAATACTAAAATCTAAATAGGCAAGAAAAGCTACCCAAATGGTGTCCTTAATTTTTTTTTTTTTATGTGTGTGTGTGTGTGTGTAGGACCTGGGGATTGAACCCAGAGCCTTGAGCGTGTTAGGCAAATGGCTCTACCACTGAGCTATATCCCAGTCCTAGGAACACTAATTAAAACGACTTTCAGGAAACCTGGTTTTCTTGTCTACACATGAACTTACAATACTTGAAATGCTAAGGGCTTTTTTTATTTTTTTAAGTATCTCCCTTCATGCTTTTCATCCGTCTTCCAAGTCCACTTATAAATTAGTAAAGTTCCTTTCTTCATAACTTTGTTGAGGGGGGAAAAAAACCTTCCAGGTTTATCTTCATAGTGGGATATGTCCAGGGGCAAGTTTTAAAAATGTAACAGTTGCCATTGGAGAGCCACAGGAAACCTCGAATGCTCCCTGCCACTGCGTTTTAAATCTCACAAGAGCACGGAAGGATGTGAAGCACACTGGAGAACTAAAGCTCTCTGGAGGGGTAATTATCTTGTCTTTTCTCAACGCTTAGGGTATCAGGTATGGTCAATAATTCAGAAGCACCCACTGATGGCTGCTGGATCCCCAGATGTAGTCAAATAAATGGATTCAAAATGATGTGTAGTTTCCAAAAAGGCAAGTTAGGACCGTGCGTGATGGTGAACCATTGCACTACCCTTTCCTGACTCTTTTGTCAGGGAGCAGCGTCTATACAGCTTTCTGCTCCTGCTTTCTAGAATACACTTCAACATGGAACACACTTGGAATGTCTGTTTAAATGAACTGCCTGTTTTGAATTCAAATTGAGGACTGGGGTAATGACTCCGTGGTTAAGAGCCAGTACTGCTCTTGATAAGGATTTCAGTTGTGTCTCTAACACCCACACAGGGTGACCCTCAGCCACCTGTACCTCCAGCTCCCCAGCACCCACAACTCTCAACCACTTGTACCTCCAGCTCCCCAGCAACCACAACCCTCAACTACCTATACCTCCAGCTCCCCAGTACCCACAACCCTCACCAGCCTGTACCTCCAGCTCCCCAGCATCCACAACTCTCAACCACTTGTACCTCCAGCTCCCCAGCAACCACAACCCCCAACTACCTGTACCTCCAGCTCCCCAGTACCCACAACCCTCAACTACCTGTACCTCCAGATCCCCAGCACCCACAACCCTCAACTACCTGTACCTCCAGCTCCTCAGCACTCACAACTCTCAACCACCTGTACCTCCAGCTCCCCAGCACCCACAACCCTCAACAACCTATACCTCCAGCTCCCCAGCACTCACACAGGGTAACCCTCAACCACCTGTACCTCCAGCTCCCCAACACCCACACAAGGTGAACTCCAACCACCTGTACCTCCAGCTTAAGGGCAATTTGATGCCTCCAGCCTCAAACACATATCCACATAGACACACATACAAACACAAAAACAAAAATAATAAGAATCAGTCTTTTAAATTCAGGTTGACATTTGTTTTCCCCTATTTTATCTGTACACATGGGTGACAAATACTTAAATACTAAATATGCTTGCTGAGAAGCAATATGCTTGGCCAGAAGCAATGGACAACTCAGTTATAGGAACTCAGCATTACTTGTTAAGGGGGTATCTTGTCTTTAATAGCCATGACAAATGAAACCGAGATCAGAGAGAAGCAAGAAAATGTCATAGTACCCAAAGATGGAAAAGAACTCTCCAGAAATTTCCAATTCTGGATCATTCCTTATTTTTGTCCAGAGAAAATAAAATATTGATAAAATGTAGTAAGAGATGCCAGAAAGAATTTTGTTTGAGCTTCATTTCAGAAAGACTTTATTCATCATTACTAACATCTTCCCAAAACACTGCATTTATCCAGAGACATATAAGCCTGAAATAATTAACTATGCTCCTTTTTTTTCCTGAACTTCTTTGTTCAGGAAGAGAGTTCAGCAGGTAAGAGGGACCTCAATTTGACTCCCTAGCAACTATATAAATGCTAGGTATAGATGTATTTGTCTTCAGTTCCATCTTTGAGGCCAGGGGTTGGGTAGAGACAAGCAGATGCCTGGAGCTCATGAGCCAGTCAGCCTAGTCTAAAAGGTGAGTGACAGGCTCAGTGAGAGGCCCTGTCTCGGGGGGGGGGGGGGGGGGGCAAAACAAGATAGAGTCAGACACTGCACACCCTCAGGTCTCAGCACAACCTTGAACAGGTGCATGTACACATATACACATTTGAATACACCAGATAGATAGATAGATACATGATAGATAGATAGATAGATAGATAGATAGATAGATAGATAAAAGAAAGTTTGAAAAAATATGAATGAAAGGAAAATCCCTTATTCAGAAAAGCAGCTAAATACAAAAAGCAAACTATAAAATTTGGAAGGCATAAACACATGTACAATGAAATCAAAGTTCATGCCACCCAGTGAATCTGCACTCCTCTCTCTCTCGTGGATCTCTCCTGACAATCAGCTGTGGCAATTGTCAGTCACAAAATGCTTCCATTACCTCCTCTTTGTGGATGAATTCTTGGATTCTGTTTTTCCTGTATTTCCTACATGAGTCCATAAGCTCAGTATCTGTTCTTCATGGTCCCACATGGAAGTCCACTTTCTCTCCCTTTCTAGTCCCATCCTCACATTGCCATGAGTTCTACAAAATTCAAAATTAATGTCACACCCTTGAGTGTGTATAACACTTACCATAGGGGGGAAAAAAACATCCTTTGACATTCTGGGTAAAATATTGTGCTTAGGTGCTGGCAAGATAGTTCAGTGAGAGTAAAAGCCCCTAAGTGCCATCCCAGGACTCACATGGTGGAAGGAAAAAACTGATTGCCAAAAATGGTCCTCTGACCTCAACACGAGTACCATAGCAAATGGGCTCTCACATGTGTGCGCATGCGCACACACACACAGAGCACATCCCATAAATATAAATTTTTTAAAAATAGTTTGTAATGTTCAGACCACTAGTGGCATTTTTTTCTTCATCTCTAGCTATGCGGTTCCTACAGCCTGTCCTTCTGAACCATCTGTGGTGCATGCAAATGTCCCAGGCTTTTATGGCTCTTTCCATGATGGACAGTCACTTGCTCTCTGATCCCTTCCAGCTTTTTTATTCATCCTTCAAGAAAGGACCAGTTCTGCCCCCACAGTGCCCGCACCTGATGCCCTGTCTATGACCACCCCAAAGGCTTTGTATTTGCCTCTCTTTTCTCTCTCTGATCACACTGTGCCACGCTTTTCTACAGACCCAGGAAATTTAAAAGCTGAACACAGAGCCCAGGATGAGCTGGTTAAGATTCAGCCATACAGCCAACCAAGCCTACTGTCTGCAATCACAATGGCACCCTGGAAGCACCCCGAACAGTGGCCTGCATTTTTGTTTTAAAGGAAAACAAAACCTTAGGTGTAAAATATGATCCCAAAAGCACCATGTATCTGAGAGTCAAAATCCTACCTTGGATTGTGATCAACTTACCCATGCTGAAGACATATGTAATAATGGACACCCCACTGTGGAGCCTCACTAAGTACTTGTTGAGTGAATAAATGAATAGCATAAGCAGAATAAGATGAGAACCCGAAGAGCCTCAGAAATGACAAGAGTGAGGAATACTTTAATAAGCTGAGTGAACAATAGCCCAGCCCTGGGAAGAGTAAATTGTATAAAAGTAAATACATCTAGGGGATGCAAAAAAAAAAATATTTCACTAAGAATTGGTATAACACAGTATTTCTTTCAGTCTTAGCTATAATTCTCTGAATCCTCAGTGCCAACTGAAAAAAAAATAACCAGAGTTCCAAAGTGTGCAATTACAGGGTTCATTTAACATGGAACATATTCAACGGGAGTAATTCCTAAGGATAATTTTCACACCATCCAGAGTCAGGTGAAAAATATAAAAACTTCACCTAAATCTACTCCAGTGATGTTACCAGTTAGCTTCTAATTTTAAGAAGGAATTAGAAGGAATGCACAGGTCACCCATAAAATGTGAATGTCATTCACAACATGCCTGTTATAATGCAGTAGGTACCACTGTCTGTATTTTATCACAGTTGTCTTGAGACATGTCTTATGTCGTCGTCTCCATTTTTTTTTTTTTTTGAGTTCCTGAATATCAGAGATTGGGACAGGTTTCTGATTTTACACTGTTACCTTGACTAGAACAACAAACTCATATGTAGTTATTTTAGAGGTTGGATGGATGGATGGATGGATGGATGGATGGATGGATGGATGGACCGGAAGAGAGAGGGAGGGAGGGAGGGAGGGGACAGATGGATGGATGGTCCCCCTTATCTATCCTAGAGCCTATTGGTGAAATTATTAAGGCCACTCCACGTAGTTAAAAGGGAGGTTTATTTTGTGGGGTAACTTACAAGTGAAGGGATAGGTAACAGGGTCTGGGAAAGGTATGGCGCAGTCCGGCAGTGTTCTCTGGAGAACTCTGTTCGGTCTACCTCCAGTGTCCAGGGTCCAGGAACCAAGAGAGCTGGCGCATCCAGATCTCGGGTCTTCAGGGTCCTCTCTTGGCCCTGCCTTGTAGGCGTGACAGTTATGGAAGCCTCAATGGGGGTTGGAACTTCCAGATCAAAGCTGGAATGGCTACCTACTACATCAGCCCCTCTCCAAAACCTCTCAAACAGCACTTGTTTCTGTACGTCACACCAGAAGCTCACTGAAAAATAAGAATAGACTCATAGTTGCAGCCAGATAGACAAGAATTACTGTCTTTAGCTCTTTCTTTTGGAAGGATGGATGGTTTTGAAAATAACTATAGGACACAAAGCAAAACGCTGAACCTAACTTTCAGTGAAAGCCACTCCACTAAAATTGCTACACTTGGTTCTGGCCATCAGTGGTATCCTTTAATGAAAGAAGGAAGGAAGGAGGAAGGAAGAAGGGAAAGAAGAAGGGAGGGAAGGAGGGAGAGAATCCTGCCTATAATATACACTACATAGCACTCAGAATGCTGGTGCTGGAAATCCACCTAAGCACTGAAACTTAAATCAACCTAGGTGATGGAGTATGAAACCTCATCTCCAAAATTATCTACCAATGTAGAATTAGTTATTTGCTAAAATACCTCACCTGATATTTGACCTAGCATAAGAAGTATGTGATTAAATACATTTATTTTCAACACATTAGCTGTAAACAAATAGCTATAAAACTTTGAAAGGATGCTTACAAAGAAATGCCTTAACTACAGGATTGCAGATGTCCACTTAAAATTTTTTTGACATTTTTAAGAAATTAATTTTACAATGAATTTATTCATTCCCTGTATAATCACTTATCCTTAAAATTTTTTGTACATGTCACAGTACATATGTGAAAACTAAAATAAAAACAAGGTAAAAATCATGTCAAAGAAAATATTAAAGGAATGATCCCATTGTTCCATCTGATAAAGCACATATTTTAAGCTGTAGTGTATTGCTGGTGCAGCAAGAAAGAAATATCCACAGCCTCAGGCACAGCTATATGGAGAGCCAGGCTTGATGCACAGAGGTCAACAATCAAAGAAAATGTGAGAAAGACACGGAGTGCCTAGGAAATCTGTATTCTTTTTCTTTGTTAAAAAGGGGGGGGGTGGAATTAATGAGAAACACCAGCCAAAGCCCCTTAAGATGTTACCCAAATAGACCTGATTTCCAGGAGCCCATCTTAAATGGTATCCACCCAAAATCATAGAGGTAAATTAAATGTGCCCAGATTTCCCTAGGGAAGCAGAAAGCACTGATCATCATTCCCTTGAAACACTGACCTTTTTCTCTAAGAGATGAAAAGAAATACATATTTTTCCTGAAGAAAGAAAACTCTAAACTGCCAGAGGAAATTCAACATCAGGACCAAGAGAGGAGTGATGCCACAGTTAAGAGATTCTTCACCAGAAGATGATTCATGCCACCTGAAGAAGACATTCCACAGAAGGTGACAGCAGGAAACCTGCATCAGGAGCAGCCCCCCTGAGGGCACAGGCAGGAGTTCTGTGGAGGACACATGTAGGGAAGATTGGTGATGCTGCTCAAGGCTGGGGAGATGCCTGTACGTGTAACTGACAAGACCAATTGATGAGTGAGGGGCTTTCCTGGAGGGTGACAGATGTGCTTCTGAGATCTGTCAAATGTGACAATCTCTCCCCACCACCACTGATTCATGCTGGAACAGGCCATCCTGGAGAAGATACAGGTTACATATTCCTGAGCAGAGAGGGGAAGGTGGGAGGAACTATCTGAGGCTTTAAATTTCTTCTTCCAAAGGTGAAGGAAGCCCCGATTTTTGTAAGACAAAGTGAGAGGATGACATTGAACATTTGTAAATGGCTTAAGACACTGTGATTTTAGAGAATTTACTCCTAAGGAGCTGTAAACTACTACTAGAAGATGACACTGGTAGAGCATTCAAAAATCAATCAATTCACAACCAACTGGTTTAAAACAGAGAAATGTTTGAGGAAGTGCATATGTATCTGATGAGTTACTATGAGACAAAAAAGACTATTTAGCCATTAGGGAAATTCACAGGAGAGGAGGGGAACACACAAGAGTAGGAAAAGACTGGGCAGGAACAGATGCTGTGTTTACATGGAGTGAAATAATATACGACGAACAGCTGTCCTGGCTCCCACCACTCAGAAGACATTTGACAAACTCAAACCTAACAAGTTTTAAACTGATTAAAAAGAAATTACAAGGACCCATAACTGGTCAGGGTACAAAAAATAAGAGACATCAAACAGCCCTAAGTGGCACATCTACATCACACCTCCTCTTCCTCAAGGATCATTTCAGAAGGTACAGACAGATTTTCAGAGCCAGATGTGGTCGATGACAAGAAGGAAACAGTGTTTTCCTGACATAGCAGGGAACTTGTACATATGAACTCACAAATATTGTGACAATGTAAACAAGACATGTGCAAGTTCAAGCCAGACAAAACCCCAGCATAGAGACAGGGAGGTGGGCACAAAGGCCCACCCCTAGAAGAGGAGCTTTTGGCAATTGATAGTAGCTGGGAAAGGTAAAGTCTTTTTTTCTTTAAGTGTGTAGCCTCAAGTAGGTCCACGATGCTCCCATTGATGGTAGTACATCCTAGAGTGTATGGGAACCACAAATTAGACCTAGTGAGTTTTTTAAAACAAAATAAAACAGGAGGACTGAAAGTTGCATTGTTAGGAAAGGGGGTGGTAGATCTGGGAGGGGTTAGAAGAGAGAATGAATATGATCCGAATACATTTTACAAAATTATCAAATAGCTAATAAAATATAAATGAAAAGTTAAAGTTATTAGGATGGTGGTTTTATTCTTTGTTTGTCTGTAGATAGATATGGAGAGATTAGACAGAGAAAGAGAGGAAGTTGTACTATGTGGTTCAGGGAAAGGACCTGGGAAAACAAATTGTGCAATCCACTTTGGTGGGGGGCGGGGTGCGATACACAAAACACTCAGAGCAAATCACACCACCACCAGAGCTCAGAAGCATAAAGAGGAATGTAATTGAAAAGGGATAAAAATAATACTTGAGGTAACAGCTAAGGGAATAATGGTGGTAAATACAGAGGTGATTTTAATAAAGGGCAATAAATTACCATCCTCTGAATATCTGAGACTGTTGGAAGGAATGTTGGAAATACAATAATGTGCTCAAGGGAAATGACTTCCTTCAAAGATATGGAACTGTTGCGAATTTATGGAAAAGCATTTTTTTGTATCATTAATGTACGCACTTCTTATGGGCATTTGGAGCTCATGGGTAGCAGCAGCTAAAGAGTACAGGGTGCTGATAAAAAGAGACAGGACAGTAGTGAACCTATAACAACTGGCCAATAGATGGGCACAGTAGTAGTGATTTCAGCAATGCCACTAAAGAGGGATCCATCCAAATGGAGGGTGACTTTGTTCATTTTTCAATGTGTCAAAGAAGCCTCAATGTGTAAAAGAAATATATGCTTTT